>NC_142012.1:95251822-95572553 GCF_049901735.1 Notechis scutatus | reverse complement strand
GAAACAATACATACAAAATATGTTGTCCTGTGACACAAAAACTCTGCATGTTGGTGAAGATTGCCTTAAATCTATGCTGAATATCAGCTGGAAACTGCATGCATCTGCATAGATATTGTTAGAGCATCATTTAAAGATCCACAAAGGAAATTGATTGGGTTTGAAACAATTAGCTCCATATTTCCCAATTTGTACCTTGCTAGTACAAGTTGTAGTATTGTGAAATCTGGAAGGCCTCAAGATAGGAAAAGTTTGATCCACAGTATTGTCATGCCCCTGTCGGAGTCTGAATCTGAGGAGGAAGATGAACAACTGACAGGGAGTGGGAATATGGCTCCGTTGGCTATGGAGGAAAATGGGGACGGGCAAATTCCGGCTGGGCAGAGCGGAGGAGAGGTAGAACAAGGGAGAGGGAGTTCAGAGGAAGACCCAAGCCCACCCCCTCTTCATCCTAGGGCATTCAGGGAGGAACGGAGAAGAGAGTAACATGAGTTGTGTGGCTTATGGGGGAGGAAAGGACCCTGATTATTAGCCACAGCTGGGAAGAGAGTTTAATGCTGAGTGCGACAGCTGCTGGGAGCAAACATGAGTTTATCTTGTGTTGACTTTAGTTATCTGTGTTCCTGGTGTTTTCCCAGCTATGTGGAGTTATAGCTATGCCTTCACATTTGGAATTCCTGCTCCTGCCCTGCCAAACTAATTACCACATTTTGCCTTGATTGGGCTTATAGTTACAGTTTTTGTTGACCACGTTTTGGACTTGATTCTGTGCAGCCAAAGGCTGTTCCTGGGAGAGTTTTTCTCCAGCCAGAAGGTAACTGGACATTGGGTGCAATGTTGGAGCTAATAAAGGGACTCCTACTGATTATCTGTCTGTGTTGCCTTTGTGCCATGCCCCACGTCATCACAGGTATTTTATCCATGATTTATATCGTCTTCTTCACAGCTACTTTAAAGTAATTTGAGAGAGACGTTTCTGTGAATTTTACACACTTTAGATATGAAGAAGCTGCAGTGAGATGAAACAAAGAGAGATAAAATTATTTTGTCTAAGTATTTAAAACATAAAACTTTAAAATATATTTATAGTGTATCTTTTTTTTTTTTTAAAGATTTAGAGTCATCATGCCAGCAGAGCAATAAGAAGATGGGGAGACATTACCTAGGTCTCCTTCATTTCATTGCACATTGTGATGAAAGGAGAGCTGTCTATAAGATGGATGCAAGTAATGTTTTACTAGATTTTGCTTCCCATACTTCATCATCACTTACAGATAGAGCTGAGTCTGATGGCCTGAAGCCATGGAAAATCTTCCAACATTAGAAAAAGTATTCTAAGATCAGACCATTTTCCTCAGTTGCATTGCCCCCAGTGAATTGCTTCCCAGTTGGTGGGAAAAAGTAGATCTTTGCTATGCTTCAGAATTTTAACATATGCACAGATTATGTACAAATACAAAGATTTTATGATGCAGACATATACTCATTAGCATCTAGTACTTGTGCAAAAGCACCCTGCTGTACTGTATTTCAAATTATTGTCAAATGTTCTGTGAGAACCAAAACAGAAAGATGAAGATGAGATATAAAAATTGAGTAAACTTCAAATTTAGCCAACTGAAAGAATAATGCGGGAACAAGGCATGTATTTTCCTTTCCCTCAAGGCAATGTGTATTACTAATTTTATCTTATTTGAAAAACTGGGAATTGACAGAAAAGAAGAAGGCTTCTTATAATTTAGAGCACGTTGTATATCATAGTCAGAGTCCTTTGTTATTGCCCCACCACACCAGTTCTGGAAAAATATGTATAGCAGAAACAGTGTTTAATATAGTAAAACAGGTGCAGATAAATATAGGTCTAGAACTGAATGAGCATTTAGCAGATGGAGACCCAATGGCTCAGTGGTTAAAGATGCTGAGCTTGATAGCCCGGGTTCAAGACTTGATGAGGTGAGTTCCTGTTATTTGACCCAGCTCCTGCCCATCTAACCGTTTGTAAGCATGCAAAATGCAAGTAGATAAAGAGATACCATTTAAGTTGGAAGATAGCATCACTAGAGTCAGTCTTGACTGGACAGGGGAAACCTTTACTTTTACTTATTAGTTGGATACGCTTGGCATGTTGGTAAAATATTTCAATACCACTAAGGATATAACAACCACGAAATCAGGCAGGCATCTGTTCGTAGTTTTTGGAAAAAGCATGAAGCCACACATCTTAAGATGGATATGTAACCTGTCTGAAATCCACCAAGATCCTATTTGGAAAGACTTGAGGAGACTTCCTTTCTGTAGTCTGCTTAAAGTGTAATATTTCTGAAGCTGTTCAAATAGTACTGTGGTGTTCCTTTCAGGATTCACTTGTATAATCACTTGTTGAAAACAGAGTTTGAATTTGGTTCATACAACCAGCTACAAATTTAATCTTCCTTTTGTGTGATCACGAAATCCATACTCCATCTTATAAGGAAAGTTTACAGTTTAGTGTTAGGTGTGAAATGGGTTGTTGATAATCATTCAACAAATTCTGGTTAAAATAAACCACATTTCCATACCTTGCATAAATTTATGATTAGTATTGAAGGAGTTGTAATCCTTTGTCATAATAAAACAAAGCAGGAAAGGGAATGAGAAAGAGGATTATATTTATTATTTTTATTTCTCTTCTTCTGATGTCCCAGCAGTATGGTCAAAGGAAACCTCAAAGTACAGTGGTGTGTTAGCAAATTCTCATGCCATATTACAAACTGTTTCTGAGGTTGCATTTTAAAGTTCATGAAAACTTTCCTTCATTTCATTAAATTCTCCCTGAAGAAGGATAATTCTCAGATTCTGTGTTTAATTTGAACTGCTACCAAGGCAATAGAGTTTTAACTTTTTGACAACATCGTTAAATATTTTTAAGGAAACTGTTTTAATAACTTGAATATGTTTCCTCATAAATGAATGATGAATGTGTGTCATACTTGACATTAATCCTCCAAACATCCCTAATACAGAAAACCACTGAAGCAACAGTAAAATTAACAATAAAACAGCAAATAATCTTATCTTTTTTTTTATAAAGAAAATGATCATCGAAGGAAAGCTTAAGCATATATTTAACTTTGCTTCTGGGTTGTGTTTATTAAGAATAGCATTGCCTTATTAAGAAAAACAAAACATTGGCAAAATACTCTACAATGTATTATTTGGATTCTGTTGGATAGATAATAAAAATGCCCCATTTTGAGTTTACCGTACATATCCAAACTGCCATTAAAAATCTGATTGGCACTTCCATTAAGGAAAAATGGTGGCTCTGTATGTCCCTTAATGAAAAGGGAGAGAAATAAGATATAAAAAATTGCTGACTACATCTGTGCCAATACAAATTATTTTCCCCAGGTTGTTCATTCGTGTGTGCAATAAACTTTTCTACTTAACTTAATGAGAGATCATTAATGCTGACAACAGTGTCTAATGTTTATGACTTTTGTGATTTTTGAGTTTTTACTGTTAGTGACAATTTTTCATAATGGACTTTATTATTCTTGACAAATGATATTAGGTCACATTATACAAGAGATGTAGTGGAAATCATGTGGTATAGCTAAAAAGGAAAATAAGGTCATTGGAAAGACCAGGAGACTGCAGGTTCTAAAACTGTATTAAAACACAATACAATGTTAACTTTGTAGTGTGGCCTCATCTTGTAACTTGCTCTTTTTTAAACTCTTTTAAGGCACTTTGTCATAGCAAAAGCACTTAGACTTATATACCACTTTACATGTTTTAAGCCCCTCTAAGCAGTTTTAAGAGTCAGCATATTGCCCCAACAATTTGGGTCCCTTATTTTATCCACTTCGGAAGGATGGAAGTCTGAGTCAACCTTGAGCCTGGTGAGATTTGAACTGCCAAATTGTAGTCAGCCTGCAGTCAGAAGAAGTAGCCTAAGAAAGTTCTTAAACATTTAAACACATCTTCTCACACTATATAGGGTAAGAAATGTTGTGAGTTTCAGTTCAGAAACATTTGTCGACATGGTCCTTCACAATTTTTTTTCTCTCCTCTTTAACATCAGACTGATAAATTAATTCTATTGAAAAGGGGAATTTCTAGCTGCTTGCTCTTCCTAATCGTAGCCATTCAGCATCTTTAATGCAGATGAAACTCAGTGTCAATTACAATAACATCATCCCACATTAGTGGAATAAAAAGAAACGTGAGCTCAGTGTATTGCACTGCTTGTTGAAGTAATGTGAAGCTTGACTGAAATGTAATAGGATGGAGCAGGATGTTGAAATCCTCATAATTCTACTAAAGAAGCCAATGGTTCATTGTCACCTGAAATACAGTGTGCCATCCTGCTGACCTCATCACAGAAGGATATTGCATGACTGAATGGAGTTCAAGGAAGGGCAGAGAGAAATGATTAGGTGTATTGAGTCTGAAAAGAGAGTGGTCATTACTTTCAGAACAGATGCAGAAAAAGGCAAGAACAATAAAAAAAATGTACAAAATAAAGAAGAGCAGAGTTGATTTAAGCATTGGAATTGGGTGATGAAAAACAGAACGACTGCCTCATCGTATTAACATCATCTATAAATTAATTTACATGTGTTTAAAAATAGTCTAAGCCCTGAAGTATTATAGTTATAAGCAACATACCTCAAAGCTTCTATTTTTTTTTCTGGAAAACAAGAAAGGGGATCCAAAGAAGAAAATTCTCTAGTTGTTATAATTATATCTTTTTTCCCTTTTATTTTACAGTCCTGATAACCCACTCTGGTCCCATAGGACTCTTGGTAGCATAAATCATAAAATAGAAAGAAGTAATAATAATAAAGGTTTAATAAATTTTAAAACATAACTATAAAAGTGAAGCAAAGATAAAATTCAGCATAAATTCCAAGATAGGCTTCCAAAATAGACTTTCAACTGGAACCGAAAGAACATTGAAATAAAACAGCTTTAATTTGGTTATGGAATGTCTGTGCCTGTGTCCAATAGCTAGCTAACTATAGTATTAATTTCTATTTTCAAATTAATGAAATTCCTATAAAAAAGCTGTGTTAGTTATATTAAGACATCAAACAACGTTTGTGGATAGCCTATCTAATTTTTAAAAAAACTAAAATTAAACAAGGTGGGTATTCAGAATGTTCTTGCAGAGTTAATATACATGAAGTGTTTCTCTCTTCCTAGAAATTAGAACATGAATAGGACCTCTATAAACTTAGAAAGATGAGGACTAAGTGGATAAGAGAAGAGATTGTAACTTTTTCCATGTTTGAGTTTGACAAAATTTCTAACCCTTTCCCTGCCTCAATCTCTTAAACTTCCCATGGATTACTTACAGTGGTTCATTCATAAATTTGATCCACAATATTAACTGGAGATTAGAATCAAACAGAGGTAGCATATCTAAAACTATTGATTAAAAAATGCTGCATTGATTGCATTGAGGGCTGCATCAGGGTTGTGTTTGACCTTGGGGGACTGGGGTGGATGTGGCCTGGGTGGGCGTGGCACCTTGACGTCACTCATGTGATCAAATGTCACTTTTGCTAGTAGTTTGTTTTGCTAACACTCTGCATGTGGCCCTTCCTGGCTCTGTTTTCGGCTGCGACGGCCTCCTGCAGCCCTCTGACAGTGAAAACAGAGCATGGCCTTTACAAGCTTCATTTTCACTGGCAAGAGGCTGCATGGCCCTCACAAACTCTGTTTTTGCTGGCAGAGACACTGTGGGTCAGTCTTTTGCTGTTTCCAAGGAGGCCCCATGGTATGAATTGGTATGGGTTAAAAATGTGAAATACAAATCAAATTCCTTGCAACACTTTCCTTCATGGTAAATATAGAATGCTATGCTGTATCCTCAGGTAAATTGTAATTGAGAGTTATCAATTTACTTTGTTTTCAGATGAAAAATAAAGTATGCTAATTAGAATAGCTCAGAATCCAAAATATGCATAATCCATTGCAGTTACTTGGTGTAATAAAACATTTCATTATTATTTGCTAATTAGTATTGGCAAAAAATATAAAGAAGTTCATATAAAGATGCAGTCAACTTGCTGCCAAAGAAATAATAGTAATTACATTATTACAAAATTATGCATAGTTTTTCTCAGGAGTTTATAGTTCTCTTTAGATCTCAGCAAACAACGTTGGGTATAAATGTATTGCTGAAGTTTATTTCTCATTTTTAAAATCACCAGAGCAACTTGGAGATTGACATCAATGGCTAAGTTAAACATTAATGGACTTTAAAATTTCAGATCTCCCTGCTTTTTTGTATTTACATAGTTTTTCTGCTACATCTCTTCTGAAACAGCAAAGAAGCAAAGATTAATTTTAATCAGTTATTTCAACAAATATTTTATGTGACAGATGTGAAGGACAAGGGCCATCCTATTGCACAGGCAAATATAACAATCAGCGATGAAGACGAATTGACACAAGACTGTTCAGAAACACTAGTTATATCTTCTGGTTAACCAGAAAGGAATGTGATGTTATGTGACATTTACATTCATAGGTCTAGTGATGCGAAGTAAGAAAAATACATGAGAGATATGATGCAGTCAGAATGTAGTCAAAGAAAACCGCCTGGAGATTTTCTTCAGTTGAAAGAAAACAAAACAGGAGGGAAAAATGGAAACAGGTGAACAATGAACCCCGTGTAGAAATCACAACTGCTGAACCGATTGTGCCATTTTCTGAACAACAGCAATTATATCATTGAAAGTAACAAACAGTTCTGAGAATAATTTGTGGCCTCTTAAGAACAGCAAAGGCACTTTCAATAAAATCCAAAATAATGTTGCTAGAAAATGACGGAAAATTTAAGTCACCAGTGAAGAACATGGCACACCTAGTTTGGCAGCAGCTCTTGTGAAAGCAGTCTTGAAAATGTACAAACTGAATGTGAGTCAGTGTGATGTGGTTGTAAATTCAGCAAATGCAATTTTAGGCTTCATCAACTGAAATACTCAAATTAGAAGAAATAATATTTCCATTGTATCCTACTTGGGTCAGCCTTTCTTTGAATACTATGTTCAGTTATAGTATAGGCATAATAATGGAAAAATATAATAAAAAAGATAAATACATTATGCTACATATTTTAACAGCTGCTAGGATTTCGTATGCACAATTCTGGAAGCAAGAAATTGTACCACCAGAGGGCATTGTTATAAAAAAAAATTAGACTGTGCAGAGATGGACAGACCAACAATGAAATTAAGAGACAAAGAAGAGTCAATATATTATAATGTCTGGGATGCCTGGTATGAATGGTTTAAGAATAAAAAGAAACCAAAATGGCAATTAGGTAAAGAATAAGAAACTATGTAAATACTTATATCTATATTCATATCTATCTATATTTATTTATATATTAAATTGAAATTGTATAATGAAAGAAATGTGTATATAGAAAGATGATAAGGAAATGTAAAAGATGTCTTGACGTTGATATAATGATATATAAAGTTTTATTTTTTGTTTTTCAATTTTGAAAACTAAATAAAATTTACTAAATAAAAAAAAAAACCTATAGACTAATTGTTATTAAGAATAATGGAAGGAACTAGGAATATTCAGCCTTGAGGAAATAAGATTAAGAAGGGATTTGATACCACTCAGAAAGGATGTCACACAGGAGGCCCACCCTGTGATATTTCTATGTAACATCCATTCAGTGACTTGAAGAAAACTAACAAAACTAATAAGTCTTCTTTTCTATAACTCTCTGTTAATAAGATTTGAGTTTGTTTATTTATTTATTTGATTTGTCAACCGCTTACAAGATAATAGGTATAAGTATAAACATGAGTAAGAATACAGAAAATAGGTATGATTAAATGGGGACAGTAGGACAGGGACGGGAGACACAATGGTGCATTGATGTCCTTGAATCCATTTCAGTACATCTTTTTCTAAATGTGGTGCCCAGAACTGTATTTAAGATAAGCGCCTGACCAATGAAGAATTTATTGGAACAATTACTTCCAGTTTTTTGTTTTATTGATATAGTCTAAAAAATCAATTTGCCGTTTTTCAGCCATGTCTCTCACTGCTCAATCTATGCACACAATTCTAAGATCCGTTTCAGGTATGCTGTTACCAAACCAAACATCCCATACCTCCTATCTGTGCATTGCCCAAGTGAACAACTTTATATTTCTGTCTACTCAATTTCTTTCTGTTATTTTTAGCTCACTGCTCAAGATCCTTTTGAATTTTAATTTTGTTTCCTATGTTATTTTTTAACTGTACTAAATTTCATGTCATTTTGCAAATCTGGTAAGTGTTCCTTTCACATCTTCTTCCAAGTCCTTATTAAGGAGAAAATAGGCCGGAACTGTGACATTCTTTAATATCCAATTTCTTGCTTAATGGGAAACGATTAATGAGCATTGAGTACAATTTTTCAATTCAGGTTTGGATCTCATTCAATAGACATATCATCTAGCAATACTGAACTAGCTTGCTGATCAAAATATGCTAGTTCCAGTGGTGGGATTCAAAAAGTTTTACCACCGGTTTGGTGAGCATGGCTTGGTGGGTGCACTTTGCATGTGTGCACATACTTTGCATATACGCACACGCCAAACATGCACTTTGCGCAGGCACAGTTCCAACTCACCTCCTGCAAGCCTGCACTCTCGCAGTCACTTCAGCAGCTGCTGCATGGCACTCTGCTGTGCCGCACAAAGCAGCTATGCTTCAAAAGCAGAGGATAAAGGAGAATATGGGAGTTCGGGAGAGCGGGTCAGCCCAACAACAGAGCGGTGGAGAGAACCGGTTCAGTCTCCACTGCTCATCGCCACTACCAGCTCAGCAGAACCGGACCAAACCGATAGAATACCACCACTGGCTAGTTCATCAGATGCTTTCGAAAAGTCAAATTATTTTACTTCCACAGCCTCTGTGTGTATGTCTGTGTAGTTGAGCCTGGCAGGCCCATATAATGCAAAGCCAGTTTGATCTAATGGTTAAGGTTCCTGGCTAGAAAGCAGGAGGTTGTGAGTTTTAGTCTCACCTAAGCCATGAAAGCTGGCTGGATGACTTTGAGCCAATTACTCTCTCTCAACCCAATTCACATCATAGGGTTGTTGTGGGAAAAATACAAGTACAGTAAGATGTGTTGGGTATGTTCACTGCCTGGAGTTATTTGTAAAAATAATAAAAGTGAGATACAAATAAATAAATAATCCTTCCATTTGAAATGTCAACTTCAGGATTACTTTTTAAAAGATCATTTTTATTGAAGAACTTTTTAATAAGTTAAAAAAAATGCTATTAGAACCCTAACTATTAAAAAATGAAAAAATATAAGAGAGACTAAGAATAAGTGAGAAAGAAAATAAATGAAAAAAAAAATGATAAAGAATTAGATTCTGATCCTTTTGACCGTGGTTCACTTTTTTCTATTTTCAGTAAAATGTCCATACAGGATTTTCAGTTACTAATAAATGTCATTATTGATTGTGTGTCTAATAATCCCCATAAAAAAAATTCTGGCTTCAGCTGAATAGTTATCTTTAACATTTTTTCAATCATTATATATATTTCAATGCAGAAATCTCTGAACTTTTTACAAGTCCACCAGGCACAATAACATGTCTTCATGTTGTTCACATTTCCAACGAAAAATTGAAGTACTTTTATACATTCTCGACATTTTTCTGAAATCATATATAAACAGTACATCGTTTTATAAAAGTTTTCTTTTAGGTTGTAAGCAGGGGTGGGATTCAAATTTTGTAACAACCAGTTCTGTGGGTATGGCTAGTTGGCTGTGGCTAGGTGGTATGGCCATGTGACTGGGTGGCTGTGGCTTTTTTGGCAGCATGCCCCCCATTTTTGGGGCCTCCTGGGCCTCAGGGAAGCCTCTTGGGGGGGCATTTTTGCTCCCAGAAGGCTTCCCTGGGGCTCAGGAAGCTAAAAAATGGAGGGGGTGGGAGGTGTTGTGCCCCCCTCCATTTTTTGCCTTCCTGGTCCTCAGGGAAGCCTCCTGGGTCAAGCAGTAAGTAAGCAAGGGGAATCCCGGCATAGCTGATCATAGGAATAGATGATCGTTGGGAGAGGGGAAAAAAGAAATACCTTAAGGAGTGACTAGGCAGGGAAGAACGCAGTCAGCAATGTTGGGCATGCACGCAATGTTGTGCATGCGTGATATGGACTGACTGGGAAGGGAGGGGCAGGCGGAGAGGGGAAGGGCCAGCCAGGGGCATGATTTGCTGTTTCTCCGAACTGTGCAGAATCATAACCGGTTCTATAGAACCGGTCTGAACCAGTAGAACCAGTAGAACCACCCCTGGTTGTAACATAATATAAATTCTAATCATTTTAACCACCTATATGGTGTGACATAAATTTTATTAATGTTATAATAATAATATATCATAATATAATATATTTTTCCAGAAGAAGGGAAGGGACGGGAAGGAGGGGGGGAGGAAGGAAGGAAGGAAGGAAGGAAGGAAGGAAGGAAGGAAGGAAGGAAGGAAGGAAGGAAGGAAGGAAGGAAGGAAGGAAGGAAGGAAGGAAGGAAAGAAGGATGACTTCATATGAGGATTTTTCAAAATAATCCCAGAACGTAAGATAGAGAGCCAAACCTAGTGGTTAAGGCATAAGGCTAGAAAAGATTGTGACTTCTAGCCCCACTTTAGCCATGAAAGTTGGCTAGGAATCTTCAGGACAGTCACTCTTTCTCAGCCCTCAATGTCAGGCTCAAGTGATAAGCAATCTATCAATTCCTGTTGCAAGCAATAATCAACACTCAGTTGATCAGAATGTGAATTATAAACTGTCAAAACGTGCTTGTGGTCAAAATATTTTTAGGAGTTTTCTGCTGGATGTACAGGTAATTCTTGACTTACAACAGTTCGTTTAGTAACCATTCAAAGTTACAATGGCACTGAAAAAAAGTGACCCCATGATATATATATATTTGCATAGTAGGTTACCTTTATGTAGTCATAAATATTTTATATTGAGTTGCTGACAGATAAACAATGGCTTATGTTTTTTTTAATATACTTTATTAAATTTCTGTAAAAGATAAAATATAAAAAAGAACTATGAAGAAAACAAGAAAGGTGAAGGTGCAAAAGGAATAAGGAAAAGAAAAAAAATAGAAAAAGATTAACTGCCAACTTTCCTTGATATTGTTACAAGCATAACATGCATTAACATTTTTACCTAAAATTCAATACAGGTAGTCCTTGACTTACAACAGTTTATTTAGTGACCATTCAAACTAACAAAGGCACTGTAAAAAGTGACTTATGATCATTTTTCACACCTATGATGGCTGTAGCATCTCCGTGGTCACGTGATTAAAATTTAGATGTTGGACAACTGACTCGTGTTTATAACAGTCACAGTTGCAACCTTCTGACAAGCAAATCAGCGGGGAAGCCAGATTCACTTAACAAGCCTATTACTAATTTAACAATTACAATGATTCACTTAACAACTGTGATAAGAAAGGTCGTAAAATTGGGTAAAATTCACTGAATAAATGTTGCATTTAGCAATTTGGGCTCAGTTGGGGTCATAGATTGCAAGTCTGTAGAGATTGTCAGTCATCGAGGTCATAGTTGTCCCAAAGGTGCTTTTTCAGGAGGCATCTGGAGTTTCTTGTTTTTTGTCTTCAAAGACGTTTCGCTTCTCATCCAAGAAGCTTCTTCAGCTCTGACAGGATAATGGGGAATGGAAGGATATATATTCCTTGCAGAGGGCTGGTCATTTGCATCCTTTTAGAAGGTTGTTGAAGCACTTAGAGGATTATCTCTGTCCTCAGAGTCACCAGAGCAGTGCTAATGGATCCATTCCTCCTCCCATACCATTCAAAGGGTGTTCATCCCAAATTGTATAGTTAAAAGTCTGTACAGATTCTCAGTCATCCAGGTCATGGTTGCCTCAAATGTTCTTATTCAGGAGGCAATTGGACTTCCTTGTTTTTCTTTGAAGATGTTTCACTTCTCATCCAAGAAGCTTCTTTAGCTCTGACAGGATAGTGGGGAATGGAAGGATTCCATTGCAGTCAGGTGGTCATTTCCATCCAAAGGATGCAAATGACCAGCTGTCTGCAAGGAGTATAAATCCTTCCAGTTGCCTCCTGAAAAAACACCTTTGGGACAAGTCTACCTGCAGTTAGAGTTAACCTTTACACAGATTTATCAGGGTTTGTGACGGGTCTACCTATATTTTCTTCATTATAACAGTGAAGGTGTTTTATTTTAGGTGACACATTCTGATTTGATTCCTTTTGTTTTTGCATTTTCCCTTCATAGACACACTATGAAAATGGAGAGCACATTATCAGGCAAGGTGCTCGAGGAGATACTTTCTTCATAATCAGCAAAGGAAAGGTAAGCTTTAAAGGGAATGACTTATGGGGATGAGATACCAGCTGTTGCTTTTCTTTTCTTTTGAAAACACTAAGAGGATATATTCACTTTCATATTTGATTAAAAATTGTATCCATGTGTGGGTAAACACTGTGCTTCCCAAGTTGTTTGTTTGTTTAAGCCTATTCACTGCTTGACAGGAATGATTATGTACCTGTCAAAGCTTATTTACATGTTTTATTTTTTCCACCCATTATTCTATAAATGCTTCCTAACCTGTATAAAAATATAAACACCCATGATATCAAAAATATGCCAAGGAAACCTATGTATTGAATTGGTCCTCGTATATCAGTTTTGATACATTAACGCAAGGGTCTTCAAACTTGGCAAATTCAAGACTTGTGGACTTCAACTCCCAGAATTCCTGAGCTAACAATGACTGGAGGAGGAATTGTGGGAGTTGAAGTCCACAAGTCTTAAAGTTGTCAAGTTTGAAGACCCCTGAATTAACAACTTAGGATATGTTGCAAACTACTTTTTAAATTCAGTGGGTTTTTGTTTTTGTTTAAATGCAATTGCTAAATCTGAAAAAACACCGTAAGTTAAAGATGTTGTTGAAATTCTCTGAATTCATTCTTGGACTTCAGCTCCATAATTAAGTGTTAAAGCAGATTAAGAGAAAAAGACAGTTTTACTTCAGTAATCTGAATCTACAAAACAATCTTCCTACCTAGCTGTCAGCTCTTGCCTCTTGCTTTAATTTCCATTAACCAGGAGGTGTGATAGGAGGTGTAGTAGGAACAACACTGGTGACAGCAGCAGTTAAGAAGGCTTACAAAAACCTTTGCAAAAATGGCAACTTTGAAAGGGTATAGGTATTTTGCAGCCCAGCGTTTAAAGCTTACCACATGAGGTAGAGCCGACATTTTCCACATTGGAAATGGCTACTCAGCAGAGGTGGAATTCAAATTTTTTTTTACTACTAGTTCTGTGGGCATGGATTGGTGGGTGTGGCAGGGGAAGGACACTGTAAAATCTCCAGTCAGAGGTGGTATTTGCCGGTTCTCCAAACTACTCAAAATTTCCGCTACCAGTTTTCCAGAACTGGTCAGAACCTGCTGAATACCATTTCTGCTACTCAGCCATTCTGTTTATAAGAATAAATAAATAAATAATTTTTCCCCCACCTCAAGCACAAAGCGGTTTCCAAGTAGAAACAAAAATAATTGTATTTTTTTTCTTTGATCAGAAGAGTCAATTTGACCATCTCTGCTAACTCCATCAACTTTTACAGTCATTCATCCATTGTAGGAATCAATGTCTCCTCCCATTTTTGCCCATAATCTTGCTGCTTTCAACATATGTAACATCATATGTAACATGCAGTGGATAGACAATGGCTAAAATGATGATGATAACATAGTTTATATTATTTAAACTATAAGAGTTGCGGTGGTGCAGTGGTTAGAACGCAGTACTGCAGGCTACTTCTGCTGCCTACCGGCTGCCTGCAATTTGGCAGTTTGAATCTCACCAGGCTCAAAGTTGAACTCAGTCTTCCATCCTTCCAAGGTGGGTAAAATGAAGACCCAGATGGCTGGGGGCAATAGGCTGACTCTGTAAACTGCTTAGAGAAGGCTGTAAAGCATTGTGAAGCAGTATATAAGTCTAGGTGCTATTGCTATTATTACGGAAAAATAAAAAGTTGAGGTTTGATGCTATTATCTTATTCTACTGCACCAAAGGAAAATCAAAAGCTTTTCTTTCTTTTTTCCCTTTGCCCCATACTTTCCCTTTTCCTCCCTATTTTCTTTTGTATTTTTGTATTAATAAGTATTTTAATAAAATTAAAAATACGTTAGAATTTGAAATAAATAAATAAGAATAAATTGAGAGGACCACTGGTTTGAAAGGGAGGGTCAAAGAGGCCATCTATGTTCAAACTGAGTAGCTGTCTCTCATTAGAGAGGAGGCTTAATTTACCACCAACCTCTTGTCTACAATGGAGTCCTTTCAACACTTACAAGAAGATTCCACACCCATTTGCACTGTGATTCGGATAACCCTGCGGTTACAGATAAACTCCTAAGTGGCTTCAATGATTCTCAGAGAGAGTGCTAATAAACCAAATGATTGCAAGAAATATAAATTTATTTATGTATTTATTTATTTTGATTTGTCAATCGCTTACAAGATAATAGGTATAAGTATAAACATGAGTAAGAATAAAAGAAATAGCTACAAATAAATGGGGACAATAGGACAGGGACGGGAGGCACGATGGTGCACTTATGCACGCCCCTTACAGACCTCTTAAGAATGGGGTTCCCCCCATCCAGTCAAAACTGAAGAAGCCTCTTGGATGAGAAGCAAAACGTCTTCAAGGAAGAAACAAAGTCCAGTTGCCTTTCGTAAAAAGCACCTTTGAGACAACCCTGATCTGATTGAGAATCTCTATAGTCAAATGGGTTTTGGATTGGCCTGTTGCATCTCAACTGAATGTCTAGTAGATGTCAATAGTATATTCTTGCAAATCAGTTGCCCAGCCAACACCTTCATGGCTGATCTAAGACAACACTTCTCCATGGAAAACCGTCTTTATCTGAAATTCATTAATAACAATTTAATCATCCGACACCTTGGGGAAAAAAATCAAATCCCATCAAGACTTCAGTAGCTTCCGTTCCAGTATCATCCTTGGTTTCAACCTATCTATAGAATAAAACCAGGCAGTGGGCTACAAATACATTTGTTTTACCCGCTTGATAGAGATCCTCAATTAATAGAATTAAACCAGTCATTCAGGAGACCGAATTATCCAACCAAGACCAAAAGACAAACTAATAGAACCAGAATGTTTCCCAGAGAGAGAACCTATTAAAAAACAAAAACTGCAGACACTGGTGATAGTTACCCACACAGCTCACAGTTCAAACCACTCATGAATGGCCTACAACCTAGATACTGGCACTGCATTCCATATTTGCATAGAGACAACTGCCCAACAGATTATCACAAATAACTAATAGCAGAACAGGGATACTAATATGGGAATTAAACTGCAACAAATACAGATGTCTACTGTGCCCCCACATCTCTACCAAGAGACTATTGCAGGCCCCAATAGCTAGACACAAAACGTTAAAGGTGTCTTCACATGCCCTTCTACTGCTGTGATATTTTCCAACAAAAGAGCAATTTTGCACACAAAAAAGTAACGGACACAAGCCCATTAGGAATCATAACAAGGACACTGTAATATCAATATCCCAGAACGTACTCTTACAGATCTCATTATGACCATTTTGGGAAAAAAACAGACTTTAGCACCATGCTTGAGAAGGAAATTGCTGAACTCAAGTGAAAAGGTTTCAGGCTATGTCAAAAGTTCTCAATGGACACAATAACAATTGTTCGTTGATAAGGTGCTTCTAATCTGTCTTCCCCTCCTCATCTCAAATTAAATCGCTATTTAAATCAGTTTAGCCTTTCCATAAATGTGATAAGTGAACTGCAGCCTTTTCATAATGTTTATTAGTTGAAAAAGATGCTATCAAGTTTCTGAAGTTTCCTTAATCTTTTTGCTGCCACCTAGTGGTCACTTAACCCAAATATGGCAGTTCAGATTTGGGTCTGATGCCCCCAGCAGATGGAAAGTGTTGAGATTTGAGTAGATAAATAGGAGGAAAAAATAAATCAAGTGACTTTCAAGGTTTTTTTTTTTTTGGTTTTTTTTTTGAAAAGATGGGTGATAGCTAAATATTTCTGAGTCAATGTGATAGAGGCTGAAGAGATTTTACCCATTTACCCTCTAGGACAGAACAATGATTTTATTACACAAATATCCAGCAGTTAATGTAAATGTTTTGGCAATAGGCTAAATTTGACCCTGCCATTTTGTATCCGTATACAAAATCTATTCAGAGAAGAACAATTGGATTGTAGATGGCATTTATGTAGTTGTAAATATTTTACTTTGGCATTGAGTTGCTCACAGATTAAATAATGGCTTATCTTTTTGAAATGTACTTTATTATATTTCTGCAAAAGATAAAATGTAAAAAAGAAGAAAGGACAATTATGAAGTAAATAAGAAAGGTAAAGGTTCAAAAGGAATATGGGGAAAAAAGAAAAGAAATTAACTTCCAACTTTTATCGATATTGTGATAGCTGTAAAACACATGAACACTTTTATCTAAAATTCAACAATATTTCTATAATCATAAGCAATTCTAACTGTCACATTCCAAAATTAATATAACATTTCTTACAGATTTCAGTCCAAAAGTGGTTTCCATATAGACACAAAGCTAGACAAAGACTTTTCTTTAGTTAATTTTGCTCTTTCAGCTGGTTCCAATAACTTCACCATCCATTCTTCCATTGTGGAAATCTGTAAGTCATTCCATCTTTGGGCATACAAAAATCTATATGTAGTAGTTGCATAGTTATAATATATAAAAACAAAGAGTTTTTTTTCTTCCAATGGCTAATCCATCAAATCTAAAAGATGAACCTCCGGTTTCAATTGTACGTTTATTTTCAGAACTCTCTGATTTAAAGTACATACTTGATCCCAATAACGATTAGCCTTCTTACAAAACAATGGCTTATCTCAGTGGTTTTCAACCTTTCCTTCACCACAGACACCCTTTAAATATCTTTTTTGACCACGGATCATGGCCACGAACCCCCAAGACTTAACTCAAGATTTAAATCATAATATTTCTTCAAGCCTTGGCCAACTCCCTGTGATAACCTTGTGTCGTCCCCCCCCCAGGGGTCTGTGGACCACAGATTGAGAGCACTGAATGATCTTAAGCAATCTACTGTACATATTACAAGAGGTACAGAAGCTCCTCATCATAATATTCTTTCAGATGAGTATGACAATTCTTAGTTCAGTGACACCCTGTATTTTATGCTAAGTATTTCTATTACTATGAAGAAGAAAGTTCCACCAGCTTTGTTAAACTATAGAGGACACCAGTGAAGTTCTTCGGAAGATATGTTCTTCTCAGGGAAAACGTGACTGGTTTGTAGATGCTGATCTTAAATCTTTCAAACTTTAATTTAAATTCTTAATGGACATAGAATTTCTGACTTCTCTTATAGGCAGATATTTTAACACTGTTTTGCCTTGTCAGTCAGGGATCATGTAAGGTTGGAACAACCAATTTTATGTGGCTAACAAAGATGTGCAGAAACCCAAAGGTACTTTTTTCAAGAGGCAACTTCTTCAGCTTCTTGGATGAGAAGTGAAACATCTTCAAAGAAAAACAAGAAATTCCAGTTGCCTTTTGAAAAAAGCATCTTTGGGACAACCACGACCTGGATGATTGAGAATCTCCATAGATATTTAGCTATGCACTTTGGGATTAACACCCTTCAAATGGGTTTCTAGAAAAAATGCAGACTATAGGAAAGAGGGATCAAAGAAGCCATCTAAGACTCCAACCTCCAAGTGATCTCAAAAATTGTCTAAAAGAATACAAATGACCAGCTATCTGCAAGGAATATAAATCCTTCCATTCTCCACTGTCCAGTCAGAGATGAAGAAGCTTCTTGGGTGAGAAGTGAAATGTCTTCAAAGAAAAAACAAGAACATCCAGTTGCCTCTTGAAAAAAGCACCTTTGGGCAATCATGACCTGGATGACTGAGAATCTCCATAAACGATGTGCAGAAACCTTTTAAAACTGTCCCTGTGCAACTGAAATTAAAGCTAATTTAAGGAAGTTCTGGTGTGTGGGGGGAAAAGCTTTTTCCATCCTCAAAGTTGATCTTTCCTACACATCTTAGAGAATTGACTGGAGCTGATTATATTCTGGAAATAAATAAAGAGCTACCAAAAATAAGGGCAGGATTTTAATCTCTCAGATTCCTTCCAAATAAATTTCTAATTTCTTTGGCAGCTGATGAGATCAGAAGAACTCAAGTAATTTCTCAAGCTAATTATATGCAAATAATCTTACACTAATATTTTGGGATCTTGTTTTACATCAAAATATGCTTTTAGTATATTTAGGCATAGGTATCCAAATATTTAACCCTAACGTCTTCCAAAGATAATAATTATTTAAATCTGTTTTTTCCTACATGCTGTGAATGTTTTTCTAATATACCTCAGTAATGTTTCCTGAAGCTATACTGCAGTATAAGTTACTAGCCTTGTATTCCACTTGGCACCTGAGGCTGGAAAATAGTTATTTATTCTTACTACTATCAATATTCTGTTTGCAAGAGAGAGAGAGAGAGAGAGAGAGAGAGAGAGAGAGAGAGAGAGAGAGAGAGAGAGAAACACACACTGATTTTACTAACTTTCTTTGCATTACCATCTAATTAGGTAAATGTCACTCGTGAAGATTCACCTGGGGAAGATCCTATATTTCTTCGTACTCTAGGAAAAGGAGATTGGTTTGGGGAAAAAGCACTCCAGGGGTAAGTATTAGTGCACAATTTAGATTTGCTGTAATCAATAGGTAAATTATGTACCTTGAAAACTGAAAAAAAAATGTAGCATCATTACCATATTATTATTAAACTATCTAAGATTGAAAGTAGTAAGGAAGTAGACAACTCTGGCACAAATTCACTAATTCAAGGTGAAGACATATTTCCTATTGTGGTTAAGTCCTTAAAAATCAGGCACAAAAAGTTTTTTAAGAGTTAAATGCTATATCGTGCATTCATATTCTTCATTGTGTTCGGCTTTATTTCCTTCTAGCTGACTTGGGTCACATCGGCTACTTACATGAGAAATCATCACAAAAGTGTACATTGGGATTAGACTGGACTTTGGAATAGTCTTAGTTGTAAACATGTAGCAGACACACAAACACACACACACACAAATACAAACACACACACAAAAGGAAAACAGTGGCAATAACATTTCCGCATTTTTGTCAAGAAAACAACACATCCTCAATTTGAGTCCAAAATTTATGTTGTAACGTGAGAATTTTGTAAAGTGAATTTTGCCCCATTTTATGACTTTTCTTGCCACATTTGTTAAGTGAATCCCTGAAGTTAACAAAATTGCAGTTTTGTTAAGTGGTTGTTAAGTGAATCTGGCTTCCCCATTGACTCTGCTTGTCAGAAGGTCGCAAAAGGGGACACTCTAACTGTCAATAAATGTGAACCAGTTGTCAAACATCCGAATGTAAATCATGTGACGAAGGGGTTGCTACAACTGTCCATAAGTGTGAAAAATGTCATAAGTCACTTTTTTCAATGTTGTTGTAACTTCAAACAGTCACTAGATGAACTGTCAGTTTTGGAAGCCATATTGAGATTCGATGCTCCTACACTGCCACAATTGAGCCTGAGAAAGTGGGAGGGAGGAATTCAATTGAGTATATCTAGTTAGACAAAATAAAATTCATGTCCTGGTTCAAGGTCACTGAGTGTGGCACATAATGAAATGGGAATCTTACTTTAGGACGGATGGTGATTGGACCATGTGAGGTGATGATGGCTAAGCGGGGGGGGGGTGGACTTGTAGTTTTGACTCTTGCAAGGAAGCCCGAAACTTTCAGATTCAGGATTCCACAGATGTGCCAGTTACTATCCAAATAAAGGAACCTTTGAGAAATGTCTGTCTCAGAGTTATTGGTTGGAATGGAAGGTTGCTGGAACGCTGACATGAACTATTGTAAGTTGAGGACTACCTGTAATTTATTAGAAGTCAAACTTGAGTCAGAGAAAACTTTACAGTTTTCAACTTTTGGGGAATCACTTAGGAAAATTAGGAATAAGCATAAATTATTTCTTTATGAATGCCAGATCACTTTGTACTGAATTAATGATTATTAAGTTTCTCACACTTCCCTCTTTGATGGTTATGCATTGGTATCATACACCCTGAATATTTTATTGCATCACTCCATTAATGTAGTCTCTGAAATATTTAACTCATATTCTCACAAAACATTTTAGTACTCAAACCATATTTCTCAATGCTTCTGCTAAGTATTCATTCTTTAGAAACCTGTTCTTACTTAACTTAAGATGTGATATTTTGTAAGAATAGGCCAAACATTATCAAAAAATTGTTAAGCGGTTTGATACAACCTCTTCCGTAGAGCTCATTTCTATCCTAATTTTTAATCAGCTTTTCAATCATAGTACTTGTTTAGTTTAAATAAATTCATTTTCAAATATTCATATAATACATATACAACATTGTAATACTCAGTTCAAAAATAATTCATGTTTGAGAACTCAAGTGAAACTCTGGACTTTTTTTCATCAATACTCAAATGAAAATATATTGTTGAGCTCCAACAGAGCTCAGATTCCTAACAAAATTTGTTATGCTTGAACAAGTGTTGATTTTTTACCCAGTAATGGTTAAATTGCTGAGATATATCAATATGTCAATGAAATATTCTGGTGAGTAGAGTTTCTGAATAAGCTGCTGCCAGAAAATTTTTCCATAAATTTCAAAGAGTAGCATTTTAAGAATAACCAATAAAGGAAAATATTTTAACTTAGGGTTGAAATGAGGGGCTCTTGGTGCTCTCTGAACTCACTTGTCTTCTTGCAGACATTTCATTACCCTATCTAGGTAACATCATTGGTGCTAGTAAGGAATGCTGTTTGCTGTCAGTTTATATCCTTATATAAAGAGACAATCAACCAGCCCCAAAGAGAAAAGGACTCCATCAGTAATCAGCACTCAGATCAGCATAGGTCAACTCCAAGGTTAACTTCAGGCCAACAATCAAATATTGAAAATACATGTTTCCATGAAATAGGCATGTAAACAATTGAATGTAAACATGTCTTAAACTGTTAACGATGCGCCATAATCCTAATAAGTTAAATACTGTATGTTACTAATATAAAGCAAAACATGTTGTGTAGGAATTATATTCATGCTGAAACTGCTGAAGCTGTTCGATTTTTATGAATGACTGAAGCTATACCTTTTAAATACTCAGCCTGTTTTCAGTGGTTCATGAAAACATTGTACGGTTTCAGTGTTTGTCAGCTCCAGGAAGGAGAATGCAGTCCAACATTTTAGAAATAAGTACTCCATTCATGTGTAGGGGTTGTCCACAAATCAGACTTTCTTGACATGGGGATGTCTATGCAACTATGTTTTTCTCATAGTCTTTATGTTATGTTATGTGCAGTAAGAAACAAGGCCTTGGAGAAGAGATTTCCCATGAGTAATAATGCTTATTCACCTAGCATTGGAATGCTTTCCTTAGGTTTGTTAAATTCTAATTTTTAACTAAAAATGGATGTGGTATAGTTAAAGTTGCTGAACATTCAACAGGATATTTCCACATTCAGGTATAGATATTGGAGTACATTTGCCTTTTTTTTTTTTTTTTGCAACTGATATGAAGAGTATTTGCATGCATTTTTCTTTCTTTCTAAAATATGTGCATTGCATCTATCATCCACTTTTGGAGTGTGATTCTCATATTTTTTTAAGAAGAGCTAATACGGGGCACAGGCATACTTTTCATTACATAGTGCAATATACATATATTTTGTACTTAGCTATCTGGAACCCTGGTGTGAATTCAGCATTTATGACAAAATTGGAAAGCTTCCAACTGAAGCATCATGGTTTGTGTTCTCTGATGTCTGGAAATCGGTTTCTTGGTTCCTGCAGCAGTCCTGGAAACTATTAAAAACCATTGTAGTATATGATCATATATGCACACCAAACAATAGTAGTCCTTTTAATATCATCTTTATAATAACAATAATAATAATCAATGAATCATTTGCAAAGAGCAGCTTTACTCGGAAAAATTTACATCCTGTGAAAATATCTTTAACAATATCTTTAAATATCAATATCTGCCTATCCCAGGTCTTTGGGAAGAACTTGACAAGTCAAGAAAAGTGCCAAATCCAATCTAATCATCTGGCTGACTGTGAGAACAACTATCGATTAATAATTACTATTGTTTATTATTGCCCTTGGAGCAATACCTAAAGGATTCCCTTGATATCACTTATCAGACCTGAATAGCCTAATTTCATAAAATCCCTTGCTTGGCACTGCCTATATTTTTGGATGCTACTTTAATAATACTTAGAACCTTGGTTAGGACTTGAATTATTAAGTTTCCATCAAATTGTGAATCCAACTGTTGATTAGTCAGAAATAATAATAATTTGACAAAATCACCATCACCATTCTGGATAGGAAGACCAGAAAATAAATGGCAATGAATCATGCCCTTCATCCATACAGTGATAATTATAGATTCTACTTACCAAGGAAAATAGGTGGGCATTGAATTTCACATACACCAAACCAGCAGTCGCCAACCGGTGGGCCACTGGTGGGCCGTGACAAAATTTTGGTGGGCCACAGAGAAATCTCACCCCCAGAGCACCCCCTCAAAGCAATTAATCCAGGCTGCTCAGAAACACAAGGCTGCACAGCCCACATGGCCCACATGAACCACCACCACCCTGGCCACTTACTCCTTACCCAGCAAACTTGCCTGCTAAATTGCTATTTTAACTTTTTCCGACCATCATCTGTTCTGCTGTGCCAGGAGATTTAGATTAGCTTGGAAGCAGAAAATGGTTGGATTTCTTGCTTTCTAGCTAGTCTTGAGATCTTCGGCTCTGCTTTTAAGCACAGCCGAATCTCCTTTAGGACTGAAGGTTGTATTATTCAGTGCAGACTCACGGCAAGCAAATTTGAGAGACAGAGCTAGCCGATGGCAGATAGATAGATCTCTGAATGAATCTGTGATTCTGTGAGCAACTCAATCTGCCTGCCTGTTTTGCCTGCTTTTGGGTGAAAGTTGCTCTTTTTTTAAAATAAAAAATTCGATATTTACATACATGGTATGTTGTGATTTAATTTTGTGGGTTTGCTTGCTAGAAAATTTTATGAGTTTGCTTGTAAGCAAATTTTATGTGACAGACTGAGCTAGCCAATGGCAGATAGATAGATTTCTGGATGAATCTGTGATTTTGTGAGCAACTCAATCTGCCTGCCTGCTTTGCCTTATTTTGGGTAAAAGTTGCTCTTTTTTAATAAAAAATTCAATATTCATAAAAATATTTATACTTACGTACAAGCTATGCCCAGCCAGTCTCATGACCACAAAGCCACACCCACAAATTAGGCCACACCCACAGAACCAGTTAGTAGTCCCTGGGATTTAAAATTATGAGTTTGGTGGTCCCTGAGGTCCAAAAGATTGGTGACCCCTGCACCAGACAGTTTTAAAAATAAAAAGAACGTTGGAAGAATATCTGAAGGCCAGTGAAGAAGATGCACTGAAGCTAGTACACCATGAAGACTTATTGAATACCAGAGAGAGAGAGAGCACACTGATCTACAAGAAAGACCAAATGAAGACTAGAAAAGAGACATGGCAAGACACAACATTACATGGCCAGTACATAAAACAAATAGCAAGCAAAGCAGATAACCACAACATCTGGCAATGGCTAAGAGCAGAAAAATTGAAGCAAGACAGAAGGGCTAATTCTGGCTTCAGAAGGCACAGCTTGAAGAACAAATGCATTTAAAGCCAGAATTGAGAAGACAGCAACAGAAACAAATGCTGTCTCTGCAAAAAAAGCAAAAAAACAGTGACCCACTAGTTGGCTGCTGCAAGAAAATCGCACAGACTGGTTATAAACAATGGCATGACAAAGTAGCAACAATGGTGCATTGGAATATTTGTAAGAAATACCATTTGCAAGAACTAATGGGGCCAGAAAACTGATGACGTAATAGAAAATGAAGAGACTACAGTGCTCTGGGACTTTAGAATACAAACAAACCTGCCACAACGTTCGGAATATAAGTCACCTAACAGTAATTTGGGTTGGAGACTATATAAACCAGGATAGACATTTTAATACTGTCTCTTTAAGAGAATCCTAAAAGTGCAATTGGGTGTGGTTTCTCAAATGGCCATTAGATGGAGCCGGAAACCTGTGTTGTCTTTAGTCTTAGTCTCAGAAGAGAGTGTGTCTCAGTGAGTCTCTTTTTCCTTCTGTTGAAGAGAGTTGTTGTTCCTAAATGGCTGTTACTGATCGTTGATGTAAGTCTGTTACTGAACTGTTTTGGACACTGGATTTTGTTATTGGATTATCCCTGGACTAAAAGCTGACTGATTTAACCTGTGAATGACTTTGGACTGCTTGTTTTGAACTTTGCTTAAAACCTTTATTGGAAGTAAAAAAAAAAAAAAACATTTACTGTACAGTGTATCTGTGTTCTGTGTGTGTATTATTCAAACACTACTCTCAAATACGTCTCCCTGTATGCGCTCATTCCCCTAACCGGGAATTACCTCCACACACATAACACCCCAGGCTTAACAACTGTTCGTATGAAAGACAAAAAAAGTCTGAATAGTGGATGCTACAATACCTGAAGACATAGAAGAGAAAGAACGGGAGAAAACCCCGAATCCTAAAGGCCTGCAAATAGAAGTAGAATTAGCTTTCTTTTAAAGACAGTATGAACAGTAATAAGTGCCTTGGTGGAAATTCCAAAACATCTGGAGCATGGCTTCAATATCATCAGCACTGACAAAATCACAATCAATTGCAGAGGGCATCTTTACTTGGAATAGCTTACCTCCTGTGAGAATACATCAGAAAACAATGTTTGCCTGTCCCAGATTCTTGGGAGGAACTCAATGGTGGATTAAAAATGCCAAATGCCAATCTAAACATCTGGCTGACTATGTGACCAGTCATAATAATTATAATCTATTCTTAGATACTATCTTAATAGTTCTTACAACTTTAATTATTATGTTTTCATCAGTCTGTAAATCTAACAGTAGATTACACTCAATGTAAAGCAAATGAATCACTGAACCCTCAGAGGTACGAAGACATATAAATGACCCCACTAAAATGGTGCCAGGCTTTGAACTATCATGTCAGCAATGGACAATCCTGAACAGGATTCACACACCCGTGGTGGGATTCAAATTTTTTACTACTGGTTCTGTGGGCGTGGCTATGTGGTCATGTGACTGGGGAGGTCAAAAGACAGAAACTCACCTCCTGGAGCAGGGGATTGGACTAGATGACCTCCAGGTATCTTCCAGCCCTGGATTGCTGTGCTGCTTCAAAGCATCCTCTGAAGCTGCTTCTAGTGCCAAGGTTTGTGGGCCTTCCTTCCTATCCCTTTTGTGTATATTCGTAGATATTGTACTCTCAAATCGCAAATGGAGACGTGGGTACTCTATTTTTCTTATCTTCATTTTAAAGTGCTTTGGTTTTATTGTATTGCGAACAGTTGCTGGGGTGCATCCACAGTTTCGTTGTACTTGTACAATGACAATAAAGTTCTTCTAATTCTAATTCTAATTTTTCTCTTCCTTCCTTCCTTCCTTCCTTCCTTCCTTCCTTCCTTCCTTCCTTCCTTCCTTCCTTCCTTCCTTCCTTCCTTCCTTCCTTCCTTCCTTCCTTCCTTCCTTCTCTTTCTTTCTTTCTTTCTTTCTTTCTTTCTTTCTTTCTTTCTTTCTTTCTTTCTTTCTTTCTTTCTTTCTTTCTTTTCTTTCTCCCCTCCCTCCCATACTTTCTCCCATCCCTCCCTCTTTCTCTTTTTTCTTTTGCTGCACCCCCCATCCCATTTTTGCCCTAGTGGGCCTCAGGGAAACCTCCTGGGAGCAAAAACAGGGTGCAGTGGGGCCCACGCAGCACCCCCTGTGCCCTGTTTTTGGCCTAGTGGCTTCAGGGAAGCACTGAAAAAAGAAGCATTTTGAAGCAAGGGGGGGGGGAGGAAATCAGCTGCGCCACACAATTTAGATTAGCTAGAAAGCAAGAAATCTGACAATTTTGTGCTTTCTAGCTAATCTAAATCACGCAGCACAGCTGATGGTCGCCCAGCTGATAGTCAGAAATACCAGTTCGGCCGAATCAGTAGCATTTTTTACTACCGGTTCGAGTGAACCAGGACGAACCGGTAGAATATCACCACTGATTCACACCTCACATGGTGTCTGCCAGGACTGTATTTATAAATGGGGCATATTATCCTCTTCTTGGTGTGACTGCAGGGTCCCATGTCAAACTGTAGGTCACCTCATGACCAGCTATAAGCTGAGGGTATATACCAGTCCAGTATCTGATTTTTTAAATATAAACAATGCTGAACTTCAGTGGTTAGATGGCCTAGACATTGGTATTTGAACATAGATCTTTTTAACATTTATATTGTATTGTGTTCTACCAGTCTAGATGAAATGTCAATATATATTGCTAGTGCCATATATGATATGCCATGTACTAGATAAATAAACAGTAGATTACCTACCCATAATAATAATATTTATTACCACATCCTAGGTTCTTGTTAAGAACTCAAAGCATAGGAGGACCAACACCAGTTAAGTGACTGGCAGCTATGTTTTCACATTTTTGTGTATATAATAATAGCAATATCAATAGCACTTTGACTTATATACCGCTTTATAGTGCTTTACAGCCCTCTCTAAGCAGTTTACAGAGTCAGCATATTGCCCCCAACAATCTGGGTCCTCATTTTATCCACCTCGGAAGGATGGAAAGCTGAGTCAACCTTGAGCCTTGGTGGAATTTGAACTGCCAAATTGTAGGCAGCTGGCTGCAGAAGTAGCTTGCAATACTGCACTCTAACCACTGCGCCTCAGAGGCTCCTATAACTTGTATGTGTATGGTGTCCAATTCTTTACGACTTTGAGTATCCCACAGATATCATTCAGTGAAAGTGCAATAAATTTACGCTATAATGTTCCTCCAACTCTTAGTTTCATGGGGACAGAGGAGGTTTACAGATGGTCACTTAAATGTTGCTGTTGGGAATTTCATCTGTTTTACTGACTAAACATCATTCTATTTGTCAGTATTTCTATAGATGCATAGATTTGCTCTTTTAAAATTTCCTCTTGATGACCTGTTGTTCATAGGTTTTGTTATACAGCTACATGTGTGACATTTCCTATTCTAACTGTGATGACCCAGGGTGGGATACAAAACAAACACTGTCACAGAAAACAGGTGAATCCCCTTTTATTCCTTCACTTTGCTTCCAAGCTCCGAATATCTTAGACGGAAGACAAAAAAACTCCCACACAGTTACACGAAGAAGGAAAAAAGCCACACAAACCAGGCAAGATAAGGGCTGGAGGATGTCCACAGATAACACACACTGGGAAGGACGCCAAACTCAGAGAGGAACTATAAACTAGTGATAGTTACATGATTTGTTTCCAGCGTTTGCCAGTACGCTGGTCCAAACTCTTATTCAGTTGTCACAGCTGCAGCCCATGAAGAGGATCAAGTCCCTCTCCTCCTGAGGAGACCACGTCTCTCCCTTATCCTCTTCTCCCTGCGTGCCCTTGGATGGATAGGGGATGGGCCTGAGTCCTCCTCTGACTGCTCAACCGGCCTCTGCCCTTCCCCAGCCTCCTCCACAACCTCTGGAGCCACACTTCCACTCCCTGTCAGCTGTTCTTCCTCTCCCTCAGAGTCAGTCTCCACCAGGGGCATGACACTAACAGCTGCTTGTTGTGAACTGATAAATATCTACAATATGTTCTACATCATAGAATACTTTTATTGGCCAAGTGTGATTGGACACACAAGGAATTTGTCTTAGTGTAAATAAGTATACATAAAAGAAAAGATAAAAGGAAACTGTCTATATAAATCGTAAGTATACAAGCGACAAAGTTACAGTCATACAGTCACAAGTTGGAGGGGATGGGTGATAAGGAGTGATGACAAGATTAACAGTAGTGCAGACTTAGTTGAACAGGGTTGAGGGAATTATTTGTTATCATTATGCCACACTGGTAACTTAATGTCACTGTTATATTTTGGGCTTTATACATGCGAACAAGAAAAATCCTCCCCCAACTAGAAGATTGCAGTCAGGGTGCTGTTAACTATTTCATGAAGTCCAGAAATGACATGGAAATACAAAAGAAAACCAAACATAAGCTTCCTACACTTCTCTGTCTCATGTGTTGCTGCTTTCATTTATATTCAGAGACTAGAGTACTTTAGATCAGTGATCCCCAGGTAACCTAATTAAAAATGTGGCGTGGCAGAGACTAGAGTACTTTAGATCATAACAATCTATATAGAATGTTATGAATTATATGAAGAGTCATAGTCATTCCTTTAAAAGCTTATAGATGATGATCTTTGCCCTGGAATCAATACCAATTAGAACACTAATCTTTATAGGTCAGTAATGCTGTTGATTTTTAGTCAGAGAGAAACTTGGGTTAATTATTCATGAACACATTCTGAATTGGATTATCTGCAACCACAATCCAAGCAGACCGTTGTAAACTACAGATGCATCATTTTTCTATCATATTTACTTCCTATTGGATACCTGGAGCAGAACTGGATATCCCTTTCTACTGTATTGAACACAGTCTCACGGCTTCAACCCAGAGGCATTAACTCACCATGATCAAAAAAAGATCAAAAAAGAAATATCTTGTATTGCAAATGTAGGTTTTGTACTGCTGAATAAGTAAACTGTGTGCTCTGCTTTGATGGGTACCCAGTCTTTCAAATTCAGAGAGTTCGTTTAGACACATTGAGTGGATATAGCCAAATAAAAAACCTGGAAACATGTTTCAATGGTAGACTAGAGGTAAAGTAATCTGAGAAGTAACCTTACCATGGAACCAGAGAAGAGACACAACCACATAAGCTAATTCTGCTTTACTGTAAAGCTACCTAAACAGAATCTTTAAACTCTGAAAGTACAGTACTCTGACTGTGTAGGTCAGTGGTTCCCAAAGTACCGCCCCCTGGGGGGCAGTGGGGTGCCTTAGGGGGGGGCGGTAAGAGGCAAGGGGGCTGGCAGGGGGGCGGTAAAAGGTGGCAGGGGGGCGTTCGAGATGCCGGCCCTGCAGGCTCACTGACTGCCAGCCACACAGCCCATTGACTGTTTCATTGCTCCATAGTCAGTGCCTTGAATGCAGAACTCATGCGCAGTGAGCCTTGCCAAGCCTGGGGGGAGAGGTGGGAGGTGGTGGAAAGAGGGCGCCTTAGTTTGCAGGCTGCCCTCTCTGGTGGAAGCGGCGGAGGCGCGCCAGAAGGCCCCAAAGCAAAACCCTCCCAAGGCACGCAGTGGAAGGGGTGGGTGGTCTGGCATTAGGGCGCCCTTCCCCAGAGGAAAACAAGGGAACGTGCAACGCCCAACCCGCCTCTGCCTCTCTAGCCAGTTGGGCTTGTGTGCAGGATGTGGGTGGGTGCAGCTGCGGCTCTCCAAGGCGCGTGGCTCGGTTCGGTTTGGCTCTACGTGGCCGTCCTGGACCTAGAACCTAGTTTCCCGAGCCCTGCGCTTGCTTGCTTGCTTAGTTTCCAAGCGATCATTCCCTCCACCTACGCCGGTCTGGGCTGCTTCCACATGCATTCCTCCTCCCAGGTAGAGCATAAAGATGGGCGGAACGCTTCACTGAAGTTGGGAGTCTCTGAGCATGTGCAGAGTACCACCCCTTGCTTGGCCTGATGGAAGTGGACCTTGGGTTGAAGCAAAGAATGTGAGGTTGGCTGCATCGCTGCCCTGGGGAGATTGGCATTGCAAAATTGGATGCCAAAGGGGCAGAGGGGCAGCTGCAGGGGGCTGGAGAAGGGGCAGAGGGGCAGCTGCAGGGGGCTGCAGAAGGGGCAGAGGGGCAGCTGCATTAAGGAGCAGGAAGATCTTAGCCATGGTTTATTCATTGACTAAGCCAGAATCAAACAGCATGCTAAACTCTAAATCAGAATGGCTGGGTTGATATATTCAGCCCGTGTTTCTCAACCTTGGCAACTTGTGTGTACCTCAATTCCCACTCTGGCTTTGCTCTACTTTCTCAAAGTGCCACTGCTGTCACATTCCTTCTTTCTGTCTGTCCATCCATCCGTCCATCCATCCATCCATCCATCCATCCATCCATCCGTCGAAAAGGTCTGCCTATCTGTCTGCCTGCCTTTCTGTCAACCTACCTACCTACCTTCCTACCTACCTACCTATCTACCAATATAGATCTATCTATCTATCTATCTATCTATCTATCTATCTATCTATCTATCTATCTATCTATCCATCCATCCATCCATCCATCCATCCATCCATCCATCCATCCATCCATCCATCCAAAATGTCTGTCTGCCTGCCTGCCTACCTGTCTTTATATCTACCTACCTACTTATCTACCAATCTACTTACCTACCTACCTGCCTATCCATATATTCATCCCAAAGGTCTGCCTGCCTATCTACCCATCTATCTACCCATCTATCTACCTATCTACCTACCTATCTACCTACCTGTCTCTCTCTGTCTGTCTGTCTCTCTCTCTCTCTCTATCCATCCATGTTCGAAGTGCCAGCCCCGCAGGCACATTGAGAAAGTGGAGCAAAGCCAGTCTGGGAGGGAGGGGGGGAGGGAGGGGGAGAGAGAGAGAGAGAGAGAGACCTGATGCATCAGATTGAAATGAGGCCTAGTTTAGACTGAGGCCCTTTTCCACATTGAAACATCTTTGGCTTCTATTAAAGGTTTTGTGGAGGAAACATGGTCAAGACTATCAGGAAGCTCTCACATTTTGTTGAGACTTTAAACAGGATCCATTGGCCCAGATCTCCATTCTAAAAATTACTTTTCCCCAATATATTACAGTGCCAATTCTGAAGAAGGCAAAACCAAAATGTACTGGTAAATTACAAGGAGAACACACACACACACACACACACACACACACACACACACACACACACACGCTCTTCTAACCCTGCTGGAGCAGGTGATTGGACTAGAATAGATATCTCATTATCTTTCTCCTCCCTCTCTCCCTCCTTCTTTATTTCTTTTTCTTTCTGTCCTGTCCTTCTATCCCCCACTCTTTCTTTGTCCCTTTTTCTTTCTTTCCCTTTTCTCTTTCTTTTCTTCCTTCCTTCCTTCTCTCTCTCTCTCTCTGTCTCTGTCTCTGTCTCTCTCTCTCTCTCTCTCTCTCTTCTCTCTCTCTCTTTCCCTCTCTCAGGCTCACCCCATTGACTTGACTTTCTTGGGCAGGTCCCTCCAGTGCAGTGGGCTCAATGGGGTGGACCTGTGGGGCCGGCACCTAGAACGCGGCAGTGTCGGCATGTTTGAAAAGTAGAGCAAAGCCAGAGGTCAGTAATTTTTGCTGCAAAGAATCACAAAAGCTTCTGGGTTGTGCACAAGAAGGGACACACATGTCAATGCAATTCGGCAACATAAAATAAATACAAATAAAACAAATCAACAAGAATCGGCAAAGCATCTCTGATTAGATTTTATTCACTGCTAGAATCTAATCAACGATGCTTTGCCGATTCTAGTGCAATGACCTGCTCCAGCAGGGTTAGAAGGGAGTGTGTGTGTGTATGTGTGCGCATGGCTGTCAAAACTCCAAGAAAAGGTCAAGTATCTCTGGGGAGGCCAGTCATAAATTAGAACATTTGCTAAACAACCGGCCATTAAGTGAGGACCATTTGTATTTGGTTTGCCAGTCATCTGGCCACGCCCACCCAGTCACATGACTACCAAATCACACCTACCTGGTCATGTGACCAGCAAGCCACACCCACCCAGTCACATGACCAGCAAGCCACACCCTCAAATTAGGCCACACCCACAGAAATTTAAATCCCACCCCTGGGTGGGGTGCACCAAGGATGAGTTTGTAGCACCAAGGAGGCGATGGACTGAAAAAGTTTGGGAACCACTGGTGTAGGTCATGACCAGGCTGAGCCAAGGGAGGGGGGTCAAGCACTTTATCAATCTTGAATACCTTCACACCCACAAAAGATTTAAGACCAGCCCACCTTGAAGTCCATTGACTGTTATCTACCACCAATTTGCTTTGACCATTAATAGTTCAGATTCCTGTAGGGAGTGTTAGCACGCAATAAACTTGAACCTCTTTGACTCCTGGTTTCCTAAGCTTGAACTCTTCTGAGACTCTTGCTCTATTCACTATCCATCTGCTCACTATGCTGACTCTTTTCTGACCATTCCCTAGACTGCATCTCTTTGCCTCACCTGCCAAGGTCTTTCCCATATGCTATACAGAAATCATATCTACACCAGGTCTAGATCTGGAAGACACTGTGTGAGAACTCGTTTCTCTGCTCTTCTTATTATCTTAATTGGATCATCAATGTAGAAATGGAATAATACTGGGAGTTTTTCCATTTGTTTAGCTAAATCATGAATAAATTCACCTTTTGAAAGTAACGTCCAGTTTTTGTATGGAAATCAAAAGTAAAGTGCCAGGGAAGTCAGGAGTTCTAGGCAGTTCAAATGGGTGTAAAGATTTATTACAAGTTTAAGCTGTCTACAAGTATCTGAACTACTAACCATTAAACCAATTGGACAGTAAATAAGGAATCCACTGTTCTCTTGTGGGCACACAGGGACTCATGACTGATGACACATTTGACCCCTCCCTTGGTCAAATCTGAAGAGTTGGATGAAATTCTTGTTGGTGACCAGCAAAGTCAAGGCAATGGACAGAGACTGATGAATGAGCCCTTGAATTGTTTTTATCAATTAAGAGCCCAGAATAATTTTTTACTAGATTGAGATTTCTTTTTCAGATTATTTTATCCCTTCCTATGACTTTTTGATTGGTTTTCTTGCTTCACCACTGTAAGCCCCACAATATACTCCAAAAGGTTAAGTTTATTTTTATTTACATTGAGTATATTTTGATCACTCCTGCTAACATGCATTAATGGCATGCATAAACAATAATAGAACCTGCCAGGCAAATAACATATAACTAGGACCACAGCAAATAAATGCTCTAAAAAAGCAGCAGCTAAACAACAATAAGGATAAACTGCTTGCAACTCTTTTTTTAAAAAAAAAAAATCAAACATACATGCCACATGAAGGAGACCAAATGAAGAATTTATCTGAATATTCTCTGAGGAGCTCTGCAAAAGTACATCTGTTAGATCAGGGATGCCTTGTGTGTGGGGTATGGATGCTACATACAGAGGCCTGCAAACTTGGCAACTTTAAGACTTGTGGACTTCAACTCCCAGAATTCTCCAGCCAGCTAAGTCTTAAAGTTGCCAAGTTTGGGGACCCCCGCTATATATATCACCTTTTATTATTTTTGCAAACAACTCAAGGCAGTGAACATTATACAACACACCTTCCTCCTCCTATTTTTGTCTTCACAACCCTGTGAGGAGATGTTAGCCTTCGTTTGTACTCATAGGAATTCTAGCAATAAACTCTTGTTACTCACAGGATTCATTGTGAATAGGTAGGTTTATTTTTGCTCGTTTTCCTTCAAACACGGCAACAACTTTATCCGGATATCCCGGATAAAGTCAGCGCTGAGATCATTCGTCTCTCAGCGCAATTTATCAAGCCGCCCCACCCTATACAGCTAACTAACATCCGCCCTCCCCATTAGTCCTACACGCCTCCACCCTGCAATTCTAAACGCCACTAATTACCAAACAGAATGTGGTTTCAATTCCCAGGTTGTGCTTTAATTTCCCCACTGATTGTTTGTGTTTCATTTCGTGTAATGAGAGGAGTTGGAGCGACAAACTCTCTTTCACCCCATCCCCGCTGCACGTTCGCGCTGACACGAGACAAGTCGAACTGGGGTGGGATCCTCAAACGCAAGTGACGCCTTCCGATCAAGTTGATATATTGCAAATGGCAGGAACGGACTTTCACTCCCCAATCAAGACAATGTGTCGGGATTCACCTCAGTAGATAAACCAGTCGGCTCTTTGAATCCCGACAGGTGAGTTGGCTGAGAGAGACCTAGAGGTCACCCCATTGGCTTCCATGGCTAAGATGGGGCTAGAACCATGGTAGCTAACCTTTTGGGGCTCCTGTGCCGAAGATTGCACTAGCTCCTTCATGCTTGTGTTGCCCTGACCCAGAAGGCAATGCGTGCCCCCCCACGTCCCTTGTGCATGCATGCGTGACCCCCCTCCCCATGTGCTGTGCATTTTTGCGCTTGTGCATGTGATCCTCCATTCACCCCGTGCATCTCTGTGCATGCGCATGAGACCCTCCCACATCTCTGTGCATGCGCGTGTCTCCCGTGCACTCCTGCACCCCACGCATGTGTGCCAGATACCCAACAATCAGCTGTCAGGCAGGCGGTGCGTGCTGCATGCACAGTGGGGCTCTTCCAGGTGACCTCTCACATGCTGGCTAGAAATGGCTCTGCTTGCCACTTCTGGCACGTATGCCATAGGTTCGCCATCACGGGACTAGAACTCATAGTCTCCCACTTTCTAGCCAGGTGCCTTATGCACTATACCAGGGATGTCAAACTCACGTCCTCACTTCATCATCATCACTTCATATCGGAACTTCTTCCCCCTTCATTAAACCGGGCATGAGCAACATGTGACGCATCTGGCCCATGGCCTGGGAGTTTGACACCCCTGCACTAAACTAAACTGACTCTATTTATTTTATTTATTTTATTTTATTTAGTTTGTCAATTGCTTACAATATAATAGGTATAAGTAAAAACATAGGTATGAATACATGGATACATACAAGAAAAATAAAAGAAACAATAGGACAGGGACAGTAGGCACCTTGGTGCGCTTATGCATGCCCCCTACAGACCTCTTAGGAAAGGGGTGAGGTCAATAGTAGACAGTCTAAGGTTAAAGATTTGGGGGTTGGGGGAAGATACCACAGAGTCAGGTAGAGTATTTCAGACATTGACCACTCTGTTGCAGAAGTCGTATTTCCTGCAATCAAGTTTGGTGCGATTAACCTTGAGTTTATATCTATTGTTTGCTCTTGTATTGTTATGGTTGAAGCTGAAGTACTCATTGACAGGTAGGACATTGCAATGTATGATTTTATACACTATACTTAGATCAGACCAAAGACGGCGTAGTTCTAGGTTTTCTAGGTCTAGAATTTCAAGTCTGGTGGCATAAGGTATTTTACAACGAGTAGAGGTCTCCCACTTTCTAGCCTGGTGCCTTATGCACTATACCAGTGGTGTCAAACTCACGTCCTCACTTCATCGTCATCACTTCATATTGGAACTTTTTTTCCCCTTCATTAAACCGGGCGTGGGTAGCGTGTGACGCATCTGGCCCATGGCCCGGGAGTTTGACACCCTTGCACTAGACTAAACTGACTCTCTACCAGACCAAAGTGGCTATTCACTGCTGTGTCATCTTCTCATTGCAGGTTAACCTTAAAGGGTAGCAATAATAAAGGGAAATGCATGCCTAATTCCATACCTAATGCAGGTTTGAAGGCTTATATTAGCAATGCAGATCATTGGTAACACTATTGATCAGAGAAGAGTCTGTAATAATTTTCAGTGATCATTTGAATCCCAGTTAAAAAATCTTTTCAGGTCTCTTAGACTGCAGCAACATTCATCCTGTTCAATATTTTCTTACAGGTTTTTTTTTCAGGCCAAATCAAATGTTTAGTTATATTTAGAAGCTCTGAAACCCCACTTACTTGCATGTAGATATAGCTTGCTCTTCTTAATATTAACCCTTCCCCCTCCCCGAATAAATGTACTTTGAAGTAAAAGCCAAATTAAAGCAGAGACGTTTGTTCTCTTATGTTTTCTTCTCAATCCACTTACAGGTAAAACTCGAAAAATTAGAATATGTGCAAAAGTTCATTTATTTCAGTAATGCAACTTAAAAGGTGAAACTAATATATGAAATAGACTCATTACATGCAAAGCAAGATAGATCAAGCCGTGATGTGTCATAATTGAGATGATTATGGCTTACAGCTCATGAAAACCCCAAATCCACAATATCAGAAAATTAGAATATTGTGAAAAGGTTCAATATTCTAGATTCAAAGTGTCCCACTCTAATCATCTAATTAAGCCATAACACCTGCAAAGGGTTCCTGAGCCTTTAAATAGTCTCTCAGTCTGGTTCAGTAGGAATCACAATCATGGGAAAGACTGCTGACCTGACAGTTGTGCAGAAAACCATCATGGACGCCCTCCATAAGGAGGGAAAGCCTCAAAAGGTAATTGCAAAAGAAGTTGGAAGTTCCCAAAGTGCTGTATCAAAGCACATTAATAGAAAGTTATGTGGAAGGGAAAAGTGTGGAAGAAAAAGGTGCACAAGCAGCAGGGATGACCGCAACCTGGAGAAGATTGTCAGGAAAAGGCCATTCGAAAGTGTTGGGGACTTTCACTAGGAGTGGACTGAGGCTGAAGTCAGTGCATCAAGAGCCACCACACACAGACGGATCCTGGACATGGGCTTCAAATGTCATATTCCTCTTGTCAAGTCGCTCCTGAACAACAAACAACGTCAGAAGTGTCTTACCTGGGCTAAAGAAGACCAAAACTGGTCTGTTGCTCAGTGGTCCAAAGTCCTCTTTTCTGATGAGAGCAACTTTTGCATCTCATTTGGAAACCAGAGACTCAGAGTCTGGAGGAAGAATGGAGAGGCACACACTGCAAGATGCTTGAAGTCCAGTGTGAGGTTTCCACAGTCTGTGTTGATTTGGGGACCCATGTCATCTGATGGTGTTGGTCCACTGTGCTTTATTAAGTCCAGGATCAATGCAGCCGTCTACCAGGAGATTTTGAAGCACTTCATGCTTCCTTCCGCAGACGAGCTTTATGGGGATGCTGACTTCATTTTCCAGCAGGACTTGGCACCTGCCCACACTGCCAAAAGCACCAAAACCTGGTTCAATGACCGTGGGATTACTGTGCTTGAATGGCCAGCAAACTCGCCTGACCTGAACCCCATAGAGCATCTATGGGGCATTGCCAAGGGAAAGATGAGAGACATGAGACTGAACAATGCAGAAGAGCTAAAGGCTGCTATTGAAGCATCCTGGTCTTCCATAACACCTCAGAAGTGCCACAGGCTAATAGCTTCCATGCCATGCACAGTGAGGCAGTAATTGCTGCAAAAGGGGCCCAAACCAAGTACTGAGTACATATGCATGTTTATACTTTTCAGAGGTCTGATATTGTTCTATGTACAATCCTTGTTTTATTAATTGCATGTAATATTCTAATTTCCTGAGATTGTGGATTTGGGGTTTTCATGAGCTGTAAGCCATAATCATCACAATTATGACAAATCACGGCTTGAACTATCTTGCTTTGCATGTAATGAGTCTATCCCATATATTAGTTTCACCTTTTAAGTCGCATTACTGAAATAAATGAACTTTTGCACAATATTCTAATTTTTCAAGTTTCACCTGTAGTCACATCTAAAGATGCCCTGTAACATTGTGGTTTCCTTTTTTCATATTAGCACAGACAACTGTAATGGCCTATTATGAATCACCTGCTGAAATCTTGAATTTCCTAAATTCATTGCCATTTAGTAAGCTTGCTCCTGTTTCAAATGTTTGTGCAATACTTTGTATAAATCTGTTTTATTTTCTTCCTTCCTCTTTCCCGTCTTTGGCCTTGACTTTTAAATCACAGACTAAATATATTAAACTTGAAAACAGCCTGCTTTGTATAATGGAATGTCTAAAGTTCCATGGTTGCTAGTTTTCTTCACACAAGTTATCTGTGAAGAATATTGTTACCTTTAGAGAGTTTGGAATGATCTTGCTGAAGTACAAAATAACACAGCTGCGTGGGTTGCTTGTCTGCAGCTTTCATCAGCTGTGTTTCAACAACACAGAATGTTGGATGTTTATGAAGAAGAATTAGGGAAAAATTGAAGTAACAGATCATGTGGAATATGTAATTTAGATACTACAAAAAGGGTTTTGAGATAGAAATTTGGAGAAAGTCTGTGTATTTATATGTGATTTTTCCCCCTAATAATAATCTGCCTTTCATTTAGCAGCTCAAGGCAGTATACATAGTGGTCTGTCCTCTATTTTTTTCCCCATAAGCAACCATCTTCTGAAATAGGCTAAACTGCAAATAAGCAACTAAGCCTATTATTCACTATATGTATGTTCTGTTTATCTGCACACAGGCTAAGCATTTGATTTTATATTATTATGTACACATTTTTACATGCAATCTTGTTGCACTCCAATGAATAATGCTTTTCAAAATTAGGGCCACTTGTTAGCTCAAATGTAGCTCTTTAAAAATATAGTTTTATTAGCCCGATTATACTGAAGATATTTAGTGAAATTACTCTACATCTATAAAGTGGAATTATTACTGAATTGGTCTTACTTAAAAGCAGCATCTAAAGCTTTGGTCAGGGAAATTACATTGTCCTTTTTATTATATGGATTCAACCCAGATAATACATTCATTTTCAACATCCAAAAAATCTTGAGCAGTCCTACTGAAATTAGATCCCATTTGTAGGATCACATGTTCCAATTTTACTTACTTGTCTTATTTTAATTCTTCCCTTGTATATAATACATCAAAATATTTATTTTTTATCCAACATCCAACATGGTATATTTGGGATGAGGGATTTATTTCAGGATATGTGTAGGCAATTTGGAAAATAGTAAAGATATTTTTATAGAGTCATTTTTTTTCCAATTTAAACTAGCCAAATTGGTTCTACCAAAGTTAAGCATTCCAGTTTACCATGAAGTTTAGTAGAATAGTTGACTTTATTTGCAAAATAAATACATTCTGAAACATTAGTCAGGTTACATCTAGTAAATAGTACTTTTTCACAAGAAGTAGTTTTTTAAAAAAGAGGTAGAATATGATTAATAGGCTGCTGGAGGAGTAAGACATAGCAGTGAATGGTTATCTTCAAACTTTGCAAAGTTATAATCGGAGCAGTGTGTAGTTTATATACATTGTAAAATGTGGGTCAGATTATCAAAGATATTTTCATGCTTTAGTTAGCAAATTGAAGGTGCTGGTGTGATGAAGGTTTTTCAGGATAAAGGCTTAGAGCCAGCATAGGAAAAATCAAATTCAGAATTACTGGAATTCTCCAAATTAATACATGGGTGCAGCACATAGAAGGCTATCAAAATACAAAGAGAGTGCTAAAATGTCTTTAGTCCTGTGAGATTTGGACACAGTACATGTGTTTTCAGTTTACATTTTTTGTTTGGGAACCAGCCACCATGTTAGCTGAAAAAAAGTATTTTATTTCAATTCATTAATGCTAATTGCAGTAATTATGAAACCCGAAGAAGCCATTCTTAAACATAACCTCGTATATTTGTTTTTGTTTTCCCCACTAAGCTTGCATATCATATAAATAGGTGCTAATGTTTTATATGGCTTATTATTAAGCTTTACTAATAGAAGCTGAGCAGAAATTCAAAGTCATACTTTGTGAAGGCCATGTGCCAGCTTACACAGATCACAGCTAATAAGAAGTAAGCTCTGTTAAGATCGGTTTTTCAGAAAACCAATGTACCTTATCTACTGAATGTCCTTTCAAGGGAAACTTTTCCACTGAAGTATTAGAAATATGACTTGAGTTAGCTTCTCTGCATCTATTATCTAAAAACATTCAAATAGCTATGTTTCATTTCAAGAAAGAAATTATTTTTCTGAAGGTGCCCTAAATGAAGACAGAAATTATGCTTAGCTGTGTGATTTGTTGTGGCTTTTATATGCAATAAAACTGAACCACAAAAATTCATTCCAAAATTAGGAACTAGAGCAGTAAGACTAATGAACAAATGAATATAATATGCACTTGATCTGGAAGATCAACAAGCACTAAAACTAGAATATTTTGTGCATTATCAACTGTCTACCTTCTGTTCTGAATCTCAAATTGCTACTTTGCATTTTGAAAACATGTTTACATAAAACATAAAATAATGAAAATGCATTAGATACGCAAAGAAAACAATCATATTAATAAAAAACCTGAATAAAGCTTATTTTATACATACAAGAAAAATGCCAATTTTTAATTGATTTTCTGATTTAATAAAATAGATCCCTTGGCAAAAAGGCAAAAAATTATAAGTCTATTTCATATGTGCAGGAAGTTTATATTTCTTTGGAGAAGACAGAAGTAAAATTACTCATATTTAATGAGTAAACCAAGCAATTTGTAAAATAAAGTTCAAAATCTACACAAGATCTTAAAGTTAGAGTCATTCATCTTAAAAAGATCAATATTTGTTGGTCTTCTTGCAGAATATTTTATATCCTTATCTGAATATTTTTGTGTATATAGTAATCCTTTAGATATTTACCTGACAATAAATTTTATTCAGGAAAGTATGTATAAGGTAGCTCTGTCAATTACCTATAACTGGCCAACATTTTCCCTATTCAATTCCAAAGGCACTCTTAGCTGGTCTACTTGAAGTAAATGGGGATGACATGTAGAAACTTCACAATTTGTTGTTTCACTCAGAAAAAAAGATTAATTTAATCCAAGAGAGAATTCTTCCTGATGCCAGAGAACTAACAGTGCAAAGCTCAGAGTTTTTGGAGGAGATTATAGCAATAGCACTTACTATACGCTTCATAGTGCTTTACAGCATTCTAAGCGATATACAGAGTCAGCATATTGTCCCCAACAATCTTTGCTTTTCTTTTTCTTAAATTTCCATTGTAACTTTGTAATACTTTTGTTAAGATCCAGGCAGTTCAAATGGGTATAAAGATTTATTGCAAACTGAAGCTCTCTTGTGGCAGCTTTGTGTACTTCTATAAATATGTCAAATGAAACAACATTTGGACCATGCTTGATCTATGAAATATTTTACTTTCCAAAGAGTTAAACAATCATTTATATAATGAAAGAGCATATTTTATTGAGGAGAGTCCTTTCCTGCTGGATGTTATGTGTGGCAATTGCAACATTTGTTACAGTTGAAGTTTGAGCACATGTTGGTGAACCTTTTTGCCTCTGACACTAGACTTAGTGTTGTAGTTTAAATATCATTCTCAATTCTTGTGAATATATAATCTCCGAGTCATTGATTGAGATGAATGTCCATAGAAATTGAACGAATGAATGAATAATGATATAATTAAAAATTCACTTTTCAAGTAAAAATTCCAGGTAAGATAATATTTTAAAATAAATGTATATATCTAATGAATCTTAACAAAGATTAACAGATAACAGATAATCAGAGTTAGAAGGGACCTTGTAGGTCATCTAGTCCAACCCACCACCCAAGTGGGAGACCCTACACCATTTCTGACAAATGGCAGTCCAATCTCTTCTTGAAAGTTTCAAGTGATGGCGCTCCCACAACTTCCGAGGGCAAGCTGTTCCAGTGGTTGATTATTCTCACTGTCAGAAAGTTTCTCCTTTTTTCCAGGTTAAATCTCTCCTTGTCCAGTTTCCATTGTTATTCCTTGTATGGCTTTCAGGTGCTTTAGAAAATAGCTTGATCCCTTCCTCTCTGTGGCAGCCCCTCAAATATTGGAAGATTGCTATCATGTCTCCCCTGGTCCTTCTCTTTACTAGACTAGCCAAGCCCAGTTCCTGTAACAGTTCTTCATGTGTTTTAGTCTCCAGTCCCCTAATCATCCTGGTTGCTCTTCTATGTATTTTTTCTAGAATCTCAACATCTTTTTTGTAGCAAAAGCTGCTGTAGCAAAAGTGCTCTAAATTTCAATCTGTTATGCATTCATTTTAAATCTCAGGAGCTTCAACTAACACACCTGTACATTCTAGGTTAAAAAAATGAATGCATTGCTCAAATGCCGTGCTCTTTATAAATCTCAGAGCACTCTAATGTTATAAGGGTTGAAGATAATTTAATAGTAAAAATCAGCATGGCAAATGTTAAAACTGGCATTTGAAAAAAATGGCTTAGGTGGAAACAGGGAGATTCAAAAATGAACAAAAAGATTGAAAATTTCACAAGTCAAAGAAGCAATCCATGAATATTTATGGGTTTCCCCCCCAATTACTATTCAATTTGTATCCTAGGCCATCTGAAGGGTACTAGTATGAAGTGTACCATATAGTTGCCAGACTAAAGCACTCTGCAAAACTATCAGATAAAACTTTTGATGGTTTAGGGTGTATTCCTTTTGGCTTTCTTTCTACATTCCAAGATTTGCCTCTTAGCTCCTTGGGAAAGAGCCCTTCTCTCCTGCATCTCAGCTTCCAAATCTACCACAATTATACAATCAAGCTATTGTATGAGCTAGTCTGTGGCTTATAAGCCAAGGGAGGAAAGGAGTAGCAGAATCAATTTCCCAGTTAGACAGTTATTTGTCTAGAGAAGCCATTTTACTGCTGACCTCAAGGCCTTAGATTTGCTTTTGACCCCAATGCAGTATTTTTTCCCCTTACGTCACAAGAATAATATAAAAGTAACACAGAGAGAAACCATACATAAAAAGAAAGAGATAATAGTGAGAAGTCAATAGAAAAGCCAAGAGAAACTCAGCTATTTAACAGGTTTAATGACTGGCAGAAAATGAGTCAATGTTGCCTCCTAGAAACTGCCTGGACAGTTAAGAGCATAGCTTTTTTCAGACCATAAACAAATTTATTTATTTTATTTTATTTATTTATTTATTTGATTTGTCAATTGTTTACAAGATAATAAGTACAAGTGTATACATAGTTGTGAATATATGAAATGGGTACATATAAGAAAAATAAAAGAATAAGAGAAACAATAGGACAGGGACGGTAGGCACGTTGGTGCGCTTATGCACGCCCCTACAGACCTCTTAGGAAAGGGGTGAGGTCAATAGTAGACAGTCTAAGGTTAAAGTTTTTGGGGTTTGGGGAAGAGACTACAGAGTCGGGTAGAGTATTCCAGACATTGACCACTCTATTGCTGAAGTCGTATTTCCTGCAATCAAGTTTGGTGCGGTTTACTTTGAGTTTGTATCTGTTGTGTGCTCTTGTGTTGTTATGGTTAAAGCTGAAGTATTCATTGACAGGTAGGACATTGCAATGTATGATTTTACTAACTAAATGTTCCAAGGTAATGCATTCCTCAGACTGGAAAAATATAAACATGTTTATTTATTTAGTACATCTATATACCAGCTGATCTCACGAACAGCCATTCTGGCTGGTGTACAACAGTAATGGCAATTTTGGACTGTTTTATATTGTTGCCCTTAAAAAAAAGTTATGCTTTTCCATTCACATGGGATATTCGATTTAGAAAACATTTTCTTTTTAATAAGAATAATGGTTTTCTTCAAAGTAATTGATGGAATAATATTCTGAATAACACCAGACCAGATTAACATCAGGCCAACTATCAAGTAAATAATACCCCAATGAAGAAACTATCAAAGAAGCCAATAGTAAGCAGCCCAACCAAAGAATCTCTTAGACCAACACTGACAGAGCAAGCCTATAGAATACAAACTGACAGGAAACACTACACCTTACAAGAATTGATGATGTTACAAGAAAACAAGTAAGCTCAGAGAGCAACAAGGACCCCTCATTTCAACCCTGAGGTCCAAATATTCTCCTTTATTGGTACATATCTCAAACCAGGATGAGAATCACCTGCACAAATGGGAAAGCCTGTAAGGAAAGAGACAATTGAAGCTAATTGAAATATGCAGGGAATGAAAAAGTAGCTATTCTTTCATTAATTGTGCCATAAAAACTTCCCCAAAAAGCCCAGAGGAATTGTGGTAAGAGGTGCTGAAAATAAGAACTTTCTCAGTTGCTTCCCTCATGGAAAAGTATCCTATCATCAAATATCAAGTCAGGAGCATAAATGAATAAAATAGCACTTTATATTTTAGCTGTAAGTAGAACTTGCTAATATCCTCTCTGATGGCATTAAATCTCTGAATTCTCCCCCCCCCTTCTGAAATTCTGTGGTACAAATGTAAATTTATCCCAACTTTGTTGGTGTTAATGAAAGTGGCTGTCAAAATTGCTTGAGGTAGAAGAGACTACTATAGACATGTGGTAAAACCTGACAATGATCTTGAGCTTATTCTCAGAGGAAAATGGAAATGAAAGTACCAGAACTATGGAATGTTTTTTTTAAAGCTGTTGAGTGAGTGAATGCAAATGTAGCAAGATGAACATTTTTTTCCAGAAATTTAAATTATACTTATATATTAAAATGGAACTTACTGTGGAGAAGTTTAAACAAGCCCAGGGAAGAGTGTTGAATTAAGGATTTACCTAGGTATTTGCAAGTTGACATTATAGACACTAAAAGACTGTTCCCTATATTTTCTGAATATATGTTTATTAAGAATCATAGTACTGTAAAATACCAAATCAAAACAACTTCTGCAAACAAGGAATGTTTAGACATCAGTTCCCCTACAGTGGTTTGGATTATGACTAAGTAAGAAGTCAGAAACTTGGCTTTTTTGTTTGTGTTCTGCATATTTCTGCTAATTGGATATTAGGCCTTGACTGCTCTAATTCAAAAGTAGATTTTGATTCACTTGAACTGGATATGTCCTTAATCATATTTGGGAGTTAAAGTTTGAAATAAACTTACCCTATTCCCCCCAAGTAGGATGTATTGCACAGAATAGAATTTGATGGTTTCTTAAGTTATCCTTAAATCAGGAGGAGTTTCGTAGTGTCTTTCAAAAGTTTATGCCTTTTAATCAAATATGTTATTTTCAAAAGTTGCTAGCAGACTCCTTGTGCTTTTTGGCTAATGACCAAACACAGCTCTACTTCCAACTGAATGACCCTGTAACAGAGTTAAAAGGAACCTTGGAGATCTTTTAATCCAACCCCCTGTCAAGAAAGAGACCCCATACCATTTCAGACAATGGTTGTCCAATCTCTTCTTAAAAATCTCCAGTGTTGGAACATTTACAACTTCTAGAAGCAAATCGTTCCACTGATTAATTGTTCTAACTGTCAGGAAACTTCTCCAGAGTTCTAAGTTGGTTCTTTCCTTGATTAGTTTCCATCCTTTGTTTCTTGTCCTGCTCTCAGGTGCTTTGACCTCTTCTTCTTTGTGGCAGCCCCTCAGATATTGGAACCCTGCTATCATGTTACACCTAGGTCTTCCTTTCATTAAACTAAACATACCCTATTCCCGCAACTGTTCTTTGTATATGTTAGGTTCCAGTCCAAATTCCTAAAGCTTTAAGACAGCATATTTAATGTCCTCACTTACCAATCTTGTCTATTTTAGGTGACAGGGATTATATGCAACCTTTTGAAATGCAAGAGCTTTTCATGTAGAAGAAGGATTGTTTTAGGATGTTTGAAAGGAATAAGAGGTGAAAGGAATCAGAGGTGAAATGAATAAGAGGATTATTTTTTTTGAAGTAATAGATGGGCTACACTTGTACAAAGCTGTTATTTATATTGAACTCATGTTAGCAAGAGTAAACTGTGCTTATGGTGACATTGTGTAAGATCTGATTAACACTGGACACTGGTCACAAAAGATAAATTAATCTTTAAGTTTGTTGTTTTGTTACAATATCACAATCACCCTTCCGAAATTGTAGGATAGATGTTCATATGCATTCACGTGCACACTCTTGACATTATAATTTACTTATTAAAATCTAAAAATCTAAAATCACCTGAGCCATTGATTTTAAGGTCGTGCCCAGTGCAGGATATGAAATTAATTAATCCAACTTGCCACATTTCATTTATTTTTTTAAATGTATTTAAGGTTCCTCCTAGAACAGCTACAGTGATGCAGATGTGTGGGTTTAGAGAGTCCTATTGCACAGTTTCTGCTATAACTTTTACACAGCATAAGTGGTGGCAGAAATGTAATCCAAAGAAATATCAGTTGTGGGAATTTCTCACTCAGTATCATTGTAGAAAACAGTATCAGCAGTTTTCTTTAAAATTCTGATTTAAATAGGTTGGAGAGCAGAAAAGCAATACTTTAGTATCAAAATGTCAAATACATGTTTTAATAGAAATAAGAAGTCATCTACTTACTATTCCTGCATGAAAAAAAAATTAAATGCTCATATCAGAATGGTGGTATAGAGTTTTAGTAATGTGAAATCCTTTTGGAATGAAGATATACAGACAGACAGACAGGCAGGCAGGCAGGCAGATAGGCAGACAGGCAGACAGACATATACACACACAGAGAGATCAAATATTGTATCCATTTTGACCGTTCCACATTTTAATTAGATTTCTTTCATGTTGTTTCCTTTGGGTACAGAAGAAAATAAATAAGCAATAAGAGACCTATTAGGAGAAATCTTCCACTTTTGCATTTGAATTGATAAGAAGCATTATTAATAGTTGATGTTATTTTGCACAACAGAAATCATCTCCCACTCAAAGATCTGTTGAAATGACCAGATTTTAACAGCTTGCCTAATTACTGTGGGGATGTAAACTCTCTGGGTCAAGTGGTTAGCTGTATTATTAAAAGAAATCTTGTTTGAAACAAAAGCAAACATTCTTAACACAGTTGTGAGGTTTATATATTACCCTTTAAGCAAAGTTTAAATAGTCAGCAGTGGGTTGAAACAGGAAACTACAGGTAAAACCAGATATTGCATTCGAAATTTCCATCTTAGGTAGTGGTGGGATTCAAAAATGTTTACTACTGGTTCTGCGGGCGTGGCTTGGTGGGCGTGGTGTGACTTGGTGGGCATGACAGGGGAAGGGTACTGCAAAATCTCCATTCCCCCCACTCCTGGGGGAAGATTACTGCAAAGTCCCATTCCCTCCCCACTCCACTAACCTGCTTTCCAGCTCTGTTCTTCTGTGCAGGGCAACAAAAGAAGATCCATCCGATTAGCTTGGACTCGGGAGGCAGAGAAGAGATGGGGGAGGGGCCAGTCAGAAGTGGTATTTTCCGGTTCTCCAAACTACTCAAAATTCCCACTACTGGTTCTCCAGAATTGGTCAGAACCTGCTGAATACCACCTCTGATCTTAGGCAGTTCTACATACAGTTTTCCATCTCTCACAAAATATATGGAAAAATGATCCTACAGTCATGCTCATTCTACATTTTCACGTCTGCTGTTTCTGCATCACCATAACCCTGTCAGTGTCTATCCTTTTTGTTCAGCTAATAGGAGAACAAGAAAATTGTTATTCAGTCTTCTCCCTCATTTCCTAACTCATCACTGATCATGGAATAAGTGTTTCCTCATTTCATACAAAAAGGAAGTGTAGCAAGTACTAACATACATCCTCTTCATCCATTTAAATCCAGGCTGTTGCACACATTTTGTCTGGAGGTTTGCAAGGAAAGCTATGTGAGCAAAGCTCATTTGTGAAAACAATTAACCCAAAGCTCTGAGCTTCTACCAAGGCTTCCTACCATCTGGGGTACATTACCATGCTTCATGAACAACCTTCTGAGTTGCCAAGGTAAAATTTTGGCAATTTTGCAACTAAATGCTTTTCCAAATAGTAAGTAGAATGTTCTAAACAATACATATAAGAGGGGGACAAAGTCCCCGAACAGGACACCGGATCTTTATAACTAGAGAGAAAATGATGATTGACCCGAATCCAGGAATCCGGAGGCTAGGCGGTGCAACTTTTCCTGCCAATTGGAAAATAGCCCACCTATAAATCCTGCAGAGATCCATAGGAAAATATCAACTTAGTGGCTTCCAATAAACAGGAGCAAAGCCAAAAATAGATTCAGCTTCCCAAAACAGACAGTATTGAAGCTATATCAGATCTAGAGAAGAAGTGATGTGTATCTGCTATTGGGATACTCATTCCACTCTCTGTCTCCTCCTAATTTCATCTCCATTATTTCTTTAGAAGTGGCTATTTCATACCCTCTGAGCACATTTCATCCACAACTATCTATTTTTGTGAGTGAGTCTCCTTAGGGATTTCACCCCCTCCTCTCTCTGAACTCTTGCAATTCAGTGTGTGGCTAATTACTGCTAACCTTGAAGAACTGAAATCATTTATATTATATGTAGGTGACATGTTCCTGAAAAGCATAGACAAAGCAAAACCATAATTATTTGGATTTATTTCATATAGATTTGGAATAATCTCCCATTTTATCATACTTATCTAATTGCCTTTTATGCCATTGAATTGTCTCTCATGGCAAGAGATTTTCAGGCTTTCCCAAAGCCATCATTGCATTCTTGCTTTCCCTCTTCATTAAAGTACAAACTGACTGGGAGTGTAATTGTAACAAAGAGATCTTTCATTATTATTATTTTTACCAACCACATGGTTAGCTGTAGGAGAACCAGTATATCTCTATCTATAATCTTGCAGAACCTAATAGACCCTTCAATAAATCTAGAAATAAGAGTCAACCAACATTGGAGCATACAAAATGTGCAGCTGATTTCATACCTGTATCCTTTTACTTGAGAACTCTCTCTCTCTCTTTCTCTCTCCCTCTCCACTCCTCTTTCTCCACTCCCTACCCTACCTTTACTCATCCCCTTCCTTCCTTCCCCTTCCCCTGCCCTTCTCTTCCCTCCCTTCCTTCCCCAAAACTTTCTTTGGGTTAATTCATAAAAAATATGCATAAACATATTATTTCAGTCTGGTATGCTCCAAGTGGAGATAGTTCACATTTCCAAGAACATCATTTATCCTTCTTGACAGCAAGGACTTGGAAAAAGCCATAAGCCAAAGTGTGAAGGACACATGGGAGCATGTGGTGCACTCATAAACCATTTTGTGACTAAAGGGTAGTTCACTGGAAAATATCTATAGTATATCATCAGTTGTAGAGAGTATTACATTTCCCCTCATTCTTTTACAGCATCAAAATTACCAAACTAATTTTTCTTTAATTAGGACTGACTTGCCTTTTAGGCAAAAAAATAAATAAATTGTAAGATTCTTTATCAGGATTAGATAGATCATGTCATCTTACCTACCACCCAAGTTGTGTTCACCATTTTATTGTTGTTGTTTTAAAAGTGTAAGCCTGAATAGCTTTCTTTCTTCCTTTCTTTCTAAGTGACAACAATGTCACTTAGATAAAATGCTCTTGATGCCCAATTCATAATGGGAATGCTTTCATGTGCAGTAACATGAGTTCAGAAAGTGAACCAGTTTAGTGGAATGGTTTAACAAGTTGAGAGAACATGAGTTCTAGTTCTGCCTTAGCTGAAAAATACACTTGATAAGTTTGGGGTAGTCACTTCTCTCAGCCCTACAGAGAAAGCTGTGGCACACCACTGTAATAAATGTTGCCAAAAAAAAAACACACCTGCCTGGACATTTGCCAAGAGTCAAGACTGAATTTAAGGCACATACACACACACACTTTGTGCATTGTACTATGCATGTCAATATGTTTGTGTCTGCTATTGACTTCATTCTTCCTTTTAAAAGAATGCCTATGACAATGTTTCTAACCCACAGCAGTTCTTTTGTGTAGAATATATGACTTTCTGGGAGTCTCATTTTATGACAAAAGGTTCTGTTTGTCTTTGAGAAATAAATTAATAGCTTGGCATTTTGTAGAAGGTGCTCACATTAGAGGTTCAGCCATATTTTCAATATAGAATTCTTTTGTAGTTGTTGTTTGTTGCCTTACTGCTACAAATTAATTACAAAATGCTTAGGTGTCATACTATAGCATTGTGTGCTTGTGAAAGATTTGACATTTTTCAAATATCTTTACAAGCGCAGAAGAATACACATTAATTTAGAAAAGAATGTCACACCATAAACACAGTACTTGTTCTTTTATGTCAAAAACATCTTTCTTTAACCTTGCACAGAACTGGACTCTCATTTTTAGGATCTGGGTAATAGAATAAAGTTGTGTGGTCAACTGAGGGTGTCAACATGTACGAGAGCCAGAGAATGTTCACAATTTTTCTTATTTCTTTATATATCAACAATCACATTGCATGTTACAAGAGGCTGAAGTAAGATTTCCTCTATTTCCTTCTCTAAGAGTTACTATGCCTGTTTGTTTGTATAATGGAGGTTTTGAGAGGTGGACCTTTTGGGAAATGGTCAGTTTCCAGACATTGTCTGGGTTCGCACATTATACTAAGCTAGAATAAGCAACAGTGTTTTTGCAGTAAGGCACCAGATTTTCTGCTTCTCTGCTTCAGAGAGTCATAGAGTATGTGGTGGTTACCCAGAGATGCAGGGGTGGGATTCTACCAGTTCGGCCCAGTTCGACTGGATCAGTAGCTCTGAAGATCATCTGGGAGCAAACTGGTTCTCTCTGACGATCAGCTGCTGGGCTCGCCTGCCTGCCCGCCCGGGCTCCATACTGACCTCTATTTCCTGGTTTTCAACTTCAGCTGCACCACGTGGCACAGTGGATTGCCGCGCATCAGCTGTTGAAGACACAGGGAGAGTGCAGAAGGTCAGTAGGAAAGCCTCTGCGTGCACGCAAAACACGTGTTTGCCGCACGCACATGCAAGGTGCACATGTGCGCGCAAAGCATGCCCACCAAGCCATGCCCACTGAATTGGTGTTAAAACAATTTGAATCTCACCACTGCAGAAATGTCATTGGAGGAATGACCTGGAAAGTTTAAGCTGTTTTTTTTTTAAACCATGAAGGATTTCAGTTTTCTAAAATAAAAAAGATGAACCTACTAATCACTTCTTAAAAATTGTGAATGATGGTAAAGTATATGCCAAAAAGAAACTTTCAAAATGTGAACATTCTCACAGCTCTAATTTGTTACTTTCTCATCACATTTTGAGTTGTGGTCAAGCCATAAAACTTGGCTGAGGTCACATCATGCCCAAGGGTTGCCTTTATTTGAACTAAGCCATCAGTCATTGGTGCCTCTAGCATGTCCTTTATGGCCTTCTGCAACACAAAAATCTGGCAACAAAAAATGGATTTTGGCTGAGAGAAGTTTTGCATTTCTCTCTCTCTCTCCTCCCTCCCTCCCTCCCTCTCTCTCCCTCCTCCTCCCTCCCTCCCTCCCTCCTTGGAGGCACTGGGAGTGTAATGGCTTTGAAAGATAAGTTCTTCTCACCAACTGGTACCAAAAGTAGGCCAAATAGTTTTGGCTTCATCTTTTCTAATGTGTTCAGCTGGTCATTGGATAGTTTCCTGCTGCACTGCAGCCCAGCCTGGACCAATAGAATTAACCTACTCTCTCCATCATCATGGTTTTCAAATCTCAGTGTTTAGACTCATACAAGGCAAAAAGCCAAAACCAAACAATGTTTCCATTTACTACATTATGTGTGATGGTGATAATGTTATCCATTCAGTCTTTGCAATTCTGTGGGCCAGGTCTCTGCACTTCTTCTGCTCTGGCACTATTTCTTTGAGTTTTTCTATATCCTGGCTGGCATCAGCTTTGATGATATCAAAGCCTTTGTGTTCTTGAACGGCCTGGTTTCCTTTTACCACTAACTCTCCCAAGCAGAGAGTTTGCTTTCTCCAATGAATTCCCACATGACATGGCCAAAATAAGTGAGACGCAGTTTTGTGATTTTGTCTTCTAGTGACATGTCTAGTGTTATGTGCTCCGGTACTTGCTTGTCAGTCACCTTTGCTGTCTAAGGAATACACAATAGCCTTCTCCAGCACCACAGCTCCAACGAGTCGATTCTCTTCCCCTCTTGCTTTTTTAAGGTCCACCTTTCACAAACATAGGTAGCTATGGGGAACACAGTAAAGTGTACTAGCCTACATTTGGTTTATGGATATGATTGATGGACAAGCACTCTAAGATGGTCCTACTTTGCAATGCACAATGCTGTTGCAACTGGCAATAAATGATTTTACAGAATTCTTGCCACTCTCTATCACAGCTTGCTTACCTGTTCCCATGGTGTTGAGAATTAATTGGCTTCAAACCCATAATCCAGAAATTTTCCATTTAAATATATCAACAGCAGGATTTGCAAACTTCACAATCTTACCCTTTCCTTTTCCCTTCCCTGCTCAACTGTCTGAATCCCTTTCATTGTCAGAAAAATATGCAGAGTTTGCTGATGTATTTTAAGAAAAAGAAATGATTACCTTGTCTCATTTCTGAGCAGGTGACAGTACCATTAACAGGGGGCTAATCAACTCAGAGTTGAGTATTTTAAAACATTTTTGGATAAAAAAGGTGAAAAGATCCATTTACTATTCTATCTCTCCAGCATTGCACTTATGTTTTCCATACTCAAAAAGACCTAAGCTTTGAGGGCTGTTCATAATGGCAGACTTCAGAACTCTCTGACCATTATCACTAACCACGGCCTTATATTTCAAATCTGGTGGACTGCATTCAGACTGGACTTGAGAAGTACTTATGGTTTGATCAGAATGAAATACTTTGAGACAATGTTAAAGCTGCTAGTGCCACATACAGCAAAGGGTTATGGGTTCAGAGGTGGTATTCAGCAGGTTCTGACCAGTTCTGGGGAACCGAGAGTGGGAATTTTGAGTAGTTCGGAGAATCGGCAAATATCACCTCTGACTGGCCCCGCCCCCATCTATTCTCTGCCTCCCATTAATTGGCTGGGTCTTCTTTTGTTGACATGCACAGAAGAACAGAGCTGGAAAGCAGGTTAATGGGGTGGGTAGGGAATGGGGCTTTTCAGTAACCTTCCCCCAGGAGTGGGGTAGGAATGGAGATTTTGCAGTATCCTGCCCCTGCCATGCTTACCAAGCCATGCCCACCAAGCCACACCCGCAGAACCGGTAGTACAAATTTTTGAATCCCACCACTGTATGGGTTAGTCCTCTTCCTTCCATAACGTTTAGTGGGACTCTAGTAGAAGGAATGATCTTGACCTCCCAAAGCCAGTCCAAAAGGATCTCATAATTGATAACATTGAAAACAAAGAACAAAGAGAAGGAAGGACGTACCACTCACCTTATCTACAAATTCAGTCAATGCTTTTTCAGTTCTGTACTTTGGTTATTATCTACTTCATCCAGAGTTCTCTGCACACACTACACAACTGGCTTCTCAACAACCTTTTCTGAAAAAGATAAGTTTGGAGATTGGACAAAACCTGCCCAATTTCTCAGGATTAATAGATCCAAATTCTTCCCAGATAACTAGCCAGAGTGAACTTCAATCAGGTGGAAAATATTTATTTGATTTTCCACAATTGTATTGTTTTGAGATCTTAGATCTCTTCAGAACGATTATAAATAGATTCTGCAAACCAGCAGAGAAGGTGAAAGTTATAGATCTTAGGAACTGGACTATAGGGGTCTTTTTTTCCTAATATAAAACTATGTTACTTCAGGTTTGCAGAATATAGCAGTTATCCTTGATTTCCTATAATTGGATTTACCAGTTCAGAGATTATGCTCTGCAGTTGCCAACTACAGGATTATCTTGTCTAATCTCCAATTTACAGGAAGCATCTCTGTTCATTTTCCATTAAAGAAAGATTAAGTCCTTGTTTTCACTATTCTGTATTGTAATCCTTAACAGCCTGTCCATGGAGTCCTGAAAATTCTATTTTTGGCATAGAATAATATCATTAAAATGAAACTTTGAAGCCATGAAATCTAATAGCTTTCATTCCGAAACATCCCAAATTGGCTATCCAATGAAAAGTTGATCAGCAACTTTCTCAAAAATTACACTCCCCAATTCCTATAACAGTGAAGAAGCTTTTCCTAATACAGGTTATAACAGCAATTGGGACCAGGATTGCCATCAATAAATGATGTGGTTGTTCAAGTATAATGTTTGGTGACTGCTTCACTTAGGGATGGTAATCCTGGCAGTCCTGTCTGCCATTGCAACCCCAAGATTTGCAGGTTGTTAAGCAGGAAAAAACTGGGGACTGAGGTAAAGAGTGTGGGAGTATGGAAGTGCCACAGGGGGCTAGGAGAATTGGCACAGGCCACATATCAGTTGGGGGAAAGTTTGGAGGGCCCACCCCAGGTTGTGCATGAGTTAAGGGACACCAGAGAGGTCCTGCAGGGTTATTGGAGACTGTGCATGGGTGGGGGATGACTGCAGACAAGAGCTACCTACTGCAGGGGTCCCCAACCACCGGGCCCCGGACCGGTACCAGTCCGTGGAACATTTTCTACCAGGCCACCAGTTTGCTGGGCGCCGCCATCTTGTTTTGATGAGAAAGTGCTTCCGGTGAGCTTTTCCGGTTGGAAAGCGGCGTTTGGGTCCTGAAGGAATCCTCGCACCTTAGTTTCATCGAAGGGGGGGGCAGCTTCAAACAAAACTAAGACGCGAGGATTCTTTCAGCACCCAAGGCAAGGCGAGCCGAGCGACCGTCCCAAAGCCGTCCCGAAGCCCATCGACAAAGGTACAAAGGAGGAGTTGAAGGTGGCGGGGAGAAGCGGGGGACGGCTGGCTGGCCGGTCACTCGGCTTGCCTTGCCATGCATGCTGATGCCGGTACCGGACCGCGGATCATTTTGTGATGCCAGTACCGGGCCGTGGCACAAAAAAGGTTGGGGGCCACTGACCTACTGGACTGATTTCAAACTTCCCTGTTTGGTTTCCCCACTGATTTTGTTTGTGGTAAGCTGGCAGGGAAGTTTGCAAAAGGAAGTCACTTGAACACAGCTCCCTGGAATGTTATCATCAACCCAGATTGAAGTTGGGATGCCAGACAGGCCAAAACTTTGGGAACCAGTCATATGTTTGTTTTTTTTCAACATTACTATAACTTGGAACAATTGCTGAACAAACAGACACAACCTGAGCACTACCTGTCTTCAACTATAACCTGTTACACCATTTTTCTATCTTTGTTTTCACTGCAAATAGTGTGGGGTGAGAATTATTTGGACTACTTGCATCAAAGGAACGTTATTTGCTAAGAAGTAGAGCTCTGAAGGAAAATTAGAAAAAACAGTTTGGCATTAATATGAGACCAAAAAGATGTGTGCTCCTAATTAAAAGGAATATAGAATGCCCTGATGCTCTTAGTAACCTTGCTGGAATTTTTTACTTTCATAAAAAGTGTTCTCCAGTTTCATTTCTTTTCATTTCTTTTTTTCTTTTGTATTAATTCAATAGCATCACAAGTTCACAACACTTAAAATATTTCCTTGTCACAATATAGTTACACCTTATTGAAATATAGAATGTATGCATTTCAGAGCAGACAAAATTGTGGTTCAGGGCTCTGTACACTTAAAATTTTAATTTTACCACTCATTATTTAGTCATAGCTATAGACCATGGCTTTGAATACTGTTTTACAAGTAATCTAAAAGTTTCCAATGTTGCTTTGTTATAAATTTTGCAACTAACAGTTAAGAATATCCTGTTTTGTGCAGATAACAAAATAGATGCTGTGTTTTTTTGTATTTATTTTTATAATCCAACTATGGTAATTGCTAAGCTAGCTATGGGAATGTCCTTTTACAAGGACTATGGTATTTGGGACTGGCAACTCCATCACTAAACAACGAGGTCATAAAGCGTAACGTCACAGGACTGCACTAACTCACCATGGCAGTTGAAACTTCCCCACTGACTTTGCTTGACAGAAGATGGCAGTGAAAACTTGCAAATAGTTGTCATGTTGCCATGGGATGCTGCTTCTCTCGAAATTGCAAGCTGGTTACCGAGTCACATAGGACATTGTCGCAGTGTCCTTTGTCCACAACAACACTTGGACAGCAGCAAAGATCAGTCATAAATCCTCCTCATTCAACATTATTGTAAGTTGAATGGTTGTTGTACAAGTAGTTGTTCAACAAGGACTGCCTATATAGCAAAATTTTCTAACACTCAAATTCCATAAGACAGTGGTCTTTTGTAATGTAAATTTATTTACTTTTTATAAAATGTGTTTCACACCTGTCTCATTATGTAAATTTGGCATGAAAAATACTTTACCTGTTACAGAGCAATCTAATGCTATATGTCCATGTATGTTATGGCTGTGTCAAACTATGGAATGCCTTCTGTATGCTAAAATCTCATTATCAACCTGTAAAATATTTAAAGCGTACTAATTTTAGTAGTCCTAATGCATTTGGAATAAATTATTTTCTTTAGGAAATAATTCAGACCAATAAGATTTAGTATTTCAATATATGAATTCTTCTAATTCTTCACTTTGATTCCTCCTGAGTTATTTTAGATAGATAGCTTATGTGACCAGTGAAATATACCACTGAAAGAAATCATTTTTTTCATACTGTGTAGTTAAGAACCGTTTGATGAAAACAAAGGGTAAAATTATATATAATTATATATAATTAATATATAGTATAATTTAACATAGCTTAAAGATCTGATATAAAAACACAGGTCTCTATTCAGGTGTTTGAATTCATTACTCATGGAATAACAGCCATGATTTTTAACTTGTCTTCTTGAGAAAGCAGGAAGCATGTACGAACAGTTTGAAATAGGAGCACGAAGTTTTTTTAAAAAAAGGTTAGCTTTTTCAGCCTTCATCACAAATGGCTTAAGTGAGAGAAAGCATAGATGCACATTTTGTTCTCTACAGAAAATACACCTAGAGCCCTTGAAGTTGTTTCTTGCTGCTGTTTTATACATCCCCTCCCTGATCAAAGAATTAAAAACATTTGTGATATAGAATATAGAATTCTGCTACCTCCAGCAGCATTTTCTTTAACATTGTATTCATGGAAACAGCTGAAGAAAAGATTTCTGGGTAGGTGGCCTATAGCTCAGCAAATATTACAATCAACAAAGCAGTTATTATGGGTCGAACAATATATAATACAAATGCAAAATACATTCCTTGTTAATGTCTAGTTCATCTGCTTTGTTGCAAAATATTTTAGGCCAGTTTATTCAGCTGTGCTAACTGATAATTCTGATGAACCAGTGATAACTACAATGAGAGATCAGTAAATCATAGGATACCTAAATGGAGCAAGACTCATTACAAGTGAATAATAGTTGCAAATGTCAATAACTTTAACTTCTGAGAATTAGTTATAATGACAAGTATTTACAAAAACATACCTATGTTCACTAGAGAGCTATAGGCTTAAGAATTCATAGTAATGACTCTTTACTTTGTAACTAATGCTGCAATTTGAATTTAGCTTCTATCAAATGTAATTGTATGTTTGCCCTTATGGAAATGACTAAGCTAACTAAATTTTAGACTAGATCTTGTTATCTTTGAAACACACTTAAGTAAAATACTTGGTTCTTTTTTTAACTCTGCCTTTTCTAACTTGGCACCCTCCAATTGTATTGAAAACTGAAGCCCCAGAATTCTCAGAAGAAAATTTTAGGCATTGTAAATCAGCATTTCAGGTTAGGACAGCTGCTGAGATGATTGCATGCATTGAAGACTTTCAATCTGATAACTATACATAAAGGAATATTAGGCAGATTTTCAGAATTCTGAATTTTCTGGATTTCTGCTTTATCAGTTCTGACATGTATTATTTAGGACAGAGGCTCCCAATCTTTTGGGCACCAGGGACCAGTTCTGTGGAGAAAGGTTTTCCATGGACCGAAGGTGCATGGTTTTGTGTGCTGCCTGCATCCCACAGATGGGACTTCACTTGTTTGAGCATCCTGGTTTCTGGCATGCCGCAGACCTGTGCCGGTCCATGTAAATCAGGATTAGAGACCCCTGATATAGGATATCAAAGAGGTTACCAATGCACAGCACAAATTATTGTAAAGGGTTGCCAAAAAGCACATCTAATGCAAATTCTCCTGTGAATTTTCCTCTTTGAAACGCATGATTATTTGAAACTTGCTGCTAAAAATGGCAACAAACAAAATAGAATAGAATAGAATTCTTTATTGGCCAAGTGCGGTTGGACACACAAGGAATTTGTCTTGGTGCAAATGCTCTCAGTATACATAAAAGAAAAGATACATTTGTCAAGAGTCAAGAATCATCAGGTACAACATTTAATAATAGTCAAAGCAATCAAATCATACTAGGAAAAAACAGGGAAGTAAAATGTTTCCATTCTCCAAGTAGTTATATTGAATTTTCAGATTATTACTGTGGAGACCGTTTGAAATACTACTACTGGGACCAACTGCAGAACTGATAAGATTTTTGCAATTATAATACTTCAATAACATGCTATGCACATTTGATGCCAAAGAAAAGGGAATCTGTTTTTGCTGCTGTTAAATGTATATTTATTCAGGATAGCCTTGCATTATGATGCTTTTTCCTAGGCTGATTTTATCTCTGCTACTTTGGAGCACGGATATGAGAATCCTAACTTGATGGAAACCTAAAAGAGTACATCACTGAGATTTGAAAAGCTCAGATGCAATAAGCACTGTGATGAACATCTAGAATAGGGTTTTTTTGTTTTTTTTGGTTGTTTTTCCTGGTTTTTCTATTTATCAAGCGCTCTCTAAGTGATGTGCAAAAATCTATATAAAACCACTGTATCCACATTAATAACATTTTATAGAGTAAAGGATGCAGTCACTAAAATCAATCATTTTAATTTAAATCACAGTAAGGCCTAAATATAACAGGCACACCTGATTAGTTGGAGATGGAAAATACACATGGAATTAAATCAGAATTTAGACATACTTAGAGTGGATCTATTAAAATGAATACCCCATAGGCATAGCTGATTCATTCCACTTATTTTAGTAAGTCTATCAGAATTATGAGACTTGACCTCATGGTTTCCCATTCAAGTTTGTAGTATATCTGTAGCCTCCGCAGCTGGACGGGGACAGTTGTGTTTGAAAATAAGCTGCAGTAAAATATCTTTGGGGATATCTACAGGTAATCCTCAACTCATGACCCTAATTGAGCCCCAGATTTCTGTTGCTAAGTAAGACAATTGTTAAGTGAACTTTGCTCCATTTTATGACCTTTATTGTCACAGTTGTTAAGTGAATCACTGCAGTTATTAAATGACTAACATTTTATTAAGTGCGTTTGGCTTCCCCATTGGCTTTGCTTGTAAGAAGGCCGCAAAAGGTGATCACATGGCCTCTGGGACACTGCAGCCGTCATAAATATGACACAGTTGTCAAGCATCTGAATTTTGATCATGTGACCAGGGGATGCTGCAATGGTCAGAAGTGCAAAAACAATAACAACCAGTCTTAAGTCACTTTTTCCAGTGCTGTTGTAACTTTTGTTAGTAAATATACTGTTGTATTGTGGATGAATTTAATATTCTTTTACTCTGTAACTGCTAGTCTAGTGAACACGGGGCATGGCTAGTCTAGTGAAGAGAAGGACCAGGGGAGACATGATAGCAGTGTTCCAATATTTGAGGGGCTGCCACAGAGAGGAAGGGATCAAGCTATTTTCTAAAGCACCTGAAGGCCAGACAAGGAATAATGGATGGAAACTGAACAAGGAGAGATTTAACCTGGAAATAAGGAGAAACTTTCTGACAGTGAGAACAATCAACCAATGGAACAGCTTGCCCTCGGAAGCTGTGGGAGCGCCATCACTTGAGACTTTCAAGAAGAGATTAGACTGCCATTTGTCAGAAATGGTGTAGGGTCTTCCGCTTGGGCAGGGGGTTGGACTAGATGACCTACAAGGTCCCTTCCAACTCTGATTATCTGTTTATCTGTTAAAAGTAGCCAAGAAAATGAATAGGATAAGGTTAGATTTTTGCAATGTTACTTTTTGTTTGATTGAAGCAGCAAGTGAGTAAGTGATACAAATTAGCAAGCGAGATAGGTCAGATTTTTAAACGAACACAAATGCCAATACAGAAATGCATTCTGTAACTGATGAAAATGGTTTTTGGATTAGAGTTCCCTTAAACATCCATTATTGTTATGTGTTTTCTAATGCATTTCTAGATTACCTGCAGGTTTCCTGAAATGTAATTAGAATGTTCTATGCAGAATTCTTAATTTCTCAGTTTCTGACATGCCATCAAAGGCCTTTGAAATTTCCTTGCATTTGGGTAGAGGGGAGATGGGCAGATGCTTTTGTTCATTATGTATTAGGGCCATTTAGTTGAAAATTATTGATTCAGAGCACAGGAGTATGCAAATGAAGACATGGCTATTGTCAGGTGTAATCTTACAAATACATAATCTTGAAAACAGACACAACTGCTTTCATGGGTCCTGGATAGGTGCTTTGTTTATTATCTGCAGACAGGTGGCTGTCCAGTCTTTTCTTAAAAACTTCCAGTGATGAAACAGCTACAACTTCTGAAGGCAAACTGTTCCACTGGTTAATTTTTCTCACTGCTATGAAGTTTCTCCTTAATTCTAGGTTGCTTCTCTCCTTGATTAGTTTACATCCATTGCCTTCTGGTTCTTTGGTGTCTTTATTTATTTTTATTTTATTTTTTATTTTATTTTTATTTTTATTTATTTGATTTGCCAATTGTTTACAAGATAATAAGTATAAGTGTATACATAGTTGTGAATACATGAAATGGGTACATATAAGAAAAATAAAAGAAGAATAAGAGAAACAATAGGACAGGGACGGTAGGCACGTTGGTGCGCTTATGCACGCCCCCTACAGACCTCTTAGGAAAGGGGTGAGGTCAATAGTAGACAGTCTAAGGTTAAAGTTTTTGGGGTTTGGGGAAGAAACTACAGAGTCGGGTAGAGTATTCCAGACATTGACCACTCTATTGCTGAAGTCGTATTTCCTGCAATCAAGTTTGGTGCGGTTAACTTTGAGTTTGTATCTATTGTGTGCTCTTGTGTTGTTATGGTTGAAGCTGAAGTATTCATTGACAGGTAGGACATTGCAATGTATGATTTTATATACCATGCTTAAATCAGACCGAAGACGGCGTAATTCAAGGTTTTCTAGTTCTAGAATTTCAAGTCTGGTGGCATAAGGTATTCTACAACGAGTAGAGGAGTGGAGAACTCTTCTTGTGAAATATTTCTGGACTTTCTCAATTGTGCTAATATCAGATACGTAATGTGGGTTCCAGACTGATGAACTGTATTCGAGTATTGGTCTAGCAATGTTTTGTATGCTCTGGTTAGTAGTGTGATATTACCAGAGAAAAAGCTACGTAGGATTAGGTTAACAACTCTTAATGCCTTTTTGGCTATGTAGTTGCAGTGGGCTCTAGCACTTAGATCATTAGAGGTGAGTATTCCAAGGTCCTTTACAGAGCTTGGGTCATCAACAAGATCTTGACTATTCAGCTTGTATTTTATTTTCTGATTTTTTTTGCCAAGATGTAAGACAGAGCATTTATTTGTTGAGATTTGAAGTTGCCATTTGTTTGACCATTCTGATACATAGTCAAGATCTTTTTGTAGGGTAGCAGTATTGTCTGTGGTATTGAACAGCTTTACATCATCAGCGAAAAGAACGCAATTGCTCTTAATATGATCACAGAGGTCATTTATGTAGAGTATGAAGAGAGTTGGTCCTAGAACACTGCCTTGGGGGACACCACTATTGACAGGTACAGAATTTGATAGGACGCTCCCAATTTTGACCATTTGTTGTCTGTTTACCAGGAATGCTTCTATCCAGTTATTCAGTTGTCCAGAGATACCATAGGATTTTATTTTTAGGAGTAGTTTGTCGTGTACCACTGAATCAAAGGCTTTACAGAAGTCTATGTAGATTGCGTCTATTGCTTTGCCCTGGTCGAGTTGTGTCACCATATGTTTTTGCAGTGTAAGAGTTGCAGATTACAGGATAGTTTTTTTCTGAAACCAAATTGTTTATTGGAGAGTAGGTTGTTTGCCTCTAAGTGGAGGATGATGGATTGGTTAATAATTGATTCCATGACTTTACAGGTGACGCAGCATAAGGAGATTGGTCTGTAATTTTCAACTAGGCTTGGGTCTCCCTTTTTGAAGATGGGGATGACTGTGGCTTGTGACCATAGGTTAGGCAAGGAGCTGGTCCTGAAAGATTTTTCAAAGATTATGCTTAGAGGTTTGGCTATGGCAGTGGATAGCTTTTTTAAGAAGTAGGCACATATTCCATCCGGTCCAATAGATAGAGATGGTTTTAGATTGCGTAGTGCTTTTTCAACATTGTCTTCTGTAAAATCGATATGTATTAGATCATTGTTGTTATCTGTGGTACGGCTAGGAAATACTGGGCATGATCCATTGTTGTCTTGCTTCCTGGAAAATTAGGTGACCCCCTCTTCTTTGTGGCAGCTGCTTCAAATACTGGAATTACTCCTATCGTGTAACCCCTAGTCCAGGGGTGAGATTCAATTTTTTTAACAACTGGTTCTGTGGGCATGGCTTAGGTGGTGGGCATGGCTTGGTGGTAATGTGACTGGCTGGGCGTGGCCAACTCAACATCACTCACATTGAGGCACGCATTTCCTTGTCTGGCCTCTCGTGACTGTGGGGATGCTGCAATAGTCGTAAGTGTGAAAAATAGTTATGAGTCACTCTTTTCAGTGCCGTTGTAACTTTGAATGGTCACTCCACACAAGCCAATTACTAGCAAAGGAGGGGGAAAAACTCCAGAGAGGTTCCTGAGACAGGAAGTCTAGTCCTGCCAAGAATGTAATAAGGGTTAACGGAGAGGCAGTTTCTGTAAGCAACACCAGAATGTTTCCTTCCTGCCTTCCTTACAGGATTAGGCCAGTAATTTCTTCTAACAACTGGTTCGCTGAACTGCTTAGAATGTTAACAACCAGTTCTAGAGAATAGGTGCGAACTGGTAGAATCCCACCCCTGCCCTAGTCCTTCTTTTCTCTAGACTAGCCATACCCAATTCCTGCAAATGTTCTGCATATGTTTTTGTCTCCAAGCCTTTAATCATTTTAGTTTCTCTTCTTTGCACTTTTCCCAAAGTCTCAACATCTTTTCTGTAACGTGGTTACCAAAATTGCATGCAGTATTCCAAGTGTGGCCTTACTAAGGATTTATAAAGTGTTACTAATACTTCACATTTTGATTTTGTGCCTCTATACAACCAATGATTGGCTTTTTAAGCTGCTGCTGCACACTGCTGGCCCATGGTTAAGTGATTGTCCACTAGCACTCCAAGGTCCTTCTCACAGTTACTGTTTTTGTTTCGCCTAATTTGTACTTGTGCCATTGGTTTTCCCTGCATAAGTGTAAATTCTTGCTTTTTTCCACATTAAATGTCATGTTGCTGGATAGGACCCATTGTTCAAGTCTGTCAAAGTCTTTTTGGATTCTGAGCTTGTCTTTTGAGGTATTGGCTATTCCTGTCAGCTTACTGTCATCTGCAAATTTGATGAGTTCCCATTCTATCCCCTCATCTAAGTCATTTATGAAGATATTGAAGAGTACTGGGCCTAGGACAGAACCTTGTGGTACACCACACTGCTTACTTCCCTCCATGTAAATGTAGTACCATTAAGGACTACTTGTTGAGTATGGTTTGTCAGCCAGTTACAAATCCATCTGGTCTGTTTTCTGATTATTTTTTCCAGTATCTTCCTAGGTGTTGATATTAGGCTGATTGGTCTATAGTTTCCTAGTCTTTTTTTTTTTTTTTTTAAAGATGGGAACCACATCAGCTCTTTTCCAGTCCTCTGGTAGTTTCCTAGTCTCCAGGATTTTTGAAAGATATGGTACCATGGTTCTGAGATAACATCTGCCAGCTCCTTCAGAGCCCTGGGATGTAATCTGTCATGTCCCAATGATTTATATTCATCAAGATCAGACAGATGTTCTATTATCATTTTCTTGCTTACCTTAATTTTTATTTCTAGCCTGTCTTTTACAGTTATGTTTTTTATAGGTTGGACTATTGTTTCTTTTTTCATGAAGAAGATGCAAAGATTGAGTGAAGAAGCCCTCTCTACTACGTGTTACTTCCTTGCCATCTTCTCTCTTTAGTGGGCTGACTGTTTCTCTGCCTTTTTTCTTGTTATTTATATGTTGAAAGAAAGGATTTTTAAAATTATCTTTGACTTTTGTTACAAGTCTTTGTTCATTCAAATCCTTTGTCTAGCCTGCAGCTCTTCCACCCCGCCTCCCAGCACCATTCCCATAGTCTTCTATTAGAATCTAGTAAACAAGTACTACAGGATAAGATTTAAAAGTTTAGAGTTTCTATAAGCATTTTAAATACTGCACAAAATATGCTGCATAATTTTAAAAGTTTTCATTTTGTATGCCTTTCTGTTTCCATTTATGCTACCTCTAACATGCAGTATTTAAGTATCATTTTTCTAGATCTAATAAGAAAAAAATGTATTTTCCCTATATTTGGATTATAATCTTTTTCTATGGTCCTCGATCCTATGTCCCCATTGATTATATTTGATAGCTATTATTAAGGGTTTCCTTAGACTGACATAGTGGCCTAAGGGTGAAGATGATTGGCTCTCACTTGGAAGGTCAAGAGTTCAATTTTAAGTAGCAGCAGATATTTCTCTCCTAGGATGCAAAGCAAAAATAATCTATTGTGAACTCCACAGAGAAGTCAGGAAGGGCATCCAGTAAGTCAATGCTCAGCTGCATCCAGTCGTCCCAACGCTACCCTGAATAGGGACTACAGGGTCATAACAAGGGAGTTAAGAGTTTCCCTGCCCCATAACCTATTTATTTATTTCCCAGACTCTTTAGAATCCCCTCTTCAGTCTGCTACACATTAATAATGCCTCTAGGGAAATTCACTGATGTGAATGTAACCTTTTGGTGGGTTTTCTTTTTTTCTTTCTTTTGAGTTGAAGAAACCTTACGCATGTGTGCGTTTGTATCTAAATTTGGAAGCTCTATATCAGTTCTACTATCTCTGAACAAGTATCTTGCTTTTACATTTCTCATTGTTCCCACTAACTTTTTTTTGTTTGGATTGCCTCGACGCCTCCTATTTAAAACACTTCCACCCTTTTCATTCCCAGGCAGATTGAAAGGCAGATTGAACCTGAAGTTTGGAGGAAGCCTTCAAAAGACAAAGTGAAAGTCATGGTGGAATTTCTATATTGCTTTCCCAGTGCTTTTTAAAGTATGGTTATATTATTTCTTTTCTTCCCATGGCTTTTAATAATAAATAATAAATAATACTACGATACTTTTCATTTCCAAGGACCGGCATAATTTCCCCTGTTTCTGATAGACCCTGGAGGTCTAAATTCTCCCCCAATAAACTATATAGACATTCCACTTTGTTCTCAGTTGTAGATAGGTCTGTTGCTGTTTATGCAGGCTTAGGTTTAGTTGGGCTTCTCTTTATATCTATATCTGCAGAATCACAGCCTGAGCTTCCAGTAAGTGCCATTCTGCTAATAAGCAAATCGTCTTGTTTACTTTCTCATTATATTCTTTCAAGAATTTGCTTAGTGGGGAAATCTGTTTCACTGCTCAGCTTTAAAGAAAGAAAAAGCTATGTAGCAAATATGCAATGTAAATCCTCATTCTTAGTTTTCATTTTGCCTTTCTAAAAAAAAAATATTTCCTGATTTGCATTTTAAATCACTTGATCAGCTTCTCTAAAATTCTCAATAATTCTATTTATCAACTTGAAACTGATATCTTCACTGTTATTTTTAATACAAAAATAACTTTTATTGAATGTTTTTAGATTAGGTTACAAAAAAGCATAATCTGAGGGAAGAAATTTGGTAAAGAATAGCAATGCCTATTTTTGACTGAAGCATTGTCAATTAATATAAAGGGGTGTGTGCAGTGTTTTGCACATCACACATTGATAGATGATAGATAGATAGATAGATAGATAGATAGATAGATAGATAGATAGATAGATAGATAGATAGATAGACAGACAGACATAGAGACAGAGACAGGTGATAGATAGGTAGAAATATGAAATATATTTTGTATGATGTGAAATTACTTTTAAAAATGAGGCAAAATCTAAAAATGCCTGCAGGTATTAAAATGTGAATTTTCATGGATGTTATTTAAAATTCTTCGGGGTGTTCAGAATCGGCAGGGGAAGTTTCTGGAAACTAATTAAATCCTCCATCTTTATCAGTATAAAACCTCAGGGGCCATCATCTTTTTCAGATACCGGTAGCAGACATCACCTCACAACTTCATGAGATATTGATAGTGCTTAAAAATAAACTGAGGGTATTTATTTTCCATGACATCCTTAGGAAATGATGGAACTTTGCTGAATCCTCATGTGTGGACTGTAATAGGATGAACAAAGGATAATTCAGGCAAAAGAGAGGTGCATTTTGTGAGAATCTGTAATTTCAGTTTAGCTGCTTTTGTCATGTGAGAGTACTTATTCCTAAAAGAAGTAAGTGTGCTATTTCACATGTCGGGGGCATAAGGAATTGCTGGCCACCCCCTTCCCACCCAGTCAAGAACGTGGGAATTACCTTATCCCTGGAAGAGTGGGCAGCGATATCGAGGGCAGTGATGGGGAGTTTGAGATTGTTGATCTGGAAAACAGCATTAGTTGGTGCAGGATCCTCCACAGGAACAGGCAGGGGGCAGCAACTAAGAGCATCAACGTGGCATAGACTCTTGCCAGGTCGATGAACCAGTGTGTAGGAATAGGCAGCCAGAAATAAGGTCCACCTGGTCATTCTTGGAGACAAAATCTGAGGAGTTTGTCTTTCGCCAGACAGAAGGCCTAACAGAGGCTTGTGATCCGTGATCAACTCGAAATAGTGTCCATATAGAAACTCATGAAATTTTTTGACGGAAGCAACTGCAGCCAAAGCCTCCTTGTCAATTTGGCTGTAGTTGCGCTCAGCTGGGGAAAAAGTTCTGGAGAAAAAGGCATTGGGTGCCTCAGAACCGTTAGGCAGTCTATGACTTAAAACAGCACCTATGCCAAAAAGAGAAGCATCTGCTGCTTAAACTAAAGGTAAATGTTCATTAAAGTATATCAGGACAGCATTGGATGTAAGCAATGATTTGACAGCATGGAAGGCATGGGCTTTCCTAGGTCCCCAGTGCTAGGGGGATTGCTTGTCCAAGAGTCTGTGCAGAGGCTCTGCAACGGAAGCTTTATGAGGCAAAAATGAAGCGTAAAAGTTAAGAAGTCCTAAAAAGGCCTGGAGCTCAGTTTTGTTAGTTGGCGTGGGTGCCTCGTGAATAGCCCTTACTTTGGATTCGATTGGGTGAATACCAGAGGCATCAATTCTGTATCCCAAAAATTCTACCTGTGGGGTGGCAATAGTGCACTTGTCTTTCTTTAACTTAAGACCATGCTGTCTGAAATGATCGAGGACTCCTCTGACTCTTTGCAGTAACTGAGGCTTGCCAGGGGAAGAAAAATGTCATCAAAATACGGAATTACGCCCAGTAATCCTTGAAGAAGTCTTTCCATTAAGGATTGGAAAATTCCTGGGGCTACACTTACGCCAAATTGGAGGCGCCTGCATTTGAAAGCGCCCCTGTGCATTACAATAGTTTGTAGTTCAGTGGCTGTGTCATCAACAGGGAACTGTTGATAGGCCTGTGACATGTCTAATTTAGCGAAAATGGTTCCTGGCTCAAAAGAATGTAGTAGGTGCTGGATAACAGGGACTGGATAGGCGCTGATTTGTAAATATTTGTTCAATGACGTCTTGTAATCCGTGCAGATTCTTACGCTCCCGTCTTTCTTCAGGAGTGTCGCTAAACCCACAATGCAAGGCAGCTGTTCGTAGGGCAGCCATGTACCCACTAATAGTCTCTCCCTCAGCCTGAATCCGTCTCCTAAAAGCATGACGCCTGGCAATTTGGGATGGCTTAGGGGAATAGTGGTTGGAAAGAATTTCCTGCAATTCTTCCCATGGAACAGTCTTAATTGAACATGGAGCCAATAATGCTGTAGCAGTGTCAAACACTGGCTCCGCAAAAACTTAAAAAGTAGGACTTTTTCCTATGGTCGGAAATGTCAGCAAGGTCTATGGCATCTAGGAAACAGTCAAATCGGTTTCTGTAGGACTCCCATGTTCTCGCTGTAGGTCTGAAAGGCGGGAATGCAGGGCTCAAAGTCATCTCGACTCAGCGGTGCTGGATCTTTCGAGGAAAGTTGAAATTCGCACTCACAAATAGTGACAGTAGCTCTTAAAGTGACATTCAGCTCGGTAGTGACTTTGGCTCTTTTTGTAGTGACTTCGCTCAGCGATTCTTTGCCCGGTTGCCTCTTATAGGTATCCCATCCTCGTCGCCAGTGTTGTGGAGCGGTGGAATAACCTGAGGCAAACACGGAGCAAACTTCAGCTTTTACTTTATTGTAGCAATAAAGGGTTGCCACGGCTGCCGTGCTAACAAGGTAGCCAGCCGGCAGACAACAGCTGATGCCGTTTGACAGCTCCCTTTTATAGCCGGCTGTCAAACGGCATCAGCCAATAGGAACGGTCCGTGTTCCCACTGGAAACATGGACCAGAGTGAAGACTTCAACTCAGTCTTTTCCGAACGCCACAACAACAGTCCCCTCCCCCAGCGCCCACTGTTAGCTCTCCCCATTAGTTCTCTAGCTTTGAATTGGTCCAATGGAACAGCTTGCCCTCAGAAGCTGTGGGAGCTTCATCACTTGAGACTTTCAAGAAGAGATTGGACTGCCATTTGTCAGAAATGGTGTAGGGTCTTCCGCTCCCCCCCCCTCCGTGCCCACATGCAGACAGAAAAGGAGATGGAGACGGAGCCCTTGCTGCCTCTGCCAACATCGAAGCCTCGGAGACGCAGGCAAAGACACAGCAGCAGTAGTGCCCTGAGTTGCCTTAGCATGCTGGGTTAGTTAAGAATCACCCTACCCAGAGAACGAGGTGCTGGAGGAGGAGGAGGCAGTAGTGGAGAATAAGCAACTCGGGCTGCTACCACTGTGGTGGCTTTGCCTGCGTTTCCAAGGCTTCGATGTTGGGAGAGGCAGCAAGGGGTGGAAAAGAGGAGAGCTGCGCACAGCTCTGTCTCCCTTTCCTTTCCTGCCTACATGTGGGTGCAGGGGGGTGGGGGAGGAAAGAGAGAGAGCTGGGAGCAATTCAAAGCTAGAGAACTAATGGAGAGAGCTGACAGCGGGCGCTGGGGGAGGGAACTGTTGTTGCCACCACCGTGTGTGGGAGTGTGGATCTCAGGGACCTGAGCTGGGAGGCACAGGAACTGCAAATGGGAGCGTTTGGTGGTTTTTAAGATCTCCTGGAACGCAGTAGATTGGTGTTTTGTAGGTCTCGGTGAAAGAGTGAATTTTGTTTCACCTCCTTTCCTCCCCTGGTAATACGAAAGATTCTCTCTCTCTCTCTCTCTCTCTCTCTCTCTCTCTCTCTCTCTCTCTCTCTCTCTCTCTCTCTCTCCCTCTCCTTCTCTCCTCCCTCCTCCCTCTCTCTCTCTCTCCCTCCCTCCCTCCCTCCCTCCCTCCCTCTCTCTCTCTCTCTCTCTCTCTCTCTCTCTCTGCCCCACCTCCTCTGCCCCCAAATAATCACTGGTTGTGGCTGGGTTTGAAGTGCCCCCAGGGACACCTTTCCTTGCCTGTCTCCAGGTGAGGCTGGAAGCTTTTTTAAAAAGTCATATTAGTGGTCCTCGGGATTTAAAAATATGAATTTGGTGGTCCCTGTGATCCAAAAGTTTGGTGACACCTGCCCCAAGTCATTATATAATGGGTGTCAAATTCATGGCCCGCAAGCTGGATACGTCATGTGCTGGCCCCTCCCCCACCCAATTTGGCAAAGAGGTGGAAATCCCAATACGTCACATGACGATGCAAGTTTGACACCCCTGATTTATAACAATTAAGAAACTTGGTAAGTGTTTTCCATTTGCTGTAGAGGTCTAGATGCACCCTGATTTTTCTTCTGTTGCAATTTATATATTTTCTATATTTCTGTTCTTTCTCAAATTCTATCAGATTGTTTCCCCTCTTCCCCCCTCCCCCATCCACTGTCTACTAGGTTTTTCCATTTCAAAATTAACCTCATGCTTACATGGGTTCTTTGAGTCTTCTTAGAATATTGCAGAAAACCTGATTGGAGAGCTAAGAAATTGCAGAGTATTAATCTTAGTTTAAAGGGTTTCTCCGCTTGTCATTTTTTCAGATTGCAAAGTTGTGATTTCCATGATGTTTGAGGGCATGCCATACACTGAGAAGTTTGTTTATTTCCTGCAGTGATTTATATAACTGCCCTACTCAGGACTTTATATGAGTCCTAGTCCAATTCCTATCAAGAATCAATCTACTTTCTTTTTTAATTTTATTTTTTGCAGCTTTTCCCTGATTCAATACTTAGTCCCACTAGAACGGCAATATATTAAGAAGTAGCAATGCATAGACTTCAAATACAAATATTGCTTCATTTTAGACATCACCACTATACAAAATTTATTTATGGTTTTATTTGCTTGCAAAAATATTCAGAATTGGATTTTCAGTGCAGCTAAAAGAAAGAGATAGCAAACAAACTTTTCCTAAAAAAAAACTTGTTTCTACCACAATTACAAAATAGCATTCAGTTAATAATCCATATAAATTCAAAGGTCATGATATTACATTCCTTAACCTGAAATACTTTGTAACCTAAGCTAAGGACCCTTTGGGAGGAAAGTTTGTATAGCTTCGCATTGGGAGATTTTAAAAAATGGTGCAAGTAATGAAGGTAATGAAATAAATCCTTTATTTAGCAAGTTAAAAAAATAGCATATAGGTAAATGTAAAGGTTTCCCCTGTCCAGTCATGTCCTACTCTAGGAGGGTAGTACTCACCTCTTTTCTTAGCCATGGGAGCCAGAGTTGTCCGAAGATGGTGCCGTGGTCATGTGTCCGTCATAACTACATGCCAAGGTCAGGGGTGGGATCCTACGGCATAACAACCGGTTCGGTGAACATGCATGTGCGCAGTACTTGCAAAACAACTTCTCCTGCGAGCAATCACCATCTCCTGCTGAAGTGCGGCAGTCAGCTGTGCCGCGCAAAGCAATTAAGGTAAGAATAAAGGACAGCCTAGAGCCCGGGCAGGCGGGTGGGCCCAACCGAAGAAAAACTTCGGAAAGAACCGGTTTGGTGTCAGCTGTTCTTTGGAGCTACCTGTTTTATAGAACCGGGCTGAACCGGTAGAATCCCACCCCTGGCCAAGGTGCACAGAACACTGTTACCATCCCACCGAAGGGGTACCTATTTATCTACTCGCATTTGCATGCATTCGAACTGCTAGGTTGGCAGAAGGAGGGACAAAAAATGGGAGTTCACCCTGTCACGTGGTGCTCGAATCTAGCTCCCAGGCTGTCAGCTTTCCAGTTGACAAGTTCAGAGTCTATAAGCACTGAGTCATCACACACCCCAATATAAAACGTAATACACCATATAAGAAATATGGTCTAAAGAGCAGGGAATGGATTCTTTGGGGCAAGATGTGCTTTCAATCCAGTTTTTGCCAAAATTAGGGATAGAGATAGGAAGTTGAAGTTTAGTGCGGAAAACTTACTTGTTTTATTTTGTCTAGTATATATGTCAGGCACAAGAGAATATGTCCCTGTTAACACATGTAAAAGAAAAATAAATACAGTTTGGCACTATAGCTTCTGTGATGTTAACTCAGCAAATGGGATTAGTAAAATATCTGATAGGAAAGAGTTGCTTTAAAAATGGGATTGCAAAGAATCGCATGACTAAATCATGATAAAGGAGATATTTTAGAAGCGTCTGATCTTGATGGCTGGCTGATGGTTATGAATTACATACTACTGTCATAATATTCTCCTACTGACTGTATAATCTGAATCTGATTTGGCGGATAAAAAAAAATAGTATTGTCAGTTCAGGGATAGCCACCTGCTTTGCACAGATTGTGTATGACAGAAGACTGTGGCTTTACTTAATCAGGAGTTCATTTGAAGAGCTACACTTAGCAGGGCTTCAGTGACAATAGAAATGTTAGAAAACATGGCATATGGTGTCATAAATTATATATGTTAGTGTGGGAAATATACAACTTTTTTTCCCTTCACTGTTTCCTTCCATGGTACCATATGGTACTCAGCAATGAAAGCCTTCGCTCATAAAGTTTACAGCTCCCATTACAAGATAATTTCAGATTGTGTTCTCCATTCCTCTATTTCTTCGTCATAAGAGTTCATTTTCCCACCAAATTCTCTGTTTCCCATAAAATTTATGTTTCTCATAAAAAGTTTGTTATTCACACAAAGACTTACACATACAACATATGCATACCACACACACACACACACATCCTTTTGTATTGCTTCATTTTGACAGGGGGATGAGTGAGGAATGTTAGTCATGGTGGCCCAGTAAGTTAGAATGCAGTATTGCAGGCTCAAGGTTGACTCAGCCTTCCATCCTTCCGAGGTGGGTAAAATGAGGACCCAGATTGTTGGGGGCAATATGCTGACCCTGTAAACCGCTTAGAGAGGGCTGTAAAAGCACTGTATATAAGTCTAAGTGCTATTACATATTCCCAGCAGGATTACCCAAGACATGAAGACATGGAATATCAAACACAAATGCTCATACTTAACTAAAATCTTTTGTGCTATCTTAGTAGGGTTTGGGACAATGATGGGATTCAAAAATTTTTACTACCAGTTCTTTGGGCGTGGCCTGGTGGTTGTGGTGTGGCTTGATGGGCGTGGCCTGGTGGGCATGGCAGGGGAAGGATACTGCAAAATCCCATTTCCTCCCCACACCACTAACCTGCTTTCCAGCTCCGTTCTCCTGTGCAGGGCAACAAAAGTAGATCCAGCCGATCAGCTGGGACTCGGGAGTCAGAGACTAGGGGGGGGTTGGGCCAGTCAGAGGGGGTATTCTAAACTACTCAAAATTTCTGCTACCGGTTCTCTGAACTACTCAAAATTTCCACTACCGGTTCTCCAGAACTGGTCAGAACCTGTTGAATACCATCTCTACTTTGGGAAGAAGAATGTATTCTTGATTCATATTTGCGTGAGTTACTATGAGACGGTGTTGGATATAGAAGCTAACCTTATTGAGACATTATCTCAATGGTCTGAGACTGATAGAAGAATTTCTTCCCTTGGTTCTTTACATGCTTTGGTCCAAATGTCAGATGCCATAATTCAGAGTTCAAAAGTTTTATTTAGCACACAAGGAAAAAGCCTTTAGCGTTGAGTGTGACTGGCCCTTGCAAGAGATGCAAAGCCATTTTACAGGCAGGTATAAATAACAGATCTGCATATTTCTAGCTTTAGATTTTACAAGTTTTACTTTCCTAGCCCATTTTCTCACTTACTAATTGACATGTTTACCTCTGTTATCATGAGCATTAGATGCTCATAGTAACAGAGCATTAGAGCTTTACCCTTATATTTCTTTCTAATTTATGTACATTCCTCTCTTGTTTCTGTATAGTAGCAAAGCACTATCCTTTCTCCCAAATTGGCATTCATTTACCTTCTTAATAAGGTAGTCCTCGAACTTACAACCACAATTAAGCCAACATTTCAGTTGCTAAGTGGGACAGTTGTTAAATGAATTTTGTTCCATTTTACAACTTTTCTTGTCACATTTGTTAAATTGCTGCAATTGTTAAGTGAGTGACATGTTAGGTCAGGGCAGGGTCTTCAAACTTGACCGCTTTTAGACTTGTGGACTTCAACTCCCAGAATTCCTCCTCCAGTCATGTTACCTCTGGAATTCTGGGAGTTGAAGTCCACAAGTCTTAAACTTGCCAAGTTTGAAGACCCTTGTGTTAGGTGAATCTTACTTTCTCGTTGACTTTCCTTGCTCAGAAGGTTAAAAATGAGATCACATGAACCTGGGACACTGCCACCGCCTTAAGTGTGAATATCTGTCATAAGTCTTTTTTTTTTTTCAGTTGCCATTGTAAGTTTATACAGAAAGCTAGAACAAATGTGGGACAACATCACCACCAGATGGATTTGTAACTGACTGACAAACTGCACCCAGCATGTAGTCCTTGAAGGAATTATATCTACATGAAGAGAAGGAAGCAGTGGGGTATCCCAAGGTTCTGTTTTAGGCCCAATACTGTTCGATATATTTAGGTGAGGCAATAGAAAGAGAACTCATCAAATTTGCAAACAAGCTGGCAGGAATAGCTAACACCCTAGAACAAGGGTGTCAAACTAAAGGCCCGTGGGCCAGATCCGTCCTGCGGGGTGTTTATATCTGGCCCACAGGACCGCCCTGGAAACAGCAAAGGACCATCCCATGGTGCCTCTGTCAGCAAAAATGGAGCACAGGAGGGCCTCACGTGACCCTACCGGGCTCTGTTTTTGGCCACAATGTCCTCCTGCAGATCTCTGCCAAGCTCCGTTTTCGCTGGCAGAGGGCTGCAGGAGACTGTCTAGGCCAAAAAAGCGGGCCCTCCATTTCACTGGCAGAGGGCTAGAAAAACAAACAAAACAAATGTTTTCCACTGACACCAGTTTCCCCTTTTGCATTTGAGCTTTCAAGAAAGCAGAAAGGGAAAGAGGAAATATAAAGAAGAAGGGAAGATGGGAGGAGAGCGAGGAAGGAAAAATAAGGAAAGAGAGGAAGAAGAAAGGAGAATGAAGAGGAAAGGAAAAAGAAGACAGGGAAGGGAAGGGAAGGGAAGGGAAGGGAAGGGAAGGAAGGAAGGAAGGAAGGAAGGAAGGAAGGAAGGAAGGAAGGAAGGAAGGAAGGAAGGAAGGAAGGAAGGAAGGAAGGAAGGAAGGAGATTATAATGAGAGTGTGGGAGAGTCTGAGTAAATTTCTGCCTTAGCACTTGGCCACCACAGGTGCCCCTGACTCACTACATTATCCCTTATGGGAAAAATTTGTTTGGTACTCATCATTTTTGGTACTCATCATGCTTTTCAGAACCAATTATTGATGAGTACTGAGGTACCACTGCACTAGTTGGTTTTTTTGGCACATGTTGGCCTGTATGCCAAGTATCACTGAGTTTTACCATGGTCACATTATTTGGGTAAGATAGATTGCATATCTAAAGGTACATATATCTTGGAGACTGTTGTCTCACTTTATCACTTATGACATATAAGCAATGTATGTAATTAAACACTATCAAGATATTCCTATAAACTAATGCATTCTATTTATAAAATTAATTGATCATCTTAACAAAAATTAGAACAATTTTGCTTTGAATAGCTCAAGCTGGTCGCTTCAGGAAATGCAAGAACATCGTCTCACTACAAAGTTCAATTATTATTGGAGGACAATACACATTACTTTTAGTAATTAAAGGCAAATTCATATATTACTTTTAGTAATCTAGTTTATTCATTGCTTGGTATATTTCAATTGCCAAATGTTAAAATGGTCCAATTACCTAAAAGTATTTTCCAACAGTTGTATGAATCATTAACTAATTCTGCCTTTTTCAAGCTTAAGCATTCTTTTGATTATATCAAACAATTTCAGTTTCATAATGAAGAACATTGTGTCATTTTTTCTAAGGAACTAGGAAATTGCTGAAACAACCAGAAAAAATGTTTTCATTTTTCTTGAGTGGGTCAGTCAATTTTATAAATACAACATAACCCCACAAAAATGATATGCAGATTTTTTGAACCTTCTTGCAAATTGGCAAGCGTTAGTTTGAAGCATAAATATTTTTAATGAAAAGACATAAGCAAATAAAGTAGATACTCGTGAGAACCATTTGCTGTTGTTGTCAGCATACTGGTGATCAGATGTATTCCCCATGTGGCTTACTCGATGCTTTGCTTTCATTTTCCAATGATACATAGGAGAGACCTCCAGAGCAGCTGTGACCTTTTCCAAGCCTAGAGATTTTAAATGGAAAGGTCTGTAAAATTCCAGAGCAAGTAATAGCACGTAGGGAAGAGTCTGTGGACAGAAGGAAACAGAAGTTTCTTTCCAGGAGAAAAATGGTAGACCTGATCTCACCGCTATGGGTTATTCAGACAGTGACAGCGATTCTGAGAATGGATTTTACCTCTCTGGAAGTAGTGATGAAGAATACAATCTTGAAACTGAAAAAAAATCAGAGTTAGTAATTGCCAGATTGCATTTTCATAGTGCTTTTAAGCTAGGCTATAGCACTGAATCTGTCGAAGGGCTGTGTTATAACAAATACTTGAGTTAATCTAATAAAAAGACTGACTGCATGCTTACATTTTGTATAATTTATCACATCTTAATTTACAGGTATTAATCTTGAGAGGCATAACTAAACAAGTTTAAAAACATACATGGTGTTCTATGGTGAGGAATAATTTGATCAGAACTGGAATGGTGTGTGGTTACAGAGTTACTGATGGAATATTTATTAGCATGTATTCTTTAAAATCATTGTAGTGCCAATAGGAGTGATATCGCATTTTGATATATAATTCCATGACAAATTGTATATTTCCACATAATGTTAACTTAGCTCCCCTTAGTTCAAGGGGAAGTGTAAGAAATCCTCTGTTGGTTAAACAATATTTCTATATAAAACAATAGCTGCAAATAATCCTTGAACAGCATAATAGAAATATTGTGATAGTGTTACTGGACCAACGTAGGCACTTTTTAAAGGGATAAGTCTCTATATCAAGATTTAAACAATTTATTCCCCCCCCCCCCCACCAATATGATGGCAAATATGGCCCCCAATGATTGTTACATTAATGGAATAAAAGCCCATGCCTTTTTCATAGTTTTTGTCTATTTTATATTTCTTTCTTTTTCTTTTCCTGAACAGACATTTCGTGTTCTGTGCAAAACCCCAAATCCACTTACAAAATGGGAATTGATAAGATTTTCTTCTGTTACCTTGTCTCTCTTCTAGAATGCATTCTAGAACATGTTCTGACCAGATATGGTATTCAGCAGGTTCTGACCAGTTCTGGAGAACCGGTAGTGGAAATTTTGGGTAGTTCAGAGAACCAGCAAATACCATCTCTGACTGGAGATTTTATAGTATGCTTACCCTGCCACGCCCACCAAGCCACTCCCACAAAACCAGTAGTAAAAAAATTTGAATCCCACCACTGGTTCTGACTAATTTTCTGAGCAGCAGAACCCTCTTCCAAGCAAAACACTTAAGCCATAATCATTTATTGTTTTGATTATGTAACAATACCCATGGCCCTACATGGCACCCAATTAGTTACATTTAAAAAGTTACTGCATATTCCCTTGCAACATACTTGTGTCTCATTTATTTTTGTATTCAAAGAATCTTTGTTAAAAAGTTGGTGTCTTCAAAGCTGCACAGTTTGGTGAGAGACTAAAAAATTTTAAAACAACTTCTTTTAAAAGTTTTGTCCACCCATTTATACACTACATATCTTGAAGATATTTTTTCTTGATATAATTGGAATTCATAGCAAACTGAAACCTAAGGAAAAACCAAAAGTAGGAAACATATTAAAACCTATTTATTAACTTCTTCACACACTGGTTTTCTTCATAGAGCAGGTCCACATTAATTAGCCTTCTCCCATCTAATGCAGCTTGATTCATTAATTGTTTGCTTTTTGCCTTTCTCTATTTATAGAAATGATAGATTGTGCAGACGTCACTATACCAAAATATCCACACTTCTTCTGTGACCCATATTAATATATAAATGGTCTGCTTCTGCTAAATGAATTGCCAAGTGAGAAAAGGATGAATGAAATGGTCTTATGAAAAAACATTAAAATGCTGGGGCAACATTTCTGATTACCATGTTGATAATGTTTTGAAAACATTTCTCAAGAGCAGCAAAATTAGAATAGCATTATTTGTCAATGATTTAAAGCATGATATCAGTAAACATAATTCTCATTTGCAAGATGCATTTGTGGCCTAATGTTGCATAGTAGTGTAGAGATAACTGCCTAGCCATTTTGTGTAAAATCTGTGGTGTTGTCCTTTCAGGGAAGATGTCAGAACAGCTAATGTTATTAGTGCGGAACCCGTGACGTGTCTGGTCATCGACAGAGAGTAAGTATGCCACTTTTCAGCATTGATGCTAATTATTTCAAACTGCCAGTCACTTTAATTGTGCTTAGCAACTGACCTTGTTTAATCTTGGAACATTTGAGGGGAAAATATTTCACTGACCTGGTCTTGAGATCAAATAGATCCCCAACTGAGTCACAGTTTATTAAATGCATTTGATAATGACTCCAATTTGAATAGAAACATGAAAATGCTTGGAAGGTTAATCATACAGCAGAGGAATATTCATAGCTTTTTATCTGAATCTGAAATAAGTCAAGGTTTCTTTCTGTTGAGGTTTCAAAATTCTCAGTTCCCGGTTCATTCATTGCTTTTTGTCTGTTCCAAACATGCTTGGGATAGGAATAAAAACAATGATTAGTTACCGCTGAACAGTTAACAAATCTGTTGTTTACCTGCTGCACACATTATGGTGTTGCCAAGTGAATGAGCTATCATTTAGCCTACAACAGACTGGATATTCAGTGTTTCATTTTCCCCGCCTCCCGTCTATTTCACAGTAGGTACACTGTAAATAACCTCTTTTAATAAAAATTTCAAATGTAAAGCTTACACAGAAGTGAAAGGAAAAATTACATTTGACTCTCTTAATGGGGAGAGATTCATGGAGTAAAGAACAATACCATTTTTTCTATAAAACCAAAAATTTTGTAAAACATCAAATGCATACTTATGTATGCTTCATCTATCTAGAAAAAAAGAGATGGTAGGTAGGTAGGTAGGTAGGTGGATAGATAGATAGATAGATAGATAGATAGATAGATAGATAGATAGATAGATAGAGAAAAATAGATAAATAGATGATAGAGGAAAAATAGAAAGAAAGAGGGGGGAAGTGAGAGGGTTAGGGGTTGACAATATCCTTTATAATAATTTATATTTACTGAAATGTTTCCTAGAATATGTATGAAAATATCCAGTATTTAATTTATGCTCCACAACAATTAAAGTGAAACCCATCTCTTACAAAATAAATGGAACTGTTAAAATTGCCAACAACTTAAGTGATACATATACAAGACATTTTCTTTATTATAAAATAGCCATTAAGTATACATTTATAGAAGAGAGTTAATGCATGCCAGTTTTTTATTGAGGAAAATGTATTTAAATAATTATTCATATTTGAATAATATGTCAAATATTTTGCCACTGGAATTTACAATGACAATTTAAACAAAAAGGAAGAATTAATTCAGGATTAGAGTTTACTTATGGGATAATTCTTCTCTAATTTTATGGGATTAACTTAATATATATTTTCTTTTGCTGCTGACAATGTCCTTGTACTACCAAGTGGGTGTAAATATAACTTCTAAGACTAAAGTTTAATCTACTGCATGCCAGAGAGTTCAACATTGTGCAATTGAATATGACTGCAAGAATGCTATTTATAGTGGATGTTTTTTTCAGTTCCATTGTGACCCTAGGGATTCTGACTTTGTTGTCAGCATATCTGTGTCCAGCTCTCAGTTAATTATATACATGAAACTAAGTGGAATAACTTGTAAATTAGTGGAAACTTTTTAGGTTTTGTTAAAATGTAATACTTAAGGCCTTAAGTGAATGGTTTCTATCAATATTTTTGTAGGTACATCTCAGATATGTTATCTTGAATAGCTATTGATATTTTTGCATGAGTCCCATAAAATCTGTGTGCACGTATGTTAGTGCATATGCCTTTGAGACCTCAACAAGTCCCTAAAGTTTTCTTGGAAAGGCTTTTTGGGAATGGCCTCCTTCCTAGGGCTGAGAGAGAATAATCAACCCAAGCTCATCCAGCTGGCTGTGTGTAAGGTGGACTAGAACTCACAGTCTCCCAGTTTCTAGCCTGATGTCTTAACTACTACACCAAATTGGCTGCAATCTCAAGATTAATCTTAACAACCCTCATTATGTAGAGCTTCTTCTATAGAGCTTTACTGTGTATTCTGGTACAAGGATTTAAAAGCAAACTAGAAAAAATCATGGTTGATCGGTGACTGTATTTTGTATGGCTTTTTTGCAGCCAGCAGTTTTAGAGGATAGTATACTATTTGCCAAGTAGCGCTAAGCAGCAAATACCTGCTTCAAAGTGTTTGGGGGGATCATTGATAAGCAGCTGCGAAGACCTTCTTGTTTTCATTTATGGCCAAACCTTCCATGAACTTTCATAATCCAGCCAGGTTGTAGGACCATGCAGAGATAATATTGTGTAAAACATGTTAGTGCTGTAGGAGAAAAGCTATGTGGCAAATATTGTCGTTTCCGGCTCTAGTGGTGCTCATCTCTGTTATAAAGCCGAAGAGCCAGCACTGTCCAAAGACATCTCTGTGGTCAGCATGACTAAACGCCAAAGGCACACAGAACGCTGTTACCTTCCCACTGAGATGGTCCCTATTTTTCTACTTGCATTTTTCATGCTTTCGAACTGCTAGTTGGCAAAAGCTGGGACAAAGTAACGGGAGCTCACTCCGTTATGCAGCGCTAGGGATTTGAACTGCTGAACTGCTGACCTTTCTGATCGACAACCTCAACATCTTAGCCCCTGAGCGTATATAAGTATATATGCTATTGCTGTAAGAGGCTTCCAATTAGCAAGAAATGTAGTTAATGACTTTTGTCTAATGAAATAAGTTAAAATATTCATTTCAGCAAAATCTGTCATCTTCCCCAACCATTCTTCCATACTGGGCGGTGCCAACTCTTTCCTTCTCTATGCATTTAGTAATCTTGCTACTGTGCTCTTATTGTTCTGACCAAGGCTTCCGAGACCGTAATTAAGCACGTGCTTAGTTAAAACAACTCTTGTTTTATTTCAGTGCTGGGAATTATGTTCATTCCCAGCCTGTAATGAGTCCCAAATAGTCCCTCGAGATAAGCACTCACCTTTCTTTCCTTTGAATTGCTGCTAGCAACAAAAGTGCCAAAAACCAATGGAAGTATAATGTCCACACAGAGCTTCAAGGATTAATCCGAACAGAACGAATGAGTTTGATTCCTTCAAAGGTTTCTTCACCTTTATACCTTATGGGAGGGGCAATTACCTCCAAGCCTTACTCTTGAGTCTCCCTTTTTGTTTCAGCTGCTCTTGCCTTCTAGCATCTCTGCGCACACGCGCACTGGGAACAGGCTCCCCTTGTTCCTCTGCCTTTCTGCTGCCAGACTCCAGAGGCTCCAGAGTCAGTACCCCACTCCCGTCCTGGCCCCATCTCTGCTTCGGATGCAGGACCCTCGTCCGAGTCCTCTCCAGACTCCTGGGCTGGTCCCCGTTCTTTGCCATTGTCCGATTCCGCTGCCGTCTGCACAGGCTGCCGGCAACACTTATATTGAAATAATTTTCCACAGCTTTTTTTTTACTAACTGTTTATCCCTTAATTTTAAAAGGAAAAGTTCTGGCCACGTTCACTAAACCCTGAAGCTCAACACTACCCAGCAGATACCAGCCATGAAAGCTTACACCAGTATGAAATTGGTGTTGTTTTTCTTGTGCCCTTCCTGGGAGAGGTAGAAGCAAAGGTAATACATAATTCATGCAGAGACCCTTATAGCCATTGCAACGAAATACAGTAACATGTGTTGGACAAGGAAAAAGCTGCATAATCAGTGACCTTGTTGTGTTGGAAGAGTACATCTGGCTATTGTTATAAGGACACTTATAGTCATGAATAATAAATAATGTTATGAGTAATGATTTGTAATTAATGAATTATGAATTAAATCATGATAATTAAACATTGATTCATAATTGTTCACTTGCGAACAGTGTTTCCATTCTCGTATGTCTTGAAAAGATTTTGAAGCTGCCCATGTGATTTTCTGTACTCCTGCTGACCTTGAAATGCAGGGAATGGTCAATGCAGCATAGCTATGATGGTTTATGTAGTACAAAAGTCCCCTACCCCTGCCCCAGAGAGAAATGTGTGTGTGGGAGGGGGAAATGGAATAGAATAGAATAGAATAGAATAGAATAGAATAGAATAGAATAACAGAGTAGGAAGGGACCTTGGAGGTCTTCTAGTCTAACTCCCTGCTTAGGCAGGAAACCCTTCACCACTTCAGACAAATGGTTATCTAATCTCTTCTTAAAAACGTCCAGTGTTGGAGCATTTACAACTTCTGGAGGCAAGTTGTTCCACTGATTAATTATTCTAACTGTCAAGAAATTTCTCCTTAGTTCCAAGTCGCTTCACTCCTTGATTAGTTTCCACCCATTGCTTCTTGTCCTGCCTTCAGATGCTCTGAAGAATATTTTGACTCAGTGGTGGGATTCAAATATTTTTACCATCGGTTCAGTGGGCATGGCTTGGTGTGCGCACTTTGCGCGCATGCACACGCTTTGCGTGCACATCAAACACACACTTTGCTGAAGCGCAGAGGTGTTCCAACTCACCTCCTGCAAGCCTGCACTCTCCCTGTCACTTCAGCAGCTGCCACACGGCACTCTACTGTGCCGCACAAAGCAGCTGCGCTTCAAAAGCAGGGAATAAAGGTGAGTGTTGGAGCCCAGGCGGGTGGGTGGGCCTAACAGCAGAGCGGCGGAGAGAACCAGTTCGGTCTCTGCTGCTCATCGGTACTACTGGCTCGGCAGAACCGGGCCGAACCGTAAAATACCACTACTGATTTTACTCCCTCTTCTTTGTGACAGCTCCTGAGATATTGGAACACTGCTATCATGTCACCCCTAGTCCTCACACACACATACACACACACACAGAGAGAGAGAGAGAGAGAGAGAGAGATTACAATGCAGTATTGCTTGCTACCTTTGCTGGCTGCCAGCAGTTCAGCAGTTCGATTCTCACTAGCTCAAGGTGAGTTTGGTAAAATGAGGACCCAGGTTGTTGGGGGCAATATGCCAACTCTGTAAACTCTGTAAACTGTGAAGCTTTAAATAAGTCTAAGTGCTGTTGCTAATACACATGCTCACACATACACACATGCATGCAAACATCCTAGTCTCCTCTTCCTCATATTCAAAGCCACGGTGATGTATTTTGGCCTTTCCAAAATCAGATCTATTGGATAAGACAAAGCTGGCCATCATTCTCTGATCTATGAGTTCCTATGAAAAGCAGTGGTTGCAGCATGACCCCAAAGTTTATTTACTAGATGTTTTTCTAACAATTGTAACCTATGTTGTAGGCAAGAATTTAGTAGAGACTAATTTTCAATCAAGAACAAGAATATGGAACTGAGTAGAAGCTGGCTGGAAGGATTTGTCATACCCCTGGTGGAGTCTGACTCTGAGGGAGAGGAGGAACAGCTGACAGGGAGTGGAAGTGTGGCCCTGGAGGTTGTGGAGGAGGCTGGGGAAGGGCAGAGGCCGGCTGAGCAGTCAGAGGAGGACCCAGGCCCATCCCCTCTCCATCCTAGGGCACGCAGGGAGGAGAGGATAAGGGAGAGACATGGTCTCCTTGGGAGGAGAGGGCCTTAATCCTCTTCATGGGCTGCAGGTGTGAGAACTGAATAAGAGTTTGGACCTGCGTACTGGCAAATGCTGGAAACAAAGCGTGTTTTATCTGAAATTGTCTTGGTTGGCGTCCTTCCAACAGATTGTGCCTTGTTATCTCCTTGAATTTGGTAAATATTTCTCCTGTTCCGTTGTGGAAACTTCATCATTGTAGTTTGTTTGGTTTTTTATTTCATCTCTATCTGCTCATTAAGTTCGGACTGTATTGCTTTCTTTTGAAAACTATTTTTGAGTATGTTTTATCTCCAACTGAGTATTATTGAATAGTGGGGCCAAATTGGAGGCATTAAAGGACATTCATTTATGTTTTGGATTTTGTTACATTTGTGTTACACTCTGGGTCATCACAGGATTAAGACTGAGTATATTGAGGGATGGGCATGATGGCTCAGTGATTAAAAACACTGAGCATGTCAGCTGAAGAACTGGCAGCCCAGGTTTGAGACCCGAGCTCTGCGCAACAGGCTGAGTTCCCACTACTTGGCCCAGCTCCTTCCCACCTAGCAGTTTGAAAGCATACAAATGCAAGTAGATTAATAAGTACCAGTTCAGGGGGAAGGTAACAACATTTCGTGCAACTTTGTCATATAGCCATGCTGGCCACATGACCAGAGAAATAGTGAAAGCAAGCCAAAAGTCAGCCAGCTCACTTTCCATTACCCCTAAGGCTATGAGAACATGGAGCTGCAGAACCTCTTTACAAATGGCATAAAATCTTCATATGGAAGTGCTCCCGATCTACCCACATTTATTCCAAGCTCTTCATGTTAGAACAGAGAGCTCCATACGCATATTCTACAACTGCCATGATGCTGACATATGTTTCATTTTGGTGCTTTCTTATTATTTCCCTGCAATGTTCTTGGTACTGAAAAATCCACAGATGGGTTTCTAAAATCCTGATAGATTGTATTGATTACCTCATTTCTGTTATGAAATTTAGGATAATATTCTTACTCTTAATTCCTCTGTTTAAATATCAAATTTCAAATATAACCGTTCCAATTATTTGTTTGAAAGGATATGATATTTTAAGAATATTGCTTACAGGAAATTATACTGTATATTGCATATTATTTATTTATTGGTTAAGAGTAGCCCATTTTTAGCAAAGTACTTATTAAAGCACATTCTAATGCTTCCTCAAGACTAATGGGAATTATATACAAACATTTAATGGGACAATATATTTCCTGGAGTCACTATTTGTTAAATGTAATCGGAGACAAATTGGCTGTTTGCAGTTTCCATCACGTCATCAAAATTCTATCTTTCATTTTGATTGTTGAAATAAGGGATCCTCAGAATTATTGTCATTGTTATTACATTAATTATTGCCACCTATTTCCATAGACTCTGGGTGGTTTATAAATACAGAACAATAAAAACAACTAATATATCTGTGGACATATTTGTGAAAATTATTTGCCCATGTCATCAATTTATGTCATAAGATATTTTGAGCACCAACCTTTGACCTTACAATGCTTATAAGGAAGCTAGTCACGGTGCAGTAATATCTGGACCAACATATCTAGGGATTTTGTCAGTTACTAATGCTATAAGATTTAATTGGAACCTCAACAGCTTAGCACCGAAACAGGAAAGCTATAATTCAGTGGTAGAGCACATCTTTTGCTTTCAAAAGCTCCCAAATTCAGTCCCTGTAGAACCACTGCCAATCATTGTAAACCTGGAGCTGTTGAGTAGAGAAACTAGTAGTAAACCATATAAATCAGTTCCTGTGAGAGATCAAAGAATAGTTTTCCATTTCATAGTTAGTTAGATACCACTGAGTCAGTCTGAACTTTGAGCATGTATCAATCTCCAGTAATAACTAATAGGTATTCTCTAGCACAGGATGTCAAACTCAAGGCCCCGTGGGCCAGATCCAGCCCATGGGTTGCTTAGATCTGGTCTGTGAGGCCACCCTGGAAACAGTGAAGGACCGGCTGTGGTGCTTCTGCCCGCGTAAATGGAACTTGGGAGGGCACGCCCAGCCCTTCCAGTCTCCATTTTTGGCTGTGACAGCCTCCTGTGAAAATGGAGCCTGGGGGGGATGCGCGTGGCCCACCCAAGCTACATTTTGCTGGCAGAGGGCTGCAGGAGGCCATCGCAGCCAAAAACGGAGCCTGTTTTTGCTGTAGAGTACTTGAGCCAATACAGGCGCCCGACACGAGTGACATCAAGCTGGCCACGCCCACCCGGCAATGCCCACACAGCCCCTCCCCAAGGTCAAACCCAACCCTGATGTGGCCCTCAATGAAATTGAGTTTGACACCCCTGATCTAGCATTTTTAAATCCACCATCCAATTAACTCATCATTTTCCCATTTCTCTACTTCCTTTATGGATTCTTAAGAAAAAGATAGAAAGAAAGAAAAGAAGAAAAGGCAAACACAGAAGAAAAGGGGAAAAATGCAAACCAAAAGGAAAAATAAAGAACAAATAAGAAAAATGGAGAGCTTAGAAGCATTAGAAGATGAATGTTTCAATATTTCATTACATAAGTTTATGATGTTTTTCTTTTTGATCATCCATTGGTTTCAAACACAGAGAAGGTTTTGAGCTTCTTTTTGTTGATTACGGCATTAAGGGAGCAGTCAGTCTTTATTTGGTTCAGGACTGATTGATTGGTTCTTTTTACTGTCCATGCTGCTCTTAGTATCAGTCTCTTGACTCATAATTCAAATCTGCTTTCTTCCTTCTCTTACTCTTTGTTAATGTACATCTTTCACAGCCATGCTTTCAGCAACTGGGAAGGAACTTTGCTTTAATTATCATGATCTCTGTTGTCATAAAAACACCCTTATGCTTGGTGGACCTAATTTATTATTGCTTCTTCCTAAAATTATCCTTTTTTTTTTTTTAGCGTCTCCAGCACATTCTGCTTCTTTATATTTTTGAGCCCAAGAAAACAGAAATATCTGCATGTTTGCATTGTTTAAATTAACTAACTCTGGTAACTACTTTATCTCTTTAACTTACATTTTTTGCACTGTCTATATTTACTCTTTAAGTCCTTCTTACTTTTTGCTTTTGGTGTCATCTAGATTTTACTGACTGTTCGTCTTCTGTATCAGAACGTTCGCTTTCCGATACTGCCTTGGAATGGAATGGAGTGGAGTAGAGTAGAGTGGTGTGGCGTAGCGTAGCGTAGCATAGCATAGCATAGCATAGCATAGCATAGCATAAAATAGAATAACAATTGGAATGGACCTTGGAGGTCTTCTAGTCCAACCCCCTGCTTGAGCAAGATACCCACTTCAGACAAATGATTGTTCAATTTCTTCTTAAAAACTTCCAGTGTTGGAGACTTAACAACTTCTGTAGGCAACTTGTTCCACTGATTAATTGTTTTAACTGTTAGGAAATTTCTCCTTAATCTTAGGTTGCTTCTCTCCTTGATTAGTTTCCACCCATTGCTTCTTGTCCTGCCTTCAGGCGCTTTGGAGCAAATCTTGACTCCCTCTTCTTTGTGGCAGCCCCTCAAATATTGGAACACTTTATCATGTCACCCCTGTCCTTCTTTTCATCAGACTAGACATACCCAGTTTTATGCTCACATTAACCATACAGGGACAATGTGCATTCTTGTCTCACTCCTTTTCCTATTCTGAATCACTCTGTTTTTTTTTTAATTGTTGTAAATATTATTTCAAAAGTATAATTAGATGTTCCTGTACACTCATTACTTCTAACTCTTTCTTGAATCGGCTACATTTATCAATAAAACAAAGCTAAACATCCTTATTTTTCTCTTGCACTTACATAAGCCATCCTATCTTAACTATTTGATCTTACATCCCTTTGTCTTTTCTATGACATTCTTAGATCTTTGGCATTTCTCTCTCCGTTCTCTCTTCTATGCTTATAAGATAGCAGTGTTCCAATATCTCAGGGGCTGCTGCAAAGAAGAGCGAGTCAAACTATTCTCCAAAGTACCTGAAGGCAGGACAAGAAGCAATGGGTGGAAACTAATCAAGGAGTGAAGCAATTTAAAACTAAGGAGAAATTTCCTGACAGTTAGAAGAATTAACCAGTGGAACAACTTGCCTCCAGGAGTTGTAAATGCTCCAACACTGGAAGTTTTTAAAAAGATGTTGGATAACCATTAGTCTGAAGTGGTATAGGTTTCCTGCCTGAGCAGAAGGGTTAGACTAGAAGACCTCCAAGGTCCCTTCCAACTTTGTTATTCTATTCTAATTTTTTTGAGACATTAAGCAAAACTTTGCTTGCATGAGGAATGGTATGATAATTGGCATATTCTGTTATATCTTCGTTCTTTGTTATAGGCATATACACCAATCTTTTCCAGTTTCTAGAATATACACTTTTGATTTAGAGCAGCTTCTTGAGTTATCCAATCATTGTTGTGTCAGAATAAAAATAATGAGGATTAGCTTTATATCTTTTCAGTGATGGCTGGCTGAAGTTACAAAGATGTTATTAGTCAATACTGTCAGGATGAAAATAGATACAGTCGTGATGACAGAGCCATTAACACTGATATATTAATATATCAGTCACTTTGTTATTCCCCTTGTATGTATTTCAGTGTGGGGTTTTTTTTCATCTGCTTTGAATCTAATTTGTCCATTTCTCATGCATTAAATTCTTTTCATTGGCAGTAGTTCTCTACCATAGAAAACATTTTTGGGGGGGGGTGGTAATGGAGAGAGATATAGATAGCTAGATGATTGGATGGATGGATGGATGGATGGATGGATAGATGGATGGATAGATGGATGGATAGATGGAAGGATAGTAGATAGATAGATAGATGGATGGACGGATGGACGGACAGACAGACAGACAGACAGACAGACAGATAGATGGAGCAAAAACATGTAGAGAATTATTTCCAAGCCATTTATCAGCAGTGGCTATATAGTTGTATATATGAGTCTACTGGGAAGCTGGCTACATATGTTCTTCTCTGGATCACATGACAAGAAGACAGGAGAAGGTGGCCTTAAGCTGGAGTTGTTGCCAATCTTCTGAATTGCTACACAATTGTCTTTCCCATAATGCTGGATTTTTCCCCACTCTCCAGTCTCTAATGTCACATAGCTCATTTTTTAAACTCAAACTGCAGCTTGCTGGCTTCTCCCCACGCACTAAATTTGGTCCTGTGCTGTTCAGCTTTTCAAGAGTTACGCTGCTGATGCACTAGAAGGACAGATCGTTCCAAATCCCTTGAAATATTTGCAGAGTATGGTTTCTGACCTTCTTTCCAGCTTCATTGCCAGCAGGGTTTATAAGAAGTACCTCTGGACTTGTGTGTATTCATATGTGTGTGTCTGTGTATAGGAAGTGAAGAATGGGTGTTCTGCATATGCTCTGTTCTTGGCAAGGAAGAGGGAAGAAGGGAGGTTAGATTGAACAACAGGGAAATATAGTTTTCTCTTAGAAGATAAGTTAGGAGAATTCCGCCCCCCCTCCCCAAAATGGCACTAATGGATCTGGCCAATTTTTTTTACTCCACTTTCTTTTGTAAGCTTCTGCTGCTATACCAAACTTGATCCTCTTTATTCAAGACAATTTCAATCCCCTTTATATAGCGATTCCACACACCCGCAATATTCAGTGAGTTTAGACAGAATAATAAGAATGTTTGCTCTAGAGTAGTGCCTGCTGAAGGTTTCTGCGCTAGACATTTCTCTTAAAGAGAGTTGATAATTTCCATGCAAGCCTGTATCATAAAAATTGGATTGTTCACTTGGATGCACTTTTTGGAAAGAGCAATGAGTCACATAAATAGGCAGCAAACAGAACGTAATGAGCACTTTGTGATAAAGAGAACTGTCAACAGCCCTAAGAAGTGAGCCAGAGAATCAGAGTTGAGGGCACCAGCCGAGAATTGGAGCCAGGTCATAAACTTTGGGGTCAAAACTGACAGGAAATGCTTAAATTAGCATTAAGGAATGCAAAAACAATAACTATTCCTGTCCTACCACCACCATACACAGGCATGCACTCCGTTGCTGAGCCAAGACAAATTGTTCCATTAGATCTCAGCTAGGAAAGGATAACTTTTAGTTCTCTTTGTATCCAGGAAGCACAATGGCCAATCATGGTGTCTGGTCCAATGTAGTTACAGTAAATATCAGTGCCTGGAGGATAAGCTATCCATACTGTGGGGTGCCTTGGTACACTATGTTTTTTAAATTATCTGTCTAGTTCATTTAACAGAATAACTGTATTGGAAGGGTCCTTGGAGGTCCTCTAGTCTAACCTGCTGCTCAGGTAGGAAACCCTTGTACCATTTCAGACAGATGGTTGTCCAATCTCTTCTTAAAAACTTCCAGTGTTGGAGCATTCACAACTTCTGCAGGCAACTTGTTCCAGTGATTAATTGTTCTAAGTGTCAGGAAATGTCTCTTTAGTTCTAAGTTGCTTCTCTCCTTTGATTAGTTTCCATCCATTGCTTCTTGTCCTGCCTTCAGGTGCTTTGGAGCATAGCTTGATTCCCTCTTCTTTGTGGTAACCCCTTAGATATTGGAACACTGCTATCATATGCCCCCACCCCCAGTCCTTCTTTTCATTCAACTAGACATACCCATCATCCAGCAACCGCTCTTTTTATGTTTTAGTTTTAGTCCCCTAATCATTTTTGTTGCTCTTCTTTGCACTCTTTCCATAGTTTCAATGTCTTGTTTCCATTTCTAGCCATGTAAATTGGAGTTAGCTGCAATAAGAGTCGTGGTGGTGCAGTGGTTAGAATAAGTACTGTAGACTACTAACTCACTGTCCATTGCCAGGAGTTCGATTCTGAGCAGCTCAAGAATGACTCAACCTTCCATTCCTTCCGAGGTCAGTAAAAAGAGGACTCAGATTGTTGTGGGCAATATGCTGACTCTGTAAAACTGCTTAGAGATGGCTGTAAAGCACTGTGAAGTGGTATATAAGTATATAAGTCTCAGTACTATTGCTATTACATTTTTCTTCTGAGTAAAAAAGTACCAGGTTCAGAATCATTATCTCTTCCAAAATTATTTTGAGTAGCCAACATCCTGAAATAGAAAAATACCTCCATATCCTATTGCCACAAAGCCACCAATGATCATTTTCAATTTGTGGGTATTTTTACTGATCTCTGTACCTTAACAATGGACTTTTCTAGGTCTTATTCCTGTCATTTCCTCATTTTTTCTTCATGTTGAAAAATATGAAAATTGAAAACTAATTGTCTGCTGATAATTAGAAGCATCCTATTTTGGCTAGCAATTTTATCAATTAACTTTTCAATTTACCTATTAAAACTAATTTTATGAGATATGCAAATTCTTTTTCATTCCTACTTTGTAATATGTTATTAATTCATTTGCCATAGGCTAAATAAATAGTTAATTAATCAAATATGAATATTTTATCATTATGTTGATCAATGAATGGGAACTGATCTTAATATTTTATAGAAGATTGAAAACATGGTTTTATGCTTTAATAAATGCTTACACATACAATTGCCGCTGAAACTCGGTTTCACTGTTTTTCAGCGATTCTGTTATTCATAAGGAATTAACTATTCATTCAGTGTTGGTGTAGCCTACAGCTTAAGGATCAGAACATATACAGGTGATTAGTAACAGGACTACGAGAAAACTTCCTGATGGGACATTGTGTTACCTGAAATATTCATAGTGAATTGGGACTGTGCAAATCATCAGTCCTAAAGTATTTTTAATGATGCTTTTAGCTTCTTAATAGTTGATTAGGCCTGAAAGCAAGTTTCTCACAGAGACTTCTTTAACTAGATTTATGGAAAAGGAAATAAGTGAGAGAATTGGACAGGTGGTACTTTTTATTTAGTGTTAAAAGTATATCTTTATTCTCTTGCTAATAATATTTTGTTGATAATGTTGATATCCATCTTGTTGAAAGGATACAAAGATTTTCCAAGCTTGTGAATTTTATCAAACCAATTGCCTTCCCTCCCAGTTTCTGAGAAGATTATTAAAGAGGTACCTGTATGAGCACTCCAAAGCCCTTGAAACTACATTGACCATCTTCTAAGATGTACCTGGACATTTGAGTCAAGATAGCAATAGCACTTAGATCTATATACCACCCCATAGTGCTTTACAGCACTCTCTGGGCAGTTTACAACATCAGCATATTGCCCCCAACAATCTGGGTACTCACTTTACCGACTTCAGAAGGATGGAAGGCTGAATCAACCTTGAGCCCCATCAAGGTCGAACTCTAGGTTGCAGTCAGAGTTCTCTTGCAATACTGCATTCTAACCACTGTACCACCAATCATGATGTTGCTTCACTTGAAACATTCCTCTGAACAATTTCTGATACCCTATATACTCAGTGCCTCATTCTGTTCTAAAACTGCCCATACTTATTCATCTAACTTAGTGTGAAATATTTGAAGGCTTGGCAATTAGAGACAATGTATTATTTACACAATTTAACTAGAAAGACAATACATTGTAATCTTTTAATTATTACCCCTTGTGTATGTTTTCTCCAAACTATGCACTCAGTAGCTTTTAAACAAATTAGAGGTCTAATACAGAGAAAGGAAAACCTTACTCAAACCAGCCTGGCTTTTATAAGGACCTTTTATAAAATGCATTATAAGGATGCAACTTTGTGTAGCTTTGAAGGTCATGCTGCATAAATATAGTAGTGGCCCCTTAGTTCTTGATCTTACATGCATTTTTAATCCTATTGATAAGTTACATTGTGGGGAAAATGCAAGACAACTGACATTGATAGGCCTAAGTTAACGCTTGAGTTGCATTCTAATGTGAAGGTGAAGATGACACAATAAACATCTTGGTATGACCTTATTTTGTTAAAAAGGGGTGTCAGACAGAGGTACTCTCTTTAATTTCATATTAATTATTTTGTCGGGACATAAAATGTTTTTCTCCCTAACAGGACACAAAATCTACATATTGATGTTTCTCAGTGATACAGTATTTTTATCTTACAGATTTTGGCTAGAAGATGCTTAGATTTATTTATTATTGGGAAAAGGAAATGTCAATCACTTATGACAAGTCAAAGTAATGATCTTCTGCAATAAAAGCATTAAGTTTTTATAATTAATGCTCAGCAGATAGAATAAGGACATATCTTATGTATTTAGGTGCCTCATTACAGTAATATTTATCTTAGAAGTAACCTTTAATGTATTGTCTTTCTCCCATGTGATGAACAGAAGAAAATTTCAATGTTGCTAATCAAGGAGTAAGGGGAAGTTAATAGTCTTTGTCCTCCAATTTTTTCAGGGTTTGTATATGAGACAAGGTTATGGGGATGAAATAACAGTTGATGCTGTTAAAATATTCAGAAACTTAATATTTATTGGAAGAATATTAGGTAAATTCATATTTAGTAAAATGCATTCTACCAAAAAAAAAAAAAGAGAGAATATTTGTAGCTCAGGGTTAAAATGAGGTCCTCGGTGTGCTCAGAACTTGGCTGTTTTCTTTCAGATGTTTCATTGCTAAAGTAGTTAACACTCTAGCAATGATGTTACCTAGTTTGGTAATGAAATGTCTGCAGGAAAACAACCAACTTCAGAAAGCACCAAGCACGTCTCAAAATGCATTCTGCTCCTACGTTAGAGGAAATTAAATCTCAGAGAAGACAACTGCTGAGAAACATCTTGTTCAATACTGGAAAATTTCCTTTTTTTTTCTATCTCAATTTTAGATATATTCCAAAATACTTTTTTCCTCAGTCATGGTAATTTGAAATGGAACAGCAATCAGCAAAGACTACAAGGAGTTGGGCAGCATACAGGTTTCATTTCTTATTTTGTTCTTTTTAACTTTTATTTATTTTTATTATTATTATTGGTGGCAGTCAGCCAGATGTTTAGACTGGATAGCCAAACCATAATAATAAATTAAACTTGTATGCTGCCCAATGCAGAATAGAATAGAATAGAATTCTTTATTGGCCAAGTGTGATTGGACACACAGGAATTGGTGCAAATACTCTCTGTATGTTATTTACTTTTTTTTAATTATTATTATTATATCACCTCTCTCTTCCATATGCCGAAAAAGTGTTATTTATTAACTATTGTTATATCTTCCCTCTTCCACCTGCTAAAAAACTCTGAGCCTTCTACTCAAGAGGACACTGAGTTAAATTAACTTTCAGGAATAGTTTTGGTTGTAATGGGATAAAAATGAAATAAGTGAATAAAATAGAAATAAAATCAATGTTAATCATGATTTCGTGGTCCAATGGAAGCCTTTTGTTTTTGAGAAATAGACATTGAATCAAAATCATTGGCATAGTAATCTATTTGTGGTGCACATGCGTATTTTGTCATGGTATTTTATAAGACCTTAGGCAGATCTTGCCCAATAGAGAATCTTTGCAACTCTTCAGTTATATCAGAAACATTTTCTTTAAATTGTGTCTTAATTTTACAGCTCTTTCAAACATTTGATTGGAGGCCTGGATGATGTTTCCAATAAAGCATATGAGGATGCTGAAGCAAAAGCAAAGTAAGTCTCAGTTAATCTGATTTTCTAATATTCTCTTTGTTATTCTTTATAGCATGCTGCTTTCTAAGAAGGAGAGAGAGAGCTAATTAAGGCATTTTTCTCTCCAAATAAATTACATCATAATTTCTCCCTTGACCCTGGTCTTCCCCCCAGCCCCTGGATGTGACTTGTCCAATGGGGCACATCCATCTCCAAGAGTCATCCATCATGCTCTCCAATAACCTTCTTATGCTCCAACTATTTTGGGCTGCTGAGTTGATTATCTAGGCATTTAAGGAATGCCTTGTTTTCCCCCACTCCCTTTTTTTCTGGCAGCTAAAAAGACCAAAGGAGTATCTTTTTAGTTGACATTTTGAGCATTCACAACTTCTGGAGTTCCATTGATTAATCGTTCTGCCTGTCAGGAATTTTGTCCTTAGTTCTGGGTTGCTTCTTTCCTTGATTAGTTTCCATCTATGGCTTCTTGTCCTGCTTTTGGGTGCCTTGGAGAACAGGTTGACTGCCTCTTCTTTGTGGCAACCCCTTTTGTGTTTAATTAATAGCTGCTTCCAGTCCACCATGATTCTCAAGATAGGGTGCAAATAATAAAACTACAGTATGTCATGGCCCCATTGGAGCCCAGTTTGGAGGAGGAGAAGGAGGAAGAGGAGGAGGAGTTGGAACTGGGACCATCCGACAGGAATGACATGTCTCATTTGGCATGTTTGGGCTGACAATGATGCTGTCCCTCAGTCATTGGGGGAAATGGTTGACCAGACAGAGAACTGCCTGCATTCACAGACACAGGGGAGGATCTGCTGCTGATAGGCAGTGGTGCTGATAGGCAGCAGATCTCCTCTGATGAGGAATAGCTGCCTCCTCCACTCCATCCAAGGGCATGAAAAGGGGAGCATAGGCAAGCGGAGAGAAGGGCTGCAAAGCTGCTCGGGAGAAGGTTTGCATCAGCCATCCTCACAAGGAACACCTGGAATAGAAACTGTGGAAAGTTACTCTTTGCCAGGAACAAATGTTCATTTGGAGTTACATTCCCCTGGCTTTGACTCGTGCCTTTTTGCCTTGCTTCAAGGATTGCTTTTTGCTGTGCTGTTTGCTTTACCCAAACCCTGTGGACTGTACTCCAGAATTGCCTTTGCCTTGTACCCTGTCTTTGCTTTCAGGACTGCCACTTGTTTTATGCCTGGTCTTTCGGACCTTCCTGGTAATATTATGGGCTATTGTTTGGAGGACTGAGGTGGCTGTCTTCAGGGTAGCATGGGATGGAGTCTTTTTGGTTGTTGGAGAGTCAGTTATTGAATATTCTTGAGGGCAATAAAGAATTCTCTAAAGGCCCGCCTTGCCTTGACCACCTTGGTTATAACGCAGTACAACAGTAAGCCAACAAAAAAAAGGCAAACGATAATCATCAGCATTGAATAGTCACATATTCCACAGTTGCAAAATAAATGTAAGTGCATGAGAAAAAAAGGACTCCCACAACCAACATGCTCTAGTTGGCAAGGTTCTGGTTTTCATTGCCACCATGTCTCTCAAGGTTCAGGTTTGGTTTACAGAATATTATCTGCAGGTTAAATATATGAAGAAAAATTCTTAGGAAGATTACTTTGAAAGTCTATCCTCAGAACACTATGTCAGGAAAATTATTTTTTAAGATTAAATAAAATCTTGTTGGAAACTCTGTTCCTTAGACTTGGGCATACATTTTAATCCACATTTGGCAAATTGAAATAGGAGGCTGGTATAATTGCTACTTATATATTCTTCCACCTGAATAAAAAGTTTTACAACCATGCATTATAGTTTAATATTCTCTGGGAATCCGGAATGTATTTTCTATCAATTTTTGAACTAAATGAGCAAAAGCAGATCCTTGGAAGACAAAAATGGCACATGTCCAAAATAGTATAAAGTACAAATGGTAAGTTACTGCATATGTAAAGTTTTAAGAGTGTTGTGATTGTTCTGTGATATTGTGGTAGAAGAAGAGACCATTCTATATTCTTTAAAGTCTTTATTTTATGGGTCTAGGTATATGATTTAATGGACAATCACACAAACAAATGATATGAAAATAAATTCATATTCACACTTGATTCTTTAAATAAACATATGTTCACACCTATACATTATGTGTGTATTCACATATATAATATCTAAAATTCCTACCTAGAACAAGCTAAAGTTTTATCCATGGATGAGTAGAATAGAATAGAATGAAATAGTATTCTTTATTGATCAAGTGTGATTGGACACACAAGGAATTTGTCTTGGTGCAAATGCTCTTCGTATACATAAAAGAAAAGATACATTTGTCAAGAGTCAAGAATCATCAGGTATAACACTTAATAATAGTCATAGGGTACAATAAGCAATCAAATCATACTAGGAAACAGTTCAATAAAAATTGTTAGGATACAAGCAACAAAGTTACAATCATACAGTTGTGAGAGGAGATGGGTGAAAGGAAGGATGGGAGGATTAATAGTAATAGTAATGCAGACTTAGTCAATAGTTTGACAGTGTTGAGGGAATTGAGTGGGAGGGACAAAACAAAATAACAACAAAAAAAGAAAGACTCAGCCTCACTTTATCACTTTGGTACTCTGGTTGAATTATTTTTTAGAAATGAGGCTGATAAACAAAACAGAACCATTTATTTATTTATTTTCAAAATATATAATACTGTGCTACTACCCAAACAATGTGATTCTGGATAATGTACAGGATTAAAACAAGCAATAAAAAAACTGACTGTTTAACAATAAGTCTTTCCAAAGTATAAATACAATAGTTTTCAATTTACAACCGGTTTCTTAACAACTGTTCAAAGTTATCACAGACACCAAAAAAGTTACTTATGACCCAGATTCATAGTTCTGACATCCGCCACCCACTCCCTCAAAACTACATGAATGCATTTCGGGGCCCAGATAACTGGCCCACTTTTCTGGCTGTTTGCAGTGTCTCACAGCCACAATTTACCTTTTTGCTGGAAACCAACATTTACTTTTGGCGTCTGGCATAGTGAAGAATGGGTTCATGTAATTACCATAGTGTTCCCATAATAACTGCCACAAAAAAAGGTCATAAAATCAGACACGGTGATGCGGTGACCTGCTTTACAGCCATCATGACTCATGACTGGAATTGTGGGCTCAATTATGGTTGTAAATTGAGGATTATCTGTATAAAGTATAAAATGGCGACCAGTATATAACAGAACCACCCAAAGGTGCATCTCTTACTCAGTTGGCCTTGTGCCTGGTGGAAGAGCCAATTCTTAACTACTTTCCTAAATGTGAGTAGAATTGGGGCCTGTGGCATGCCAGGGAGGAGATTGTTCCAGATGTCAATCACCAAAATACTTTTAAGATCATCTATAGATTTGGGTTACATTTCCCTAAATTGTCTACCATCTGATACAAATAAACCAGTTATCACTCTGAAATTACTTCTGTTTTTGTGCTCTCCAAAGTTAAGAACTTACATTAAGAATAAAAAAAAAAAATATTAGTGAAATTGTACTTAACTAGCAGCCACACTAAAATTGCTTTCATAAAAATGCACATTTAAGCTTTTTTGAAAATTGCATCTGGTGGAGTTTCTCTTGTAAGAGGGTTCTTCATGTTGCTCTAATAAACTTCAGCTAATTGCCCTTCAGGGGAATATCATTCAAAGTATCAAGCCGTGAGGTGACAGTGGGTGACAATATTCATTCTTCCTAAACATTGTGGTGCTATTAGGGAAAGAAACACGATAATATAATTGCATTGTTTGTGCTGAAAATAAACCAGTCTTAGATAGTTGCTGTAGTGTACTGTAATGAGCCAGTTTGGTCTAGTGGTTAAGGCACCAGGCTAGAAAGCAGGAGATTGTGGGTTCAAATTCCACCTTAGCCACAAAAGCTTTGGACCGGTCACTTCCTCTCAGCCCAGCCTATCTCACAGGGTTGTTGTTGTGAGGAAAATAGGAGAAGGAAGTTATGTTAGATATGTTTGCTGTCTTGAGTCATTTGTAAAAAATAATAAAAGTGGGATATAAATAAATAAATAGTAGTTTCAGGGTGGGAAGGAGGGAAACTTACTTGCACACGGTCAGAAAGTTAAACAGGAAGCAAAAAGACCAAAACAAGGACCCCATAGTTCAACCATCAAATATATATATATATAAACATAGAGCAAACCCCATTCCTTCTAGTACTGATGATACTACCTTGTTGGATAATGAAACATCTATAGTTCAACCCTTTTAAATTTTTTTTTTTTTTGTAACACAGACAATTTTCTTTCTCTAGAACTTTGTCTTAAAATCATAGATTTTTGAGACTATTTAAAAACAAACAAGTTCCACAGACTGTTTGAAAACTCTTGTATTATATGAGTGTATTCATGTGTGTAAATACATATAGATACAAATTGGATATTGGCTAGAGGGTGTCAGCACTCTACATTCATTCTTTTTAACTGTAAAGAAATTCCTTCTTTAAATATTATTCTGCTTATAAAAACACAAATCTCCATAGTGCACATGGAACTCAGTATATGAATTGGCTCAGAACCAACAGTTTTGTCTCAACCTGTTCTTTCCAGTAAGAAAAAAAGTGTTGATGCCATCAAGTGAATTGCCAAATATAAAGTCATAAAAAGCACTTTTCATTTGTACAAACTACAGAGATCCAGCTGTAGGGCAAGACAGAGGTTGTAAGTGCATTGTCTTGTAACTTTCTAAGCTTGCTGCTCTTCTGGTGTTACCTATAAACTCTGTTGTACCCCACTGAATCTTTTGATTTTTTTCTCTCTCTACAATACTGTCGGAATTGAAATTTTCTACGTAAAAACTCTGTTTCTGTTGCATAACCTTAGAGATCTTTCATATTTTTATATAGACAAACAGCCATTTCTTGCCTATATAAATGTGTGAATCAATGTAATGTTGAGTCCATGTTGAAATTTCAGGATTTTATGTAGTTTTTAGTTCTATCAGTTTTCCATAAAATTTCCACACACACACACACACACACACACACACACACACACACACTGCTATAGCAGGCTCCACAGTTTATGTTAATGAAAAATGCAATTCTTTTTTCTTAACTATAGCACATTTGCAACTGCACAGTGCAGGCCCAGCCTCCAATCTTCACTGAAGCATAAAAATGTGATTTCCTTCTTCCTTAGTTGCCTCTCACTAGTTGGAGCACGGTGTTACATAAGCTATACTATATGTATGCAAACACAAACATTACTGTTTCAGAAAGCAATACTGTTAGGAAAAAAGTTGGCAATCTTACTTCAGAGTTTTGAGAAGCTACTCATATAATTGTCATTAATCCTCTTTATTCTGTTCTTGCACCTTATTTATTTTTATAAATAAAACTTATGTGCCATAAAAAGCACCCGTTTTCCCCATCAAAAATAGAAATGACTTTTCAATATAAATCTTGTTTAACTGCAGAAAGTTTGGTTCCCTTTAACTATGCCTTCTCCCCCCCCCCCTCAAAAATGGCTTTTAAAACCCTCTTCCTATATCTCTTTGACATGCATTCTTTTTTATAGATTGCTCAGGGAGCCAGAAGATTGCACAGATTTGGGATTTACAGTTAGAGTGGAAAGATTTATGGTTTTCAGGGCCTGAGAAGACAAGCGCTTCTTGGAGGCATATACAGAAAATAAATAAAAGCATAGAGCTCTTAGCCGAACCTCCGATAGACAAGTTGGGTCTTTCAGAGAATGGTATCTTATCTTCAGATGCCTTTAGAGAGCCATGATTTCTAGTTCTGCTTCAACATGCCTTTCTCCTTCCAATCAGAGTCCAATGATGCATTATAGGTAATTGCACAGTTTATCTTCTTGAAGGAGTTTGACACAGTTATTGTTATTACTAAAAAGGGAAAGTGTAAAACTTGATTATCTAAATAGCGATACATCGAAAGAGCTCCAAATCAGGGACATTGATTGACAATCCATTAATGCAACTTGGTGGGCATCCATGTATAAAAACTACAATGGTAGCGGAGGGTGGCGGGAAAGTTGCTTATTTGCAATTCTCTGAATGGTTACCTGAGAATTCAACCAACATGCCCGTATTGGTTGTGTTTTGTTGGCAGAAGGTGTGGACAGCTGAGGTCTCGAGCCTGATGGACGTTAGAATATCTGAGTTGGTATTTGGAGACTCTTTGATTTATTGTTTAGGAACTTTATCTGTTGTTCTTGGCAGCCTTGCAAAAACTTGGCAAGGCTCTTCCTTGTTGGAGCTAATTATTTGGAAGAAGCCTTTTATCTGTGAAGAAACAGGATTCGTGAATGAAACAGCCAAAGGTTGTGCTGGTACCTTTGTCTTGTGTTTACTCTTGTGGAACCAGGTTTGGGTCAGAACAGTCTTCTTTGGTGAAAGCCAAGTGAGGTTAATATCCTTCTAAAGTTGGTTGTGTTGAACTCAAGAAGGAAAACAGTTTATTTATTAGAAGGCATGCCTGAATATATTAGTAAGTGATACGGTGGCCTAGAAGTGGAACTCTCGCTTCACAATCAGGAGGCTGTGAGTTCGATCCTATGTAGAGGCAGATATTTCTGTCTCTGGGCACACTGGGAATATATCTGCTGGAAAAAAAAATCTGCATTGGTAACAGGAAGGGCATCCGGCCAGTAAACACTTAGCTCCATTCAGTTGCCCAGGCTCCACCCCACAAGGGATTATGGGGTCATTAAAAGAGGATGATACCTGAATATATTAGACATTGCTTGGAAGAGAGGGATTCTGCATAGGCCCATAAGGTGTGTGGAATTCACAGAAAAACAATGGAAGGAGTACAGTTAAACATTAGTGCAGGTAGTCCTTGACTTACAACCATTCATTTAGTGATCATTTGAAGTTACAGCAACACTGAAAAAAGTGATTTATGACCATTTTTTACACTTACAACTGTTATAGCATCCCTGTGGTCACATGATCAAATTTTGATCATTTGGCAACTGGCAGGTATTTTGACAACCGCACTGTCATGGGGTCATGTGATCACCATTTGTAACCTTCCCACCTGACTTTGATGACCAAAGTCAATGACGGAAGCCAGGTTTGCTTAACGACTTCATGATTCACTTAACTGAAGTGGTTCACTTAACAACTGTGGCAAAAAAGGACATAAAATGGGGCAAAACTCACTGCCTTGCTTAGCAAGGAAATTTTGGGCTCCACTGTGGTCCTAAATTGAGGATTATCTGTAACCAGCTCTTTTTGATCTCTCCAGAACTTCTAATTGGACGAGACTTTTTCTGTCTGGATAAAGAATTTAGAAGCTTGTTATACGATCTTGTAACATTTTGGTTGTATTTTGTAAGGATGTTACCCAGATTAAGCTGACCGTGGGTGTTTGTTTTATTTATCTGTCCTCTTCTCCTCCCATTCTGCTAATACAAAGGTATAATGTTTAGATTTTCTCCTATGTGCCCTGCAACTGTTTGCTTCCTCTTCTTTTACAAAACCCCCGTTTTTTGCAAGACTTGTGGTATCTCTCTGCTTTCATCCTGGTTTTCTAATTTCCTTTCCTTTTTTTTTTCTTTCCTTTCCTCCTTTTAAAATCATTGTGCTTGCAACAGAAGCACCGCAGTCAATTAAGCAGATAAACCAATGATTGGATCAAGATTATCTCTTGAATTCATGGTGGAGCACCCGGTTTAAAGTCAGAGGACCTGTGTCCAAACTGAAATGTTCCATCCAAACCACGTTGGCTGTTCATTGTGCTATTTGGGTTGTTTTCCTCAAACAACCCAGCTAGGGAGTTGAAATGCCTCAGGATCAATGCAGCGGGAATGCAAAAGGAAGGCTTAGAGCAGGGAGGGATCTTCAGACTTGGCAAATGTAAGTCCTGTAGGCTTCAACTCCTGGAATTCCTCAGCCAGACTGGTTGAGGAAGTCCACAGGTTTTAAAATTGCCAAGTTTGCAGACCCTTGACATAAAAGTCAAAAGGGGAAAGTGGAATATTTTATTCATTAAACAAAAGAAATATTAAAATGAGAGCAATGCTTACTTTTTAAAGTTCTAGCAGCTATGCACATATCTGGGAGGTTAACAATATTTTCTTCATTACCCGGGAAAGTTAAGCAAACCTGCCCAAGGGAATGGGGGGTGGGGGGGCGGGAGAGGCTGGTTTAATTAATTCAAGGGAAAGCTATAATCAGAAGTTGAATGTGTTTCCTTTTATCCCTAATTAAATGATTTTCCAGAAATAATAGAGCTCTTCATTATGTTAATTCTTGGTAATAATCGAGATTTTATTCCTTCATTTAAAAAAAAAAAAAGCTTTTTTTTCTAGCTTGTGTGAATACAGATGTTTAAGCAGTTATGTTGTCTGAGTTGACAGTTCCATGATTTGAAGCTCTTTTGATGTATCACTATTTAAATAATCAAGATTTACACAGAGTTCAAAAGGCCATGAGGGCCATTTAAATGGAGTTTATTCCCTGCTCAGTAGAATAGAGAAAATATTTTAGGCCACATTAAGAAAATTACCATATTTTAGTTCATTAGTGTAGTATGAACTGTCATTTTTGTTATAATGCAAACACTGTAAACTACATGAGACACTCAGTTTTGTATTAAAAGATATTAGGCAATGCATTTTCCCAGCCTTACATTTTCACTGTAATGTATATGCTTTTTAAAATTATTTGCCCGCACTCATCAAAACTACAAACTCTGTTAAAAAACAAAAAGGTCATACAGAATTGACCTTGGTCTGTGCTCACTTTATTTTCTTCAAATCCTAGAGCAGCAAGTTTTGAAAAAAAAGTCTATGTTTATTCATCTGAATCTGAGTAGAATTTTTTTCATAGATAGCAAAGAAAGTTCTATTCATTTTTAGCCAACCTTCATATAGCATAACATGTTCCTCTTTGGAACATGCTATGTTATATGAACCGAAGGTAAAATTCCGATAGAATTGAGGATGATCATGGCTAGAAAGTTTATATTGGTTGTGATGCATGAAGGTGAATATATGTATCCCAGGATAATGTTGCAGGATCAGAACTAGAGATTTAGTCTTCTGAGCTATTGGAATCATGCTGGAGCCCATCCTCAGGAAACGTCTCTCCAGCAGAGTGTCAAGGCCCCTGTCAGAGTCTGAATCTGAGGAGGAAGATGAACAATTGACAGGGAGTGGGAGTATGGCTCCATTGGCTGTGGAGGAGGCTGGGGAAGGGCAAAGTCTAGGTGGGCAGAGCAGGGAAGGGATAGAACAAGGGAGAGGGAGTTCAGAGAAAGACCCAGGCCTACCCCCTCTTCATCCTAGGGCAGGCAGGGAGGAACGGAGAAGAGAGCAACATGGGTTGTGTGGTTTATGGGGGAGGAAAGGGCCCTGATTTCCTTTATTTGCCACACATGGGAATGAAAATCTGAAAGAACTGAATGCTGACTGCAGCAGCTGCTGGGAGCAAATGTGACTTTATCCTGTGTTGTCTTTGCTTATCTGTGTTCCTGGCATCTTCCCAACCGTGTGAGTTTTGCTGTGCCCTCACGTCTGGAATTCTTGCTCCTTCCCTGCCAAACTAATTACCTCCATTTGGCTTGATTGAATTTATAGTTACAGTTTGTGTTGACTATGTTTTGGACTTAATTCTCTGCAGTCAAAGGCTGTTCCTGGGAGAGTTTTTCTCCAGCCAGAAGGTAACCTGGACATTGGTGACAAAGTTGGAGCTAATAAAGGATTCTTATTGATTATCTGACTGTGTTGCCTTTGTGCCACACCCCAGGTCATCACACAGAGTGTGAACTTGGGGCTATTCTGTGTGTATAGTATATAAATACCACACACAAAATAGCCCAAAGTACACACTCTGCTACAGAAAAGTTCCCTAAGAATGGGCTCCAGCATAAGTGTGGAAGCTCAAAAGACTAATTCTGTGGTCCCGTGTCTGACCCATATTGCATCTGGGTTGCATTCAAAGAAATTGTGGCTCTCAAACCTCTTACATTTATTTGGCACCTTACCTTCTTTAAAGACTCAGATTTCATCTTATATCTAACTCTCAAAGTATTTGTCTACTTCTTCTAGAGTAGTTCCATCACTCTCATTCAGTTTATATATTCATGCAGATGCTTACAATTAAGTTTAGAGGGAACCTGTGACTCATGGGGGTCATCCTGTCAGAGATATTTCCTTACTTAAAAAAGAGGAACAGAATGATAAACCGGGCGACAAAAAGCAGTGCCAGCAGTTTCCCCATTGAATTTCTTCCTGTTGGCTTTTCCATTGAATTTCCTTGTGAGAAGCTAGCGGAGTGCATTGGAAATCCCTCCTCTTCCTCTTCCTCTTTTTTTCACCACCATTTTTTTTATTTGTCAATTGCTTACAAGATAATAGGTATAAGTAAAAACATAGTTATGAATACATGGATACATGTAAGAAAAATAAATATATATATAAAAGAAACAATAGGACAGGGACGGTAGGCACGTTGGTGCACTTATGCATGCCCCCTACAGACCTCTTAGGAAAGGGGTGAGGTCAATAGTAGACAGTCTAAGGTTAAAATTTTGGGGGTTTGGGGGAAAAAAGCACAGAGTCAGGTAGAGTATTCCAGACATTGACCACTCTGTTGCTGAAGTCGTATTTCCTGCAATCAAGTTTGGTGAGATTAACCTTGAGTTTGTATCTATTGTTTGCTCTTGTGTTGTTATGGTTGAAGCTGAAGTATTCATTGAGTGGGAGGACATTGCAACGTATGATTTTATATACTATACTTAGATCGGACCGAAGGCGGTGTAGTTCCAGGTTTTCTAGGTATGGAATTTCAAGTCTGGTGGCATAAGGTATTCTGCAACGAGTAGAGGAGTGGAGAACTCTTCTTGTGAAATATTTCTGGACTTTCTCAACTGTGCTGATATCAGATACGTAATGTGGGTTCCAGACTGATGAGCTGTATTCGAGTATTGGTCTAGCAAATGTTTTGTATGCTCTAGTTAGTAGTGTGATATTACCAGAGAAAAAGCTACATAGGATTAGGTTAACAACTCTTAATGCCTTTTTGGCTATGTAGTTACAGTGGGCTCTAGCACTTAGATCATTAGAGATGAGTATTTCAAGGTCCTTTACAGAGTTTGGATCATCAACAAGGTCTTGACTATTCAGCCTGTATTTTATTTTCTGATTTTTTTTGCCAATATGTAGGACAAAGCATTTATTTGTTGAGATTTGAAGTTGCCATTTGTTTGACCATTCTGATACATAGTCAAGGTCTTTTTGAAGGGTAGCAGTATTGTCTGTGGTGTTGAATAGCTTTACATTATCAGCGAAGAGAATGCAGTTGCTCTTGATATGATCACAGGGGTCATTTATGTAGAGGATGTCAAGAGTTGGTCCTAGAACACCGCCTTGCGGGACACCACTGTTGACAGGTACAGTATTTGATAGGACACTTCCAATTTTGACCCTTTGTTGTCTGTTTGACAGGAATGCTTCTATCTAGTTATGCAGGTGACCAGAGATACCGTAAGATTTTAGTTTTAGGAGTAGTTTGTCGTGTACCACTGAATCAAAGGCTTTACAGAAGTCTATGTAGATTGCGTCTATTGCTTTGCCCTGATCAAGTTGTGTAGTCCATATGTTTTTGCAGTGTAAGAGTTGCAGATTACATTATAGTTTTTTCCTAAAACCAAATTGTTTATTAGAGAGTAGGTTGTTTGTTTCTATGTGGAAGATGATGGATTGGTTAATAATTGATTCCATGACTTTACAGGTGATGCAGCATAAGGAGATTGGTTTGTAATTTTCAACTCGGCTGGGGTCTCCCTTTTTGAAGATGGGGATGACTGTGGCTTGTGACCATAGTTTTGGCAAGGAGCTGGTCCTGAAAGATGTTTCAAAGATTATGCTTAGAGGTTCTGCTATGACAGTGGATAGCTTTTTTAAAAAGTAGGCACATGTTCCGTCCAGTCCAATAGATAGAGATGGTTTTAGATTGTGTAGTGCTTTTTCAACATTGTCTTCTGTAAAATCAATATGTATTAGATCATTGTAGTTGTCAGTGGTTTGACTAGGAAATACTGGGCATGATCCATTGCTGTTTACAAATACTGAGCCAAATAATGTATTAAAGAGGTTGGCTTTAATTGTGTCGTCGTTGCAGTCTTTACCATTAGGTCCTTTCAGGGGTAGGATGGACCTTGAGTCTTTTAGTTTGTTGTTTACAAAATTGTAGAAAGCGCAGGTGGAATTGGTGCATAGAAGGTTTTCTTCTTGTTTAATGTGATAATTGGTGCATTCAGTTTTTATCTGGTGGCATAAATTTTTGTATCGGTTTTTGAAATTGGCAACGTGACCAGATTTGTTTTTCCGCCAAAGTGATTTCTTTGTGAAGCTTCCTTATTATTTTGGGTAATTTGTTTTTTCTGGTTTTGGGAGTTGTTAATGGTACATATAGTTTGATGACTCTTTTGACTTCAAGTAAAAATATGTTGTAATGGTCTTCTACAGTATTGCCTCCAGTGAATAGAAATTGCCAATCAAGGGATGAGAGATGGTTGTTATAAGATCATAGTTGCCTTTTTTGAGGTTATAATTGGGGATTCCGTCATTGTGATGATTTTTGTGTGGGCGTATGTTGAGACAAAAGTCAATCATGTTGGAAAAGAGTTCTTTAATTTGTATTCCGTAAATTGAATTCAAACTATTGCAGAAGATGAGATCGAGGCAGTTGTTAAGTCTAGTGTTGTTGGTTACTAGTTGTTCTAGTCCCAGATTTGTTACTGCATTGTAGAAGGTTGCATGTGTGGGTTCAGTTGTACATTCGTTAAGGGTCCAGTTAATATGAGGTAGATTGAAGTTACCAAGAAAGATAAAAGTGTGTGGGCAGGATGCTGCCCATGTTAGTAGTGTATTTAGCTTGTTTGCATGTTCGATGTCATAATCAGGGACTCTGTAACATAGTAAGAACTGAAATGTGATATTTAAGGACAGTTCACAGACGATGGTCTCAGGAATAGCAAGCTCTTGGGTAACTTGGATGTTTTTTAGGTGTAGGGACCTTTTATAGAAGATAGCAACACCACATCCTCTACGGATTTCACAATTTGATTGGTAAACATGATAGTCTCTTACTGTGGTAATGGAGTCAGGGAGAGATGCATTGAGCCATGTTTTACAGACAAATATAATGTCGAATTTAGACATATTTAGTAAGAGGAGAAATTCAGGTATTTTATTTACAAGGCTTCTTGCATTGAGTCGCTTGCATTTAAGGCCAGTTGTGGTTGGAATAGAGGTAGTTAGAGGCGTGCATGCCTAGTTTTGTTGGATTGGATGGGGTGGGGTTGGATGCTGAGTTGTGGGTTGTGTGACTTTCTTTTGATGCAATCAGCTCTGTAGTCAATGTATAGATCCTTTTCTCCATTGTCTAGATGGTTTTTGAGTTCTGCGCGGAGTTCACGGGAGCGGATTCTTTGCAGTATGGAAAAGTCTGGCCTTGAGCGAAGTTTTTTGTGGTTGGGATTGGTTTTTGCAATGGCGTTTATTGTATGAATGAATATGTATTTGCTGGATTCATTTTTGCATACAACTCTACAAAATCTTGGGGCCACAGAGCCGTCATTGTATTTGTACTCAGGGCCATCTCTGGTTATTTCAATGATATCTTCAGGAGAGATGTTTGTTGTATTTGAGTCTCTTATGATATCGCGAACTTTGGTGATGTCATCTGATTCATTGGTGTCTTCGAGACCAAATAAGATGGCAGTATAATAATTGTCATTAAGACATTTCAAATTTCATCCTTGGTTCCAACATGGGTGCCAACTGAGTGTGAGGAAGTGGGAAATAGGGTGGAGATATACGCCACCCATCTTCCCTCGCACCACACAAACTATGGGCTTCTGGGAAGTGTACTGAGAAGGCACTGTGGTTCTGAAGTGGCCACAATTTTGCCAATCCCACAAAAGTAATGGGTCCTGGATTTTGGATGCATTCTGTAAAGCAGCCCATTGAGGTACTTTGATTCAAAACTGTTGCCCTGTTGTACTGTTTTGTCAAATTGAAGGTTATACACAGACAAATAAATACAAGCATTTTGGAAGTAGAAACTATCCTAGCAATGATCTTTTTATTATCTGTTTTCTATCTATCGACTGTATGTAATTGAAGTAGCCATCCATCTTACAACAGTGATTCTGGGTAATGGACAAAAGAATAAACCCCAGCATGATAAAAATATAACATCCAAAAGTAACTGAATGTGCATGGAGTTTAAAATTATCCACCTCCAATTCCAGCTCAGAGCTAAACAAATAAATCAATAGGGTTCACTTAATGCCCTGGCCCAAAAGTCCGGGGAAGAAAGGTCTTTAATGCATTGTGAAAGGCCAACAGGATCAGCACCATCTGGATTTCTGGGGGTAATGCTAGGGCAGGCACTGCAACCAAGATGTACTATGGCCATAGAAACTCAGGGAAAGTTAGGAATATTTTCCCTCTATTCCCAGATCTGAAAATGCAACTTCGTATTTGACAATTTAAACAATGCAGGCCTGAGTGTGGGGAGATGCATTTAAACTTATTAACAAGTCTGAAGCAAAACACCATCTGGATGTAGAAAGAGACCTGAGAGATATTGTGCACTTGTCTTACTTTTTCATTTATTGCTTTGAGAAGGAGATCAGGATTTAATTGGGGCTACACTGGTATCTGTGGGCAGTATTGGGGTTTGTTTTTTTTTTTTTTTGTATTTGCTTTTTGGCCTATTCAGTGAAACAGATTATTGGATAAAATGAATGCATGGCATTTTCCAGAAATTTGTTGCACCATTTTTACCCCTTATTTCGGCAAACCTGGGCTACCATATTTCAGCTGTACAATCGGGGAGTGCTCTAAAGACCTCAAAGTGAAGGCTATCTGTGGCCACAAGCTGGCCAGCTTCACTGCATATGAGAAAAATATCAGTAGGGATATGGACAGTGAAATATCCTTTGGCTTGAATCTGTATCAAAGAATTATATTATCAGTCAGGCAAAAATCCGTATAATATATTCATTCTTTCTCTCTCTTACACATAGACGTATTTTAGATAAGTAAAAGTTGGAAGTAGTAGAATAAGAAATAGGGTATTCAAGCCATTCCCTGTAAATAATTTTTCACATTTCTAGTTATCTTTTGTCAGAAAGGAAACAGTGAATTTTCTCTCATCAAACAAAAGGGAGAATATTATTAATTAATTAATTATTATTTTTTAATGTATGGCTGCCCATCTTAAAATAACCAGGAAGCTCACAACAATAAAATTACAACACTATAAAAAAAGAGGCTGCAATCAACCAACAACTGTCTGCAGGCTCTACTATTTTACCCCAATTTTGGTAAGGTGCCAAATTTTAATAGCTTTCAGAAAATTAAGAGGGTGGGAGTATGCTGGATTGTTGAGGTAAGGCAGCCATGAAGCAGGCACACTTCTGAGGTCCCACTAGATAACCATATTTCAGGGAAGGCACCTGGATCATGTCCATCTAATTTGATCTAGAATTGGGACTGTTTTGTGAGGGAAACTATTGACTAGTAATTAATTACACACTAATTATCCTTCTTTGTCTTTGATTACATCCATTGATAGAAGAAAAGTTAAAAGTTAATTTACTTTGTGGTAAAATGGGAGGGAGGGAGGGAGGGAGGGGGAGGGAGGGAGGGAGGGAGGGAGGGAGAGAGAGAGAGAGAGAGAGAGAGAGAGAGAGAGAGAGAAACGGAATTCCTTGTAATATATGCAATTTAGTCTTCTCTAGCATTCCCCAGTAGCATGGCCAACTGAGCTGTGACTATCATTAAAATGAACTACTGTATAGCCAACTCAATCTTTATTATAGTCAAAGACCAGCAAATGTTCTATTGTGCAAATTGCAATTACAGCAGAAAGTAATCGGTTCATTGGTAATCTGAGATTCTTTAAAATTTATCATCATTCTGAAATTTTGATTATGTTGTTCTTAACCCTAACCCAGTGACTCACACTATAGATTTATAAGTGTGGGAGCAGTGAAAAGAACTCAAAGAAGTAAACATGAATGCAGATCAGCCAGGACAAGTTGAATTAAAAAGTAGAATGGGATTCAGCATCATTCTAAACTAGCTCTGGACTTCTGTGCTTTCATAAAATCAGCAGTATTGGAGATCTAAGTTTCCCCATTGGAGGGAACTCTTGTCACACTTTTCAACTTAACTCCTAAACTTAAGATACAGTAAAAGAGATGTTAGTTGGTGGTTTCGCAGTTCCTGCTCCAGACTTTAGAGCAGAGGTCTTCAAACTTGGCAGCTTTGAGATGTGTAGACTTCAACTCCCAGAATTCCTCCTCCAGTCATATTAGCTCAGGGATTCTGGGAGTTGAAGTCCACAAGTCTTAAACTTGCCAAGTTTGAAGACCCTTGGTTTAGACTGTTCCCTCAGAAATCCATATCTCTTCAGCATGATATGAGTGAGCACAGAATGTGTAAAGCTACTTTTTAAAGTTTTCTTTCCACTTTGTCAGAATTTGGGAATTTTTCTTACTTCAGCATCATGAACAGCTTGAGTTGGACAGCGAATTCTGCTCTGTTTCTAACGTTTCAAACAACTAGAGGAGAATACAATTGGAGAATACAGTTTGCTTCCATGTCCATTTCAATGTGTTGGTTATTACCTTTAAAGCTGTACATAGCATGGGACCAAGTTAGTGAGCAACCATCTTGTTCCAATTACATTGACTCATACCACCCAGTCAAGTAGTAGAGTATGTTGCAGACCCAATTAGTCAAAAATAAAAAACCTCCCTATGGAGTAACTTGCCCCCAGAGGTGATGTAGGAGCCCATTTTGCTGGCTTTTCAGAAGAGAAAACTTGGGAACTAAGAATGATATACAGGTTTGGGTTGGTTGGTTGATGGCTTGAAGGCAATCCCTTTGCCTTTAACTTTATAGTTGTTTGTACTCCTGTTTTTAACTTTGTTTTTATCTATGTCTCTTTGATATGTCTGTGTGGCTTTCATTTGTAAATTGCCAAGAGTCATGTAGGTGAGATAGGTAGGTATATACATTTGATAAATAAAATAAAATAAAATAAAATAAAATAAAGCTTGGATTAGCTGCGAACTGTTTCTAAAGTGGTAGTGTGGAAATGTTTTAAATGTATTAGCAAATGAAAACATATGTCATTAATACCGAACAGAATTTATTAGCAAATGAAAATATATGCCTAAATGCTCTGTTTATGTCAGAGTTGAAATTTAGTCTTTTGAATCCTAAAAGCAAATTAACTGTATTATTGCCCACTAAAAAAAAAAAAAAGATTCCAAAAGCTTTAGAAATCCAATTCATGAATTAGATGCAAAACAGTTTGCATGATTTTTAAACAAAAACAAAAGAAAAACAACATTTCATTCTTCTGATCCGTGTGGGTTCTGAGCTATCTAGAACCTTGAATCAGATAAAACGATAAGTAAAATCAATATGAGGTGTGGGATTGTAAATGTAGCCGCAATTCAAACCATGACATCTGCTAAATTGCAGTCTTAAAATAGAATGTGGGAAGGGCTAAAGTCATTCAAGGTGCTTAGATGATATCACTGTGTCCAAGACTCTTGCAAGGGCAAGAGAGTGAAAGAGGCAAGCATAGAGTAACTGATTCTTTACGTAAAATCCAGCCATCCAACAGTTTGTAGGCTACTCGTAGAAACAATGTTCCCAGTCATTAAATCCTCCTATTTATTCTTCCTCCTTTTCCCTTTGTTTACCTTATGCAAAAACATTTGGAAGATCTCAAAACCATGTATGGTATTTTGTGGCCCTCAGTTGGCCTAACAAGTACAGGTAATCTTTGACTTACGACCAAAAGTGAGTTCTGTCATTAAGTACAGCAGTTGTTAGATGGGTTTGGCTTTATTTTATGACTTTTCTTGCCCCAATTGTTAAGGGAATCACTACAGTTGTTAAGTTAGTAACATGGTTGTGAAGTGAATCTGGCTTCCCCATTGATTTGGCTCATCAGAAGGTTACAAAGGATGATCACATGACCTCAGAACACTGCAACCAGCCAGTGGCCAAGCGTCTGAATTTTGATAATGTAACCATGGGGATGCTTGCAATGGTCTTGTGAAAAACGTTTTTAAGTCTCTTTGTGAGTCGTAAGTTGAGGACTAACAGGCAAATCAACTTTTTCAAAGGTAGATGAAGAGCTATAATTGACTTCTGATTACAGGTGAGAAGCTGTGCTAGGAAGCCAGGAGAAATACTAAAGTTTAATTTAAGTCAACTGTAACATTAAAAAGGGAAATTTGGTGGTTTTCCAGATATTTAATTGTCATGCTACTCTTGCATTACATTGAAAACTACAATTTGCTGACAACTTTTGGAAAGCTGAAAAGAGGGCTATAATATGTTCACTTTGGGTTTAGAATATATAAAACAGAAACACAGTTGTGAAGAAAATTGCTGCTTTATTTGCCAACTTTGCAGGAAAAATAAATGTCCAAGTTAATGTGGTATAAAGGCAGAAGATTCTCATGTGTAAAGTTGTCTTATTACAAATGCTCCCTTGGTAGAAATTGAAGATAACACATGAAAGATTGGATTAATTTTCTCTTAGTGAGAAGTTAACTTAACAAGAAAAGAACTTTTTAAGGATATTAAGTCTCCAAATAAATAGAAGACTTTCTAGCTGAAAAAGTTTGCACTGCAGTTTCTGTGGCAAATAAATGTGTTATTTTAAATCTACATAAACAATAGATGTTATTTTTTTAACTTTTTATTTACTTCTTTATTTATTTAGCAAGTTTCTAACCTGCTGCAATAAGAGAAGAATTCTATGCCATGCAAAATAGATTTTTAAAAAAGATATCCATGGTTCCAACTTCACAATAAATGCAATTAAAATTAACCTACCAAATATAAAAATGGAAATAATAAAAATAGAAGCCAAGGATGGCATTTTAAAATCAGGGGGCAGGGGGCGTTTAAGTTCAAATGTGTTCATTTGTTTCTTGCCAAAAGCATAACCGTGCCACAGTAATAAACATGTAAATGATATAGAGCAAAAATGAGCTTCTATGGTAGATGAATGGACAGTACAAGTAGCATGCAGAGTATGTGTCCCTGTTCTGGCCTAGGCTTCCCCAACAACACGAAGCCGATTCCTCGTCCCGATAAACCCCTTTTATTGCGTTTACAGTGACTTCCTCTCCAGCAAAGTCCCGGCCAACAGTCTTTCAAGATATTTCCCAATTACCAACCTTTATCAGGCTTGGAGAGTTGCCAGGCCGATATCTTTCAGACGCCACGATGTAGCAAGAATGCAAAAACAGATCTTCACCCAAATGAACTAATTGTTTCCTGCAAAACCCCACTCCCCTTTCGCTCCACTTTCATTCCTTGTGGGAAAGGTCATTCACCGTCCACCTGTGGTTTTACTCCCAAATCAACCCTTGTTCCTTAGCTGTTCCCTTCTTCTGGCAATTCTGCGTATGCACACACTGGGAACAGGCTCCAGCTCTTCTTCTGCCTCACTAATGTCCGACTCCAAAGGCAGCTGATAACAGTCAGAAGGCCCTGGCCGCATCTCTGCCTCCAATGCAGAGCACTCTTCAGAGCCTTCCCCAGACTTCAGGACTGGCCCATGTTCCTCCCCAACCTTCTCACTGTCTGAATTTGGCTCGCTGGTGGGCCACAACAGTCCCCATCTCTAAAATGTCCCAAATGTCATGTGATATGATCAGTATGACATGATCTACAAATCCTTTAATAATAAATGCATGAGACCAAGTGTCCTGTCAATACTTTCATGGAAATCAGGGAAATCTTCGTGGTGATGTCTCTGATATGAGATTTTGGTAAATGTTTTAATATTCATGCAAAATAATGTAATAGCAACTGGCATTAAAAATGTTGCTGACTCCCCAACATAGGCCACAAGGAAAAGAATCAGGCAACAAAAACAAAATATTCTTATTATCTGTGAACTCTGTACAACATTAAAAGGCTCTTTCCACAGATGTCCTGCAACATTCATGTTATCTTCTTCTATGTAATGGATGATACTGTAATGGATGGCATGAGAAGTATGGTTATCTTGCAACCGATAATACATTTGAACACTTAAAAAGAAGAACCAAATTTGTACTAAGGATATCTGTTATACATACAGTATCAATAAGCAAGTTATCTTTGATACAAAAGTGTGATGTCAAAAATGCTGATCTTTATGTGCAATCTTGAATGATGTAGAAGTAATATTCAGGGATTTACTTCAGAACATCTTTCATTACCTTAAGTTAAATTTATCTTAAAGAAATATAATCCCATTATATAATTTACTAGGGCTGTTTACCTAGTCCAATATTTAAAAGTATTTTAGATAGTATTATAGTATAGGCCCTGTCCTATTGTCCCCAATTATTAGTTTCTATTTCATGTATTTAAACTTATGTTTATTCTTATTTCTATTATATTGTAAGCGTTTGACAAAATAAATAAATAAATTATCAAAACAAGCACTAGAGAAAGTTGACTGAATTCTTATGCTGCTTAGCATACACTATGCTGTTTGCTATGCTGAAAAAAAATTACTTTATATACTTTAAGTACTTAAAATACTTCATAGGCTGGTGCAGTGGGTAGAATGCAGTATTGGAGGCTGACTCTGCTCACTGACCAGCTCAAGGTTGACTCAGCCTTCCATCCTTTCAAGGTTGGTAAGATGAGGACCCATAAAATGGGGGTAATATGCAAATAATGCTTGCATTGTAAACCACCCAGTAAAAGCACTATGAAGCGGTATATAGGTCTAAGTGCTATTGCTATTTTATTAAATCAAGCCACTGATCCACATATGGAGGTATTCACAGTAATAATTGGAAATAAAATTTAGATGTCACTTTTTCCAACTCCCGGCATCCCACATGGTTTGGTATCCAGCTTCTTTTTTTACATGTCTCCAATGAAAAAGAGTCTACCACTTCCTAAGGAAGTCTCATCCATGCTTGAACAATTCTTATCTTTAGGAATGATTTCCAAAACTCCCCAGAAAATCAGTATCCTTGCAATTTAAGCCCACTGTTCCATAACCCACATTCTATACTCATACATTTGATTTGTTTTCCAGAACCACATATGTTCTGTGGTTTTTGTCTATTTTTCCTCTTGCCCTATATATAGTATTTACTATTCCTCCCCATCTCTGTATCATTCACAGATCTCATAGTGATGTTTTCTACCCCTTCATCAAGTTATTTACAAATAGAATAGAATATAGAATAGAATACTTTATTGTCACTTTGAGTATACACTAATTGGCATACATTAAAATGAAGTTACCTTGCATACAGCTCTCAAAGGGTCTTCACCTGTAATATAAACATAAACATGACAAGATAAATAAATAACATTTATAAATATATTCAACAGTACAGGGCATAGGACTGAACCCTGTGTATGGCATTCATCATCTCTATCTATTTTGTCAAACCCTTTGATCTATACTACATTAAAACTGTTGGGTCCACACTGATATGGAGTCTAAGCAGAGGAATCATGATGCAAAATGACAATATGAATATGATAATTATATACTTGCATCTCTATATCTAACACCAATACATGCATTGTGGCATCGTCATGCGTGCATTTCCCTTTCTACGCTGGTGCTTTGCAATGGCCTGGAACAAAACCAGAGTACTAGACATGAAAACAGCTGCACACTTTTTTCATGCTTGCGCTAGATAAATACATATCTGTGTATCTATGTATGTATGTGCAGAGCACCAGGATTAGCTTCCAAAGCAGCAGTAGAAGCCTGGGAAAAGATGCAACTGCTTTAATAAATTGAATCATTTGTTTTGGGGGAGCTCCCTTGCACTGGCATGATGTAGCTCTTGTGAAGGTTTTGCATTGTACTAGTTCTTGCTACTGTAAATAGTTGCAATGATTTTGAAGTGCGTCTATTTACTAAATTGTTGTATTGTGTGTATTCAAAAGTTAATTAATTCACAAAGTCACATTTAATTTCTTTTTAAATGCTGAGAGCATTTTAAAACCAAAAACCAAAACTGTCAAATTTTTGTGGGGAAAAAAAAAAAGCTCTTGCCAGCAATGGGAGCTTATTGGTTCAGCCAAAGTAACTCATTTGCATATGAGATTAAATGAGGCCAAATATAAAAATAGCTCAATTATGTTTACATCTGTTCCCCTAAAGACATCCAAATGAGTCTTCAATAGCTTATTTCTTACTTAAAGGAGCTCTATTAATGCCAGTAATACCCCTAGAGTAGCGATTACCTTCAAGATTGTATTCTTCATCTGTATTTGTGGAGGTTAAAATTTTCAGATTGATTGCATGTTAGCAGCTCTACACTGAAGTGCAATACACAGATTTTATATGTGTGTGTGTTTGTGTGTGTCTACTTAATGGTGCAGATTAAGCAATATGGCAAATGAAGATCCACACAGTGGTTGTGGATACTATGACTCTTTAAAGCAGCTGGGTCTTTTTCCAGGATTGCATGGATGCTCTTTGCATTTCTAAAACACATTTTAGGGATCAAATCCATGGCATTACCCAGTCCTATTAATCATGCATTGCAAGAAATGTTTTCTCAAAAATTTTGCTCTGCGTGTGTAGAGTGTGCTTGCACAGCTGCCAAAAAGCTATTGTATATAAATTAGCCTGCACCAAATGATTATTAATATGCTTACTTTGATGGGTAGTGAATACGAATAGTCAATATTTGCTTTGAAATCTGCATATGTATTACTTACTACCAAACAACTGCTGAAGAAATGTTTGTCTGATTGCTTTTGTGTATGAGTGTGTGTGGTTTGGTGTCCAAACTCTTTTTTCCCCCCCTCCCTTTTCTTTCCCTTTTTATTCCTCTTGGTAGTTCATTTGATTCGGCAAAGCAGTTGATATAAGTTTGTTTACTGATATACAAGACGTCATAACAGTAGGCTTGTCATCACTACTGGCAAAACCCCAAAAAGTCAGCCAAGCCAATCTTAGAAAATGCAGTTCAGACAAGGCCAGGTGCTAGCATTGAAAACAGCGACATCCGAAACCGAAACAGAAGCTGGCACTTAAAGAATCAGAGGGCTGTATCCTAAAGACTAGGAAAAGTATTTGGAATAAAACATAAATTGGAATAAAAAAAGGCTTTGACTCAGCCAACTTTAAAATAAATAAATCTGGTAGCCTGAACCATCGTCTCTCAGTCTTGAGGAGTTTCTGTTTTCTTCCATGAACAGAAAAAAAAGTATAATATTAAACCCACAGTGTTGCTTGACTCTTCCTGTGGAGAAATATGGATTTATGACAGATTAACCAAGAATTGTACAGGTTTAATCAAGCCCTAATCAAGGTGTTGCGAATCTGATGCAAATGTCACAGCCTTCAGCTACAATCAATGGTAGGAATATTTGTAAGATGTAGTGACGTATCAGGCTCATGTATGACTGCATTAATCGAGCGTTTCATTTTAAATAAGTGGGTACTAGCACTGCACTAATGTTACTCAACCTCTTCAATAAATAACCGGTTTGGGGGTTTACCTCCTGCTCAAATTTGCCACTGTGTTGTTTATTTGCATTTTAATGTTTTATGAAACATAAGATTGTCAAGTTGGTCCTGTTCATTTGGATTTCACAAATTCCCTAGTTCATCTCAGTTTCCATGGAAACTTGAATTCATGTGACAACAAGAGAATAAAGGCAAGAAGACAGTTCTTCAAGGATATAAATAATCTCAGTATTCCATGGATTATATACCTGTCAGAAACAATGAAGGGACTAATATTTTCAGTTGTGTGTTTACTTGAACTTAAAATTACAACATCGGGAGAAAAACCACAAAAGTGGCAAGGGCTAATGTCACAGACTGTGTTTGCTAATAATCTGTGCTCTTAAATTCAGACACTGTCTTAAACATTGGATGGATATTTAGGGTGCTTGGAAATAAAAAAATGATATAAATTGATGTTACAGGCTGTCCCAGTTTTAAAGAAATTAAGAGCCTCTGTACTACCCTAAATAGCAGCCTAAGAGTTGCTAGAATTCTGTTGTGCAACTTTTCCCCTAATATTTATTTTAATTATAAATTGAAAATTCACGTTTTATAGCTTGCAAGATAACCTTGCATCTTGCAAGAAAATTGGGGGGGCAGTGCTGAATGTAACTACTTTGGTCTTGAACTTTGATTTACTCATGCATTAGTCTGCCTTATTATTAATGTCCTGCATGTTCTTTAACCTATTCTGATAAATGAAACTATACAGTAGCTCTTTTCCAATTATTACTTGTTTTTCTCGGTCTCCCATTCTATTTGTTTTCAGTTCATTTGACATTGTTCTGCATTATTTTCAACTGTGCTCTTGATGTCTCTAGCATACTATGTATAATGTATGTATGTATATATATATATATATATATATATATATATTCTTAAGTTTTCGCAGGTACTTACATGTATGGTATTCAGCTTTGTTCCGGTATTTTCCCACATCATTGTAGTTGTGCTTTTAAAGTTGTAGCAACGTTTCAGCAGATTCTCATCTGCCATCATCAGGCTTCTGTATTGTGTTTGTCTGTGAGTCAGACTTTCACAGCCGTTTCTGTTTTAAATTTGGGGCTAGCCTACTGCTGTGCCAGAATGGTTTTTTCTTCATCCTGATTGGTTGGGAGTCTTGGTCTGTGTTTATTGGTCTTGGAGTTTGCTGTGTTCTGCTTGATTGATGTTTCTAATATCTTCTGTCTGTTTTGTAGGTTGTTTTTTTTTGTCTTGATTGGCTGGCAACATTGTGTTTCCTGTATTGGAGGCTTTTAGTGCGGCTTGGCTCCGAGTAAATGGACAGCTATCATTTATTAGGAAGCGAGGTTTCATCTGGGTGCCTGGTTGGGGTGTGTTTGAGCTGGAGGTATCAGGGGGGATCTGTTTGTGCCCAGGTGTTTGCCTGGCTTTTGTTGTGGAGATTTTTTTTGTTTGTGAGTGTAGGCTTCCAAATAATTGACAGTCTGGTGGAATCATCTCTTCTATTCATGCTTTCAGGTCTTTTTTCAATCTCTATGGCTTCTCTGATAATTCTGTGGCTGGGGTTTTCTATAGTGGCTAGGGTTTTGGTGCCATTGAAGTCGATGCTATGACCTGTGGCTTTCATGTGTTGGACTAGTGAGGAAGTGTGTTCCAGCTTTTTTACTGCATTTTTGTGTTCATCCAGGCGGGTACTAATTCTTATATTGGTCTGTCCAATGTATGTGGCCAGCATGATGCACAGGGGACTTCGTATATGCCTTGGTTTTCCAGGTCAATTTTATCTTTGGAGTTTCTTAGGATGGCTGCTATTTTTCTGTCTGTTTTGAAGGCTGTCTTAATGTGATGCCTGTGTAGTATCTTACTGATTTTGTCTGTAGTACCTCTTATGTAGGGCAGGACAGCTGTTCCATAGGTCTGTTCATCTTCTAGGTCTCCATTATGTCTCAGTGTGTTTTTGTGGATCAAGCCGGTGATTTTACTTTTGTGGAAGCCGTTAGCTGTCAGTACTTTAGTCAGGGTGCATAGTTCAGTCTTTATGTGTGTCTTGTCTGCCAGGCGTTTGGTTCTGGCGATTAGTGTTTTGGCCACGGAGTTCATCTGTGCTGGGTGGTGGTGGGATTGGGCGTTGAGGTAGCGGTTGGTATGTGTTTTCTTCTGGTATATGGTGTGTCCTAGTGTGCCATCTGTTTTTTTGTAGATTAGTACATTTAGGAATGGTAGTTGTTTGTTTCCGTTTCCATGGTGAATTTGATTTTGGGCTGTGTGTTGTTTAGGTGTGTTAGGAAATTGTTTAGGTTTTCTTTTCCATGGGGCCAAATCACAAATGTGTCATCGATGTATCTTAACCATAGTTTGGGTTCGTGGGTGGCATTAGCTAGGGCTCTGGATTTGAATTCTTCCATGAACAGGTTTGCAACGACAGGTGACAGTGGTGATCCCATAGGAGCTCCTTCAATTTGCTTGTGTCTTTGTCCTTTGTATATGATATATATATATATATTTGTTTTCTGAGGTTCTCGCGGGTATTTGTATGTGGATCTTTGGTTATTCGGGTTTTCTCCCGCGTAAGATTGGAAGTATCTAGGCAACGTTTCAAGAAGTCTCATTCATCATCTTCAGGCTTCTGTCTTCAGCTCTGTGCTTCTCAGAGTGATGTGAGCTTGCAGCTGCTTCTTCCTTTTAACTGCTAGTGGGGTGTGACTTGATTGGTTGGGGGCTTGGCTGTGTTCTGATTGGGTGGGGGTGTGTTCTCATTGGTTGGGGTTTCGCTGTGTTCTGATTGGTTGGGGGTTGGCCATGTTCTGATTGGCTGGAGGTGTGTTCTGTTCAGGTGGGGGCTTGGTTGTGCTCAGGTTGGTCTTAGTTACTGGGGGATTTGAGCTGGTGAGCTGTGATCTTGCTGTTTGGCTTCGAGTTCGTGTGGTGCTGCATCTTCATGGTGGGGGTCAGTTCGCTTCATGTATGGCTGAGGGGGTTGAAGTGGGTAGTGATGCAGCTGCAGTGCGGCTCTGGTCTGTGGTCGTGTCTCATCTTCCACACAAGATGCCACCACCACACTTCCATGTAAAAAGCAGACTCACACCCACACAGAAGATGACCCCCACCATAAGATGCAGCACGATACGAACTCGAGCCAAACAGCAAGATCACAGCTCACCAGCTCAAATCCCCAGTAACTAAGATCAACCTGAGCACAACCAAGCCCCCACCTGAACAGAACACACCTCCAGCCAATGTGAACATGGCCAACCCCAACCAATCAGAACACAGCCAAACCCCCAACCAATGAGAACACACCCCACCCAATCAGAACACAGCCAAGCCCCAACCAATCAAGTCACACCCCACTAGCAGTTAAAAGGAAGAAGCAGCTGCAAGCTCACATCACTCTGAGAAGCACAGAGCTGAAGACAGAAGCCTGAAGATGATGAATGAGACTTCATCGAACGTTGCCTAGATACTTCCAATCTTACGCGGAGAAAACCCGAATAACCAAAGATATATATATATATATATATATATATATATATATATATATATGTATGTATGTATGTATGTATGTATGTATGTATGTATGTATGTATATATGTATATGTATATGTATATGTATATGTATATGTATATGTATATGTATATGTATATGTATATGTATATGTATATGTATATATAAAACTGTTTTCAATTTAATCAAAGTGTAAAAACTGTCACGGAGCATTTTTCTTTGTTTTTTTCCCCTTTAGAAGCAGATGTCTAACAGACAGTAAGGGAGATAGATTTTCTTAGCAAAGTTCCTGGGCAATGAAATTGTATCTTGAAATAACGTTTGTATTATTCATCATTTGTTACATTATTTTGTACCAGGTAAAATTGCATAATCTTTGGGGGTAGTCAAAGCTTTATAACTTACAAGACAGAAAGCAAAATTAAGCCTAATGTGGAATATTTTGCATTTCACAGTGTTGACTAAAAGAATTGTATCTTATTATGGGTTGAGATTATTATTTTAAATGACCCTTCCTGTTATAGTGGTATGTAATAGTTGGTAAGACTATTTTACTTGTTAGTTATTTGATGTTTTTCTCTTTTGTTAAGAGGATTTTCAAATTATTAGCACAGAGTTACTAACCTACTATACTTATTCATGGTAAACCAGGAGTGACAAACTTTGCCATGATGATGCAATGGTTAGAATACAGTATTGCATGCTAATTCTGCCGACTGTCAGCAGTTCGATCCTGACCAGGTCAAAGTTGACTCAGCCTTCCATCTTTCCAAGGTCAGTCAAATGAGGACCCAGATTGCTGGAGGCAATATGCTGACTCTGTAAACTACTTGTCTGTAAAGCACCATGAGGTGGTATATAACTCTAAGCGCGATTCTACTGCTATAGTGCACCTGTCTTTTAGGATTACCAATTATCTAGAAAAAAAATAGTTATGGTTGGTATTGGAAAAAACAGAGGCAGGGATGTTTTTTATCTCTAAACTTCCTTAGGCCTATGACCTATGGAACAAAACAAACATCTATTGAAGTTGGAAAGATTAACATGTCAGCATTCCAACCAAGCTCTCCATTTCAATTCAGCATTCAGAGACAAAGTGCATCCAAGTATGAATTTATTAGAGAAGTCATATTGGCAAAACTCGAATCTGAATTCCCACGTTTTCCCCTGCTAGATTAAACTCACACCCAGCCCCCTTTCTGATGACACCCAAGTCACACTCTCCAATCCACCTCCATTCTGAACTCCCACCAAGTCCAGTCATTCTCCTCCAAACTCCAGCGACTCGGCCTTGGGCTCTGGAGAATGTTGTTGTGGCTAACCTCTCTTCTCACTTTACTTGCATTCCCACAATTACCCATCCTCTCTTGTGGCAGTCCCAAATCTGATTCAAGATGGATGCGGGGGGGGGGCTGACATAACATTTTGCTTATGCCAAGTCTGTTCTCAGCCATAGTTGCTTACTAGTTCTTTGCATATCCATGGGTCCATGCAGACATTAAATGCCAAGGAGGATTTGTGGCTAGGGTTACTCTGTGTGACACACACCCCACTAATTCGGTAACCTATTATTATTATTAGTTTATATACAGTGGTTCTGTCTTCTTTATCTTAGGTTCTGTTGAATTGTCTGTGAGCTATTCAAAATCACTTAGGTAAAATTGGACAGCCCTCCAAAAGTTTTAGGTAAATAAATAGATATCGCAACAGAGACTTCAATTTCCAGAATTCCCAGGAACAATCATACAGGCAGGTTAATTCTGGAAATCGGCTTACCTGAAATTTGACAAGGTAGGAAAACACTGGTCTATATGAATATTATAATAGGGTTATATTCTGAACCCAGGTAATAGGCAGTAAACAGAGGTATCATAATGGTTATCTACATTGGAGAACTTGAAGTGCAATGCTGCTTTTATCTTTTGCCACAAACACTATTTCACAGTGTCATTTTCAAAAATTTAATCTGTTGTGTGAAGAAGACGATGTTACAGATTTCACTACCACTAAAGAAAGAGCAGCTGTTTGTTTTTGCAAACTTTTCAAGCGTCTGTACCAGCTAATCCTTGTAAAAATGGAAATTAATTTCGAACAACTATTTCTAGTATTAGGAAACATAGAAACCATTAAGAGTGCTGTGGAAGTATCAATTATCACTGTATCCATTTAATGCAATTTAATTTGTCAACATTGGCAAGCTGAAAATATCTGGATTTCAACTCCCAAAATTTTCAAACAGGGAATTCTGAGAATTGAAGTCCAAACATCTTAAAGTTGCCAGGGTTGAGAAACATTGCATTCAAAGGTGCTTTTTCAAGTGGTTGAAGAGAGCTGAAGAAGCTTCTTGGATGAGAAGCGAAAAGTCTTCAAAGAAAAAACAGAAAGTCCAATTGCCTCTTGAAAAAGCATCTTTGGGACAAGCATGACCTGAGAATCTCCATAGACATTGCATTCAAAGAAAGAATATAGAAAAGAATTTCAGCCTCAAATGAAAAACAGGATTAAAAGTTATACCAAACTATATCTTGTCTTTGGTTAAGTCCCCTCCAACATCAAACATAATGGGAATGTCGAAAAATATTTACCTTTTCTTCACAAATACCAGAAATATTTCAATGTGCTTCATGAAAAGCAGTGACATATTTCCCACACAAGGTGCAATTATAAATGTAGCTTATATCCTTTTAAAAGAAAAGCATGTTACAACATATAGCATAACTAAAATCTTCTCTTAACTGAAATCAATACCGTACATGTTCCCCAAATATTTTTAAACTTCTTCTATGTAGATTTTGCTGTTGTTCCTGCATTCACTTTTTACATTTTTTTAGAGTTTTACCATTGCATTGTTTGTTTAGATAAAATATATAAATCAATATTTTGGCAAGCACATACTGATTGAAGACGCAAAACTTGGAAACAATAGAATCTGATCTCTATCTATGTTTAAAAGGGTATTTTAACAATTACTACTGAAGCACAAACATGTGGAATGCAGTACTTTCTGAAAAATTCTACTTTTTGAAATTGGTTGAATTATTTACATGTTATTATTATCCTTAAAATGAAAATATATCAGTTGGATTGAATTTGCAGGAAGGCTTGTATTTTCTTTCTAAAAATCTGGAACACGGTTGCCCCCAAGTGGAAGTTTAGTAAAATACTGTATCCAGGATGCTTGTTTCAAGGCAGCTTTCTAAAAAAAAAAAACATTCAAATGTATTTCAAAAGCATTATCTCACAATATTAGCAACTACGTTCTATTTCATATCAGTTATTACTGGCCCTCATTTATCTTATGCTATTACCTTATATGTGAATTAAGAACACCAGTCTTTACACAACAACAGGAGATATTTAATTTTAAATGGATTAAAAAATATGGAGGTTTTTTTTTGCCCCCTGCGTTCTGAACTCTAAAAGGAAAACAAAGCCCTGTCCTGCCAATAAGCTACTCAAGGAGAAACCAAACGGGCTGCATTACCCATAATTTATCCTTCAATTCTAATTGCTCTGCTTGCAAGCAAACCTCCTCGTGGTTTTAAACAAACCCAGTACTAATTTAGAAACATACTTTTTTTAATTTTTAAAATCCTGCTTCTAAGGCAGCTTCTCTGCAGTGTGAATCAATATAAATGGGAGACAGGCTTTATCCTAGTCTTGCAAGCTTGAAAAGAAAGAAAAAAGAAGGGGAGATGTAACAGGTTGAACTTTAAAAGGGCTCTATGCAGTTGGATCAGGCTGAGTTTCCTTGTTAGTGATGGTTCTTAGTAGTGCTATAATATTTGATTTGGCAGATTTTCTAGTATATAGATCCTCATCATGTAAGGATATGTTCTCTCTTGCTTTTAACTTTTTTATGTTTCAAAGTTGCAAAGAACACTTTCTAAAACTGATCCTTCACTGGTCAAAGAATAGCACTGGTTTCTTTTCCCTAAGTATTAATACCATTTCCTCCAGGATACAGTGGTTGCGATCTTCCATTAATTCTTGGTTCACAGCCGATGTATTTTCTTTCGGTGAAATAGCCCTTAGATAATTGGCAATAAATGAAGTTGCATTCTCTATCTAGAGGGGAGAAAGACTTCTTGCAGATACTTTTTCTATCAACAGAGGAAGTTAGTTTTTCTAACCATAATGCCTTTTCCCCACGAAACTAGACGGTGCTTATCATCAGCATTATTTCACATTCTCAAGAAAATGGCTTCTCTGCATCATTAGACTATAACTATGAGGTTTTGTTTTGTTTTGTTTCAAAAAAAAAATAACTATGTTTCTTCCTTGGTTATTGGGTAGAAAAGCAGAGAAGGAACATCTTAGGTGACAATAAGCATTTTCCATACTTATGGTGGCCTTCAGAACTAATTATCCCTGAATGGAAATGATTGCTTTTAAAGATCCATTTATATGAAATGGATAAAGCATCCCATCAGAGAAATAGGAAAACACAAATGTAACAATGCAGTTTAGTGTCAGTGCTTCCCAAACTGGTTTTTTTTTTCTCCTTACCCAAAACCACTTATCAGAAACTTCTTTTTACCCAATGTAGGTGAAATGCTTTTATGTCAGTTTAAATATCCATGTTGTGATTGGGTTGTAATGGGTTTGTATGCCTAAAGAAAAAACACTTTTAGCCAATTTTGGATAATTTACCCACATTTGGGAAACATGGATTTAAAGCAACAGGCCATGTCAAATCAAGAAAATCTATATTTTCAATGTCAGGAAATATATTGGAATTGTGTGGCTTATACATTCAAATAAATAAATGGTGTTGAGTTCTATGATAAATTGGATAATCAAGGGGAAGGAATACAATAATGTGATTTATGCTAGCAAGCAGGAGAGTTCTAGTCATGCCTTAACCATGAAAGGGTACCCTTATTGTCGTGTCCGTCGTGGAAGAAAGACCCGGAGCCAGTGACTTAGTTTCAGCTCTTTATTTGCTCCGAGATCGGCTCGGGTCGAAAGGGGAAAAGCGGCGGCTTTTATTCTTTGGCCGCGGCCGCAGCCAATGACACCGCTTTGAATCTCCCGCGATTAGTTTCCACCAATCACGGGAGATTCGCGGCGGGCCAATCACTGCGGCTCGCTCGGCCAATCAGCTCGACGCGCATCTTGTCCAATCACCGTGCGGCGTTTACGAGTATGTAAATGACTGTACAGAACACCCCTCCCCTCTTGGTATGGTCCTACGTAACATAGTCCCGTAAGTAGGCGGGGCTTCGTCTTGCCTACTTGACCTGCGCAGGTTAGTTGGTGCTTGGTTCCCGCCCGGTTCGGTCGGGTTCTGTGTTGCTCTCTGCCTCGTCGATGGAACCGCCTGGAAGGGTGAGCCGGGCCTTTCGTCGCAGCTCCCTCCCGGTCTACCCGGGCTGGTTGAGCTGCAGTTGTTGCCGCTCCCGCCTGGTCTTTCTGGGCTGCTTGAGCTAGCCTGGCTGCTTCTTCCTGGTGAGGCTTCAAGCTGGCTGTTTGTTGGTAGAACACATCATGAACCTTGGGCTAGTCATTCTCTCTCAACCCAACTCACCTCACAAAGTTGTTTGGTGTGGAGAGAAAAAAGAGGAAGTGTATTGGATATGTTTGTCATTCTGAGTTATTTGTAAAAATGATTATCATACTTTTGGGGCCCTTTTTCTGGATAAGTATAGAACATTAACCTGTTTTTGATAGTTCACAATCAAAGATGGTGTAGGAAAATTTATATTTATATGAGCTACGGTGGTGCAGCGGTTAGAGTGCAGTACTACAGGCTACTTCTGCTGACTGCCAGCTCCTGCAATTTGGCAGATCAAATCTCACCAGGCTCAAGGTTGACTCAGCCTTCCAGCCTTCCAAGGTGGGTAAAATGAGAACCCGTAATGCAGTATATAAGTCTAAGTGCTTTTGCTATTTGTTGGAAAATAAAATCTGAATCTTCATCAGATATAATTACAATTTAAATGTAGCTACCATGAATTTTAAACTTGTATAATAGTGAATTCTCTATTCCCAGATTACACTGCTCTAGTCCATCTTCTATGAACTCTGTATATTTATTAGCAAAGTTGTTCTACCTGATTTTAAAAGGAATTTTTTTGAACCTGGAATAGTATGAATGTTTCGCCAAAGGAAGCATTCTAAGCAATCCAATATAATTTGTTCCCCAATGCCATTTCAATCAATATATAATTATTAACATGAAAAGCAGTACACATAAACATGTAGCAGGCTGTTAGGTTATGCCTCACAGGCAGATTGTATGTGATATTTTTTTGTCTTCAATATTTTACCTTTTCTTAAAGAAGACAAAAAAGGAACAATTAAGTTATTCAGCAGAGCATTCCTGTTGCTGTGGTAAACATCCAGTTATACAAACAATGCCATTTTTCAGTCTCTAGCTTAGAGACAAGGGACCCATCAAGTATTTACATGCTTAGATGATCAGATTTTTAACTTCATGGCCTCTAATTAACAAAGCACCACACAGTGATGTGCCTGTGAGACTTGATAAAAGGATAGGAAAGTTTTGTTGTAGTTCACCGGCAGCCTGTGCAGACAGCAGTGGAATTGGACAGTGGGGAAGATCAGACAGTCAGGGAGTCTGGAGAGGACTCAGATGAGGGTCCTGTATCCAATGCAGAGATGGGGCCAGGACCATCTGGGAGTAGGGTGCTGACTCCAGAGCCCCCAGAGTCTGGCAGCAGCGAGGCCGAGGAACAAGGGGAGCCTGTTCCCAGTGCCCATGTGCACAGAGCTGCTAGAAGGCAAGAGCAGCTGAGACAAAAGAGGTGACTGGGAAGTAAGGCTTGGAGGTGATTGCCTCTCCCAAAAGGTATAAAGCAGAGGTGGTATTCAGCAGGTTCTGACCAGTTCTGGAGAACTGGTAGTGGAAATTTCGAATAGTTTGGAGAACCGGCAAATACCACCTCTGACTGGAGATTTTACAGTATCCTTCCCCTGCCACGCCCATTAAGCTACGAACCAGTAGTAAAATGTTTTGAATCCCACCACTGGTATAAAGGACAGGCAAAGGTGATAAAACCTTTGCAGGAAGCAAAATCGTTTGTTCTGTTCGGATTAATTCTTGAAGCTGTGTGTGGACTTTGTTCTGTTCGGATTAATTCTTGAAGCTGTGTGTGGACTTTGTACTTCACTTGTTTTTTTATAATTCATTTGACACTCTAGTTGTTGGCAGCAATTCAAAGGAAAGAAAGGTGAGTGCTTATCTCGAAGGGACTTTTTGGGACTCATTATGGGCTGGGAATGAACATAATTCCCAGTGTTGAAATAAAACAAGAGTTGTTTTAACTAATTGTGTGCTTAATTACAGTCTCAGGAAGCCTTGGTCAGAACAAGTTTTAAGAATACAGTTGTCCAATTAGGTGCTCCAATTTAGAAAAAAAAAGATTATAATTTTCATGCGACAGCCTTGGTTTTTCATTTAGTAAAATATTTTAATTAGTTCAATTCATTAAATGGATTTGGATGATATTATACAACCATACACACACACATACACACACACACACACACATGCAAGCAATCACCAATAAATGAAATCGCTAAGAAGCTCCTGAAGTTTAACACACATTATTAGATGCCATTCCTTTTCTGATGTTATTATGACAGGTTTAGTGTAGCTTTCTAGAAGACTACAGAATGATACAGAAATATATTTAATTTCAGTCAAAAGTATGTATGGAAAAATGGAGGACGTAGAAGGAACTCTGAAAAGTGAATTATTTGGGCTTCCTTACATTTTCTGTCATCATCTTACAGACAGATATTTAGGAAGGCCATAATGATCCATAAAGCTCACTGGTAATATAGACTTCTAAGGACAAAATTAAGATGATAGGGGCCATTACAGCTTTCAGATCACCTTCTTGTATGTAGCTGAAAGCCTTAGCAAATATTCATTGGTTGGATCCAAATTAGCCATGCTTAGAAGATCTATTGAAATCAATAGAAATTATTGGCCATAACATGATTTTCCTTTATTCTAATAAGATACTGATTATTTCGTCTAGGAGATGCTTTTGCCCTTTGTGATCTACCTTGGCATGGCTGATGATATTATATGTTTTAGTCTCATGCTAGTGTCACATTTTTAAGATTTGAAAACAGTAGCTTAAAGTATTTAATTTCCCTTCCCCATTTCCTAACCCGCCTTTTCTTCTTTAACAGTGTCATTGGTTGAAATCACAGAATCTTTAGAGGCTTTGACTGGCAGATCATACAGAATCAATAATATTAAACTCTATTTAAGGATGCTGGCTGTTGATAAAAATAGGATCACCAACATGATCACCAATGTCCAATGATGGATATGGCACAAGAAGAAGAAGTGTCATTTTCAAAGTTGTCTGTAACCAAAATAATTTTTTAAACGTCAATGAATTAGCCTTTGGTCTAGTGGTTTGAGGCAGAGATCTCCAAACCAGGGGTCTCCAAACTTGGCAACGTTAAGACTTATGGACTTCAACTCCCAGAATTCTCCAGCCAGCTTCTGGCTGGAGAATTCTGGGAGTTTAAGTCCACAAACCTTAATGTTGCCAGGTTTGGAGACCTCTGGTTTAAGGCATCAGGCTAAAAGCCAGGAGTTCTAGTTCTGACTTAAGCATGAAAACCAGCTGGGTGACTTCGGGCCAGTTACTGTCTGTCATCCCAACGCACATCACAGAATTGCTTTTGTGGAGAAAATAGGAGGAAGAAGGAGTGTTACGTATGTTTGCCACTTTGAGTTATTTATTAAAACATAATAAATAAAAGGATAAAATAAAATAAATGAATAAAAAGAATTTAATTATTCATTAATTCAACTTTGATGATACCCAGTTCCAACTGACATTGTGTTGTTAACGTATCTAACAAATGTGATCCAGCTCAGTAGCTGTCAACATTTCTTTTTTGTTTGCCAGTCTTTCCTTCCTCCAACTTTGAATGCCTCATTTTATTAACATCAAATGATAACCTCTATTCAATCTCAGTATCAGGATACATATCTCTCTCTCTCTCTCTCTCTCTCTCTCCCTTCCTCCCACCCTCTCTTTCACAAACACCCTCTCCTATCCTTTTTATAATCCATCTATTCTATATGTTTCTCTCTCTCTCTCTCTCTCTCTCTCTCTCTCACACACACACACACACACACACACACACAAACATGCAGGGAGGAAGGGAGGGAGAGAGTAATTGGCTTATAGCAAGGTAGTATCAGTCCATTGACAGAATATTTTCTCTTCTGGAGAGACTTCATGAGTGGAAAGATATTATTTTTCAGGTGTTCTTTCTGTTCATTCAGCTTTTTGATTGGAGAATTATTCAGATAGCATTCAAAGTCTCTCTTTTCCCCCCACTTCCTACTAATTTGCTACTGCTTTTCACAACTGGAATTATTCATGGGGTGCGAACAAAATACGGTCCTTTCTAGGCATGGATAGCCAACCTAGTCAACGTATTTTGTGACCACATGAACTTGTAAGATTTTCACTTTTTTTTTTTTTTGAAACGGTGGCTGTTTATCTCCAATGTGATGCATAGCAAGGTATTTATCGATAAAGCCTTCCTAACGGGATGCCACTATAATAGTGGAAGATTTGGATCCTTATTTAATTATGCTTTGGCTTTTGACCCTAAAAGGACGAAAAACGAGCAGGCAGGCTACAATGTGAAAAATCCAAATCTATGCTTTTTTTCACCCGAATGATGCAACATTATCTATACAATCCCTCATACAAACAATTCCATAAAATTGTAATTTATAATATCATGGAGGGGAAGATTTATAAAATCAAACACTATAATTTCTCATTTAATTTTTATCCTAGTCCAGGTGCACGCATGTAAAAAAGCTTAAGCTGTGCCTCCCGGACAGCTGAAAAGCACTGCGTGCGAGTGCGCAGCGTTTGAAAAGCCTCTTTTTTCCTGCTTTTTCAACCTTAGCTGTGCCGCGCAAAGCAGCTGAGGTTGAAAAAGCAGGAAATAAAGGACAGGTAAGAGCCCGGGTGGGCGGGTGGGCCAAAACAGCAGCAGACACTGAACTGGTTCCGTGTCTGCTGCTCTTCAGATCTACCGCTTCTATAGAGTCGGGCAAAACTGTTAGCATCCCACCCCTGCTTTGAGTGGAGGGGGTGTGAGCACACAAAAAGTTCTGCACTCAAATACTAAGCCTGTGGCCTTTTCTATTAATAGCCTGAAGATAAGGCTGTCGGAGAAAGAATATAGAGATGGAATAGCTAATATTGGCTATGACAGAGCTCAAAACCAGATTAGTAATTATAGGAAATAAATGTGACAGTTGTGACACTACAGTTAGAAATAACACAGTATCACGGATGGTAAGAAATAACAAGTGGAATCATAATCATCAAAGCCATAAAATTGATACTGGTCCTTTAGGTTATCTAGTCCAACCCTCTTTTCAGTGCAAGAACAAACAATCAAAACAGCCACAACAGATGCATGAATGTGTGAATTCATGCAGCTGGATGTGGAAACCACCACTTCTCTGGGTAACTGAGAACTAATCTTGATATTAGGAGGGGTTTTTTTCCCCTCAATGCAATCAGAATTTGCCTTTATGTAACTAAACCTCCCCTGAAGGTTATGTGAGGTGTTTTCAGATATTTGAAGATGTCCTCTATATCTCAGCCTTCTTAAGGCTAAACATTCTCAGTGCCTCCGCTGTCTCTTTGTAGAGTTTAGTTTCTAATCCCCTGGTGATCCTTGTCTTTTTCTGGACCTGTTCGATCTTGTTTGATTTTTTAAAAAACTGTAGTTGTTATAGAATACAGTGCTTGAGCTGGGATTTGACCATGCAGGATAAACCAAAACAATTTCTTCCTTTGAGATACAAACTATTCTAAAGACATAGAAATTGCAAGTTATAGAATTTTAGGATTGAATGCAGAGGTGGTATTCAGCAGGTTCGGACCAGTTCTGGAGAACCGGTAGTGGAAATTTTGAGTAGTTCAGAGAACTGGCAAATACCACCTCTGACTGGAAATTCTACAGTGTCCTTCCCCTGCCACGCCCACCAAGCCACACCCACAGAACCGGTAGTAAAAAAAAAATGAATCCCACCACTGATTGAATGGTTCTTTGGAGGTCTTCTTCGTATAAAGAATGGTTCTTCTTCATATAAAAATGGTTGTTGGAATGGGTATGTCTAGTCTGATGAAAAGAAGGACTAGGGGGTGACATGATAGCAGTGTTCCAATATCTGAGGGGCTGCCACAAAGAAGAGGGAGTCAAGCTATTTTCCAAAGCACCTGAGGGCAGGACAAGAAGCAATGGATGGAAACTAAAAGCAACTTAGTATTAAGGAGAAATTTCCTGATAGAACAATTAATCAGTGGAACAACTTGCCTCCAGAAGTTGTAAATGCTCCAACACTGGACATTTTTAAGAAGAGATTGGATAACCATTTGTCTGAAGTGGTGAAGGGTTTCCTGCCTAAGCAGGGGGTTGGACTAAAAGACCTCCAAGGTCTCTTCCAACTCTGTTATTCTATTCTATTCTACTTTACTTCTATTCTACTCCAACTTCATGTCGAGGGCAGGAATTCCTGACCATCTCAAACAAGTGGGAGTCCATTGATTGGTTGAAAACCTCCAGAGCTAAAGCACTCTCAACTCCAGGAGGCAGGCTGTTTCACTGCTTTAGTAGGTCTCACAGTCATAAATTTGAGTTTGGACCCCCCTTTGTAACTTCCACTCATTAATTATTGTCTTATTCTTGGTCGGATTGCAGTCTTAGCTTTCTGTTCTTTAGGCTACAGATACACAGATGCACAATCGCTCAGAAGATTTATGTACTTAGCCTTTCATCATTTTTGTTGCTGTTCTTCGCCCTTCTTAGTTTCCTTATAATGTGGTGATCAGAACTGGACACAGTATTCCAGATATTGTTTGACAGTACAGCTTAGGGTAAAAGTATAACTTCTAATGATTTCAACACCGTAAGTCTCTTGATGCAGTCATTAACAGTTGTAGGGGTTTCTTTTTCTTTCTTTTCTTCTGTTCTGAAATCATGTTTTGCTAACAGTTCTCCATAGTTTCTCCAAGGTCATCTCTACTATTCTCTGTACTTGGTTGGAACATGGGTCTTTTTGTTTTTTGTTTGTTTGTTTTTCTTTATTTCTTCTCTCCCCCCCCCTCCCCTTTACTTAGCCTTTTAGTTATTTAATTTAATTGTGGCTGTTTAGGGGACTTGGAGCCAGAAAACTCACTGTAATTTGCTCTCTATGTTTTTTCCCCCCCAAAAGACCTTTGTGAGGTTGTAGCTAAATGTGTCTCTTGAGATCCTTACTAAGCCCATTGCAGGAGAATTGAATACTACATTAAATCCAGTTTACTATGATGTCACTCTTGGAATTTTCTAGACCAGATACCCCAAGAGGTCACAACAGAGGAAGAAGTAAAACAGCATTACTTTCCTAGGGATCAGATCCCAATATTTTCTAAAAAGGTCAACTTTGCTGATCAACATTCTGATTACCAAAACCTTGAGCCTCTTTCTCAGATTTAACAGCACAGAACAATGAACCTCTCTCAACCCATTTGCACACCAGAAGATTCTAAAACAAGCTGACCTACAAGAAGTAGCAGAAACCTGACCCCTAAGGGACACCTAAAATAGACTTCTTTGACTCTTATGCCTCCCTGGAAGGCATCTGTCTTCTGTAGGCCATTATATCATCCTATATATCCTTCTTTATTAAAGACAGACATTTAAGTCATTTCACAATCAAAGGATTCCATTTTCAAGGACTTCAATGTATATTGCTCTATGGAATGTCTCTTTCTTTGCTGTTAGGAAATTATACATTCGATTCATTGTGAAGCTCCATTTTGTAAAGTGGAGATGGGACATTATTATTACCTTTATTGTCAGAGTACATGTGTACAATGAGTTTGGCTGAGCCTCCCTTCATGCACACTCCCCCCCAACACAACTCACAGTGGGGACAGAAGTCCCTAACCCAGTCCCAATCTTATTACACTATGTGACCTTGTTGCACAACACATCGGCCCCGCAAGTCTGTGTTATTTTCCGTTCAGGAGTCTGTCAGCCCACGGGTAGAAACTGTTCTTCAGCCTGTTGGTGCGGCTGGTTATGCTTCTATATCTCCTACCCGATGGAAGGAGAGTGAAGAAGTGCTGACCGGGATGTGAGTTGTCCCTGAGAATATTTCTCACTCTTCTAAGGCAGCGGGCCCTAGTGATGTCATCTAGTGGTATCAGGGAACAGCCCACGATGTTTTGTGCTGTGCTCACCACCCTCGGTAATGGTCTTTCTGTCCGTGGCTGTCAAGCCAGCATACCACACCGTAATGCAATATGTGAGGGTGCTTTCTATTGTGGACTGGTAAAAGGAGGATCCTGCTCACTCAGGCACCAATTTAATGGGGAACAGGAGAAAAAAATGTATTGGCCCCAGTTGCACACAGTTGTATATATTCTTTCTCTACCCATGTATTGTAAAATGTTCTTTCTTTAAGGTCTCCTTATTTATTCTAAAACTGAGAGATAGATATCTCTTCCTACCTCAAAAAGTTCTAACCCTACCACCAGAGCACCTAGGTAGATAATTTATATGGGGTATTATTTTTCCTGGGTAGAAAATTAATCTTCACAATAAGAGTGTTGAGTTTTCAAGCTGAATACAGAAGAACTTGAATCCCCAAACTATATTCATCCCATATTCCCAAACTATATTCCCAAATTATATTCATCCCATACAACTGGCAACCTCCTTGAGAGACCCAGCAGAGTTGTGTTTATAATCTGTTTTTTAAATAAAACATGAACACTTTCTTTTTTTAAAGCAAAGCACTTTGTAAAAAATCCTACCCATGAGCATGATAGAAAAACACATCTACATTATTTTGGAATAATGGAGCTAAGAGTCTGTAGACCAAGAACTAAAAAATTGTCATTGATTTTCACTTCATTGTGCCCCTTGGTTAACCTGCTAATCTTACGAATAGCCAGTTTCAAAATAAATGAAAAGGCATTATCTTTCTATGTGCATTTTGGAACACTCAGTTCGGAAGAATAAAGGTAACATTTGAAAAATAGTTCATGTGGTTTGCTTCCCCGCTCTCCTCAGCAAAATATTTCCTGTATCAAAGTTCAGTGAGTAGAGGGAACGTCCTCCTCGGTTTACTCTCATAGCCTTTCTAAAAATATCATAATCCCTAGCAAGAGACTATTTTAAGAGATTCATATTTGTGGGATATATCCATGGGAGGCTTATTTTTGACATGTGTGCATGTGTCAGTTTCAGATGACTTGCATAGCTAGTACTGTGTACATTTTTATTCAGAACTACAGTCTAAAGGGAGCACTTCGGGATTTAAGGACAAGTTTAAAGAAGTAGGGTACAGGAAAATGTTCTTTTCGAAACCGTAGTGTGTGCCTGAAATAATTCCTTTCAGAGGGCCGTATACCATTTTCTCAGCTTATTGAATTTGATTTTATAAAACCTGACTGAGATTTTTGTCCAGGGACGTTAATGAACTTGCCACTTTCAATAAACATTTGTAGAAATTCTGGCAGCTTGTGCAGAAGAGAAACTCATATAAAATACTTTTATCTTCACAAAATACTAAAAAAAAAAGCAACGAAAAAAATCTTCACCAGAAACTAAAAGAAGCTGTCAAGATGTGAAATTCAATCAATAAATCCAATTGAATTATAATACAAAATGGTCGCATTACAGATGTGCTGTCCGGACATTTGGTTCTTTCGTTCTGAAAAAAAGAGAGAGAGAAATCACTAAATTTAGAATGTGAATTTGGGACCAATGGGGGAAAAAACAAAGACTTTTTGAAAACAAAGATGGAAATTAAGGTGGTATCTTCCAGTCAACGCGTACTTCATTTTGGAACAGAATTACATAGCACTCATGTCTACACCTCTAAGAAATTTCCATTTTTTCACATTAAAAAATCCAGATACGAAGCCGAAGCTGCCTTCTTCGCCAACCTGAAGCTGTCTGACTTCAACATCATTGACACTCTTGGAGTTGGAGGTTTTGGCAGAGTTGAACTGGTAAGTAACTTTTTATTTTTATTTCTAAGCATCCAAAATCTGTGGGGGATTTTTATTTTATTTTATTTTTGCTCACTTGAAGTATAAACTCCATCCCATTACAGAACAAAAGATAAATATTATAAAGAGAGGTTAATAAAGTTATCAACCACTGCAGAACTTTCTATTTAACTTTATACAGTAGTACATAAAAATGAAACTGAAAAAAATCCTATGACTGGTATGCAATTTCTAGTATGCTTTTATTCATACTAAATGATACATGGCTCAAACAATATATTAAAACAAGAATTCCTATGGGTTCTGATAGAATTTAAGAGGATCTGATTAGATAGACAGATGATGGATGATAGATAGATGATAGATAGATAGATAGATAGATAGATAGATAGATAGATAGATAGATAGATAGATAGATAGATAGATAGATTCATAGATAGATTCATAGATAGATTCATAGATAGACAGACAAACAGATAGATGATAGGGTAGATGATAGACAAATTTTTCTTAATGCTATTTGCTTTGTTCTTGATATTTACAACTAAATTCAAAATGCATTTATAGTTTGCAAAGGAATTATGAAATAAATGCCAATATTTTAGTGAACTTTTACTTTTAACTTATTGTTTCAGTTTTGCATATTCTGTTTTTAAACTATTTATTATATTTTATCTGTTTACCTAGCAGATGTAAAGATATATATTTTGTTAAATATACTGAATTACGAGCTTTAGAGGTAAGGTAAATAAAATTATGTTGAGCTATACTGTATGTAGCCAAAAGCAGAGAAGGAAAATATCAACAGTCAAAATGTAGTTTTCTTGCTAAATCAAACTCTTTGGCAATATTAATATATGTTAAGAGAATGTGAAATGTAGCTGAGTAACTATTTGTGCAATTATGTAAACCCACTGACTGACATCAGTAAAGAGGACTCCCAGAATATGACACCAGCCAGACTTAAGGAAACCCTATTAAGTAAAGGGATATCCTTTGCATAAAAGTAGCACAAGTAAGCATGCCTAACATTAACCAATTCAACAAGTGAGATAATTGTAAACATATAATTTATAAACATGCAATAATCCCATTGTTATATTTTAAGTTCAGATGCATTTCATGAAATAAACTTAATGATTCTGGTGAAAGTACAAGTTGAAAGCAACCATAGTACCTAAAGCAAAACAGAAAGACCATAAACATAATAGGAAGACGGGAGCCAAGGTGGCGCAGTGGTTAGAGTGCAGTACTGTGGGCTACTTCTGCTGACTGCCAGTTGCCTGCAATTTGGCAATTCAAATCTCGCTAGGCTCAAGGTTGACTTAGCCTTCCCAGATCAATAAAATGAGAAATCGGATTGTTGGGGACAATATGCTGACTCTGTAAACCACTTAGAGAGGGCCGTAAAGCACTGTAAAGTGGTATATAAGTCTATACATCACAGCTAACTGATACACTCTAATAACATCTGCTTGGACATGTCCCAGCCTATCACAGAGCCAAGTTTTCAAGGCTCATATAAAGGATCATGGGGTTGGGAAGTTCTCTTCTCTGGAGAGCAAACATCAACAAAGAATCCACTCTTCCTAGGTCCTATTAGATAGTATTCTTGAAACTTGTGAGAGGAAAGATGCCCACTCTAGCTGATCTTATGGGATGGGCAAAAACAGTGGAAAAGTGGCTTTGAAAGTAAGAACCAGAACTTTGAATTGTACCCAGAAGCTCAATAACAACCAGTGTGACTCATGTAACAGAGGAGTTACATGACTGCACTTAAGTGTTGCCATAATTGTATAACCATTGCATTCTAGATCACTGTCCATCCAAGTCACACTTCACCCAAAATTTCACTTACTCATGTGCTTGCCATCGATTTTTAATTTAATAGATAGATGATAGACAATAGAAGATAGATGATAAGACAGACAGATCGATGATAGATAGACAGACGGATGAATAATAGAAAGACAATGAGAGAAAGAGACAGAGAGAGAGACTATTTAGGATTGAATGGAAGGCGAGCATGTTCATTACTAGGCTACCATGCTGCTCCAATGTGATGCAGCATAACTATTCAAAAATATGCAGCCATGTAGCTTTATCAAGTAACAAATAGCATTATTTCTATTTCTGAGTGAAAACAAAAATTAAACTTATTAGATGAGTTCACAGCCATAGCACATAGCTGCGTAGGATTGGCTGATATGGGTAAAGGATGATTATTAAGTAGAAGGTTGACAGGAGGCTGTAGTAATAAGAGCTGAGTAGTAAAAGATCAGGAAGCAGTATAGCAAAGGGAATTGTAATTGTTATCTCTTTATCAGCAATAATAGTCATACAATAGTCAGGGGTCTATATATGAGTGTATTGATGATGGGATTAGGAATAACCAAGACATTATTCTGATCCATCTGTACCTTCCCATTAGATTTTCCACAGGAGAACAGTAGCTTAAAAATGGCTTGTGGCTCTTGGCTCATGTGAATCAAAGTTCAAAGCCTTTATTGTCATTGTACATCATGTATACAACAAAATTGAATCCCTGACAGGATTTGGGGGCTGTTTCTGAAGAAATAACCAGGGCATCTAGGTTAGTGCTGTTTAAGCTCAGACACCTTAAGATGTGTGGCTGTGGAATTCTGGGAGTTGAAATCCACCCCCCTTAAACTGCTGAGGTTGAAAAACTAGTTTAAAACCATGTTTTATTAATATAAATATGGGCCAAAAGAGAAATATAAAATGCCCAGTTTAACATATTTGTCTATTTGTGAACAGATGATATGGAGACCATGATGTATAATAAATGGAATATAATTCTTTCCTTCAGGAAGAAAATATAATTATGTGGCACAAGCTATTCAAATATATGCAGCCAGATAGCTTTATCATGTAACAAATAGCATTATTTCTGTTTATGAGCGAAAACAAACATTTTTTGCCAAGTTGGGTAATATGCTTTGGACCTGCGCTATAGGCAAAAGTGAGAACTCCAGTCTATACATCACTATGAACTATATAGTTTCCCTGTATGTGCTAATTCCATAAAATTATAATTTACTTTCTGAATAGCATTGAGTAATTGCCAATGATACATTGGTATAGTCACAGTACAACTGAATTTTTACAGTTTTAACATTGCCTCTGCTTAACAAGAAGGCAGGACTTAGCCAATCTTGACTGATCTCACAAAGTTAAACAGAATCGAAAACTTGTTTGTATTTTGATGAGAGATAACAAAATTGCAGGGCTGTAGGCTGGAATGAGATATTTAAAAAGTGAACCACATTGAAATTTCCATTTAGTGACAGGAGTCAAAGTTTACTTTTTAATTACTATTTTTTTCTTAGCTTTCTAAACTGCAGGGTAGATTAAAATGAAACCAGGACAATCACAGAATATTTTCTACAATAGATTTGCCATTTTTATTTTCCTATTTTGCTATGGAAATATAGCTGTGAGACCCACCAGCTTATTAAAGAAGATCAACCTACATCATTTTCATAAGCACAATAACATTAAAAAGTTAATATGCCTCTAGTAGAAAAACAGGGGAAATTGGAACAAAAACACAGAAAAAGTAAACATATTTATTTAAATACTGTTTATAGCTGATCTTGAATTTTGTGGAGGGAATTCTCCTACCCCCAAGGTACAACTTCAATATCATATAATCAGTGAAAACTAAGATGACCTAGTGCTTCGGGGCTGCATATCAAGTATCCACAAACTTAGGTTTAATGTTTAGTTTTTGCTTCCATAAATACAGGCATAGTACACCAAGCATATTTGTGGGTACCCATTGTTTTTAAAATGCATTCTCTGAACTAATGTAAATACAGGTACATGTCTATTAAATGAGATCAGTGTTTAAATAATTGTCATTTTCGAAATGATTAGAATGGAACTGTTGAGTCAGGGAGCATGTAGGATTCTCTTTGAAAGAAGGAGGGAAGCAAAACCACAGGAAGCCATATCTTAAAGCCTGTTTTGTGAAAAATGTGAGCTGCCAAACAGAGTAATGGGATCTCTCTTGGATAATTTGCTTGTCTTTATAAGTTAATGGACATTCACAGTAGATTTGAATTAGTATTCATAGAGTTTTCTGCCTTGTTTTTAAAGGAATCTGACCCTAGTTTCATATTGCATTATCGCTAGCTGGGTACTATTTTTGTCCCTTTCTTCATCTCAAATAATTGGCAGAACCTGTTAGGTTAGGAGATATGAAAGTGATACATAAAAAGAGAGGGCTGGATTCCCGTCCTTGGTTCTTACAAGTGTCCCTTGGCCAAGTCTCTTTTACACTGTTTTTTTCTTAACATTTTAGGGGATCAATAAACCTAATCAAAAGACAAGGAAGATTAAGATGATATATTCATGTCTGAATAAATAACTTTATACTTTGACAATACTTCACTCTGCATAATAAATGTTCTGTTTGACCTGGCAAACAGGCTCTTTCTATGCCCAGACCAGTGTTTCTCAACTTTGAATTCTGGGAACTGGAACCCTCACATATTAAAGTTGTCCAAGTTGAGAAATACTGTCCTAGGTTATCTAGAAGTCAGATCCAGAGGTGGTATTCAGCAGGTTCTGGCCAGTTCTGGAGAACCGGTAGTGGAAATTTTGAGTAGTTCAGAGAACTGGTAAATACCACCTCTGACTTGCCCTGCCCCCCTCTATTCTCTGCCTCCTGAGTCCCAGCTGATTGGCTGGGTCTTCTTTTGTTGCCCTGCACAGGAGAACGGAGCTGGAAATCAGGTTAGTGGGGTGGGGAGGGAATGGGATTTTGCAGTAACCTTCCCCTGCCACGCCCACGAAACCACGCCTACAGAACTGGTAGTAAAAAATTTTGAATCCCCCCACTGGTCAGATCCCATTCTAGACAACAGCCTTATCTTTTGTAATATGGATGCCTCTTGATATGATCATGTGTGTATGAAACACCAGGTTCCATGCTTAATCTCAAGATGTACCTTCCAACTTGAAAAGTTGTATTGCAAAGTGGATACTTTGGGCTCTTTCAAGATAAAAAGATATTTTTGTGCATGTAACATTATTGCATGATTATTTTGGGGTTGGCAATAGGCAGGATCGAATCCCATCAACTACTTAAGCTGTAGTTTCGGGCCAAATGTGGTCTCTAGTCATTTACTAACCTAACTGGTTTTTTTGAATAGCAATGATTTTACTGCTGGAAGACATCAAAGATGGGATTCATATGACATTCCTCCTCAGTATCATTTTGACTTAATATTAGCGCATACTTTTCTGTCAGATTCTGTCAAATGCCTTTTCTGCCATGGTTCCTGCCCTCTGAAACTTTGTGACCTCCAAGCCAAGATCCATATCCGCCTTTGTGGGATCCCCAAAGGGCCTGAAGACCTAGCTCTGCCAACTGGCCTAGGGCTACAGTTTGGAGGTGGTTAATGAACTAAGAGAAGACCCCATCTATTCTCCGTGTGTACCTTCCTCTCTTCTTTTCCATTCTTGGTCATTTTAAACCAATTTTAGTGTTAGTATTTACTCTTTCAATGTTTTGATGTTTCTTGATATTTTTATTGATTGTAAGCTTCCAGCTGAGATGGGTCCAGGCGAGATTGTAGCCTCCAGGTGAGATGGATCACATATAAGTTTAATAAATATACTTAATAAATAAGTACTGCTGCAGCTGGAACAAAGAGCAACCAAACCACACTTTAATTTTGAAGTAAAAAAAAAAAACTAGAAACACTCATTCCTTCTGCCAGGCTCTTCCCTCTTCCATGAAATGTATTTGAAGTGCTGGCAACCCATTTTCAAATTATATTCTAACTTGAGAGCCAGGAATCAATTAAAAAAAAGTTTGGAAAAAACAGCTTAATTGCCATGCACTCTGATGGAAAAAAGCAAAATACTGCCTTCAAGGTGGCTGTTCACTTTTGCTCTCTATGTTTATCTAAATCATTCTGATTTAATTGAACCTTGACCTAAGTTGGCCACGGTGAAGAAACATTGATCTAAATCTGTGATGGTGAACCTATGGCACGTGTGCCACAGGTGGTACGCAGAGCCATTTGTGCTGGAACACGAGCCACAGGCAAACTTACCTCACTGCACATGTGTGCAGGGGGCATGGGGGACACGCGCATTGCTTTCTGGGTGCTGGCATGAGAGCACACAAGCACGCACATAATTTTTGGCACAGGAGCCCAAAAAAGTTAGCCACCACTGATCTAAATGAAGAAGCATAGCATTACAGTTCATCCTCGATTAACAACAGTTCATGTAGTGACCATTCAAAGTTACAACGGTAGTGAAAAAGGTAACTTATGACTTTTCATAGTTACTACCTTTGCAGCATCCCCACAATCATGCAATCAAAATTCAGATACTTGGCAACTGGTTCACATTTATGACCGTTGAAGTGACTCAGAGTCATGCTATCATATTTTGCAAACTTCTGACAAGAAAAGTCAATGGGGAAGCCAGATTCACTTAACAACCGGGTAAGAAACATTATCAACTGCAGTGATTCACTTAACAACGGTGGCAAGAAAGGTCATAAAATGGGGCAAAACTCACTTAACAAATGTCTCACTTAACAGCAAAACTTTTGGGGTCAACTGTGGTCATAAGTCGAGAACTAGCTGTTTTGTTGTGGGTGCAGTTGGCTTTACATATGCTAATACATTTGGCAGGAGTGATATTTTCTTTGTCTGTTATTGGTATTTCTTATGCCACTGTGCTCCAAAACAGTTCCAAGAGATGATTTATTTAAATTTCTGCAGTTCATCTACTGCCTCAACTCCCAAGAAGTCTACAGATGTAAGTCACCTGATGCCAAATTCTCCATCCATCCAAATCACTGCCATTTCGCCAATTCACAGTCAATGCAAACTATTTGGAAAAATCAAAGCATATAACATTGCTTATATCACCATCAAATAGATATCCGCACCCTCTTATTCTCCATCTTAAGAACAACAGTATAGAAAGGATAACTTAAATGGCTCACAATATGCCCAGCTATTAGACTGCATCCCCGTCACAAATCTCAACTCAGCTTCCAAAGAAGTCGGGTCTATTTCAAGAAATATTTCTCTCATGTTTCTGTCCCAGCTGAAATAAAAGGTATACCATCAGACATCCTATTTTAACAGCCTTCCAGAAATAAATATATAATCCCTGACTTGGGACTAAAATTAACTACATCAGCTACCTCAGATCAAAATCTTCCAAAGAATTCATGCTACTTGAAAAATGTTTGAGCTGTTGTCTGCTGAACTATGGATAAGTCTGTATTACCAGAGCCGAGCTCTAGAAAGCTACCAAGTGAGCCATAATCCTGTCAGGGCATTGAAGCCAAGGGACAAACTGAGGAGGCAGAGCCTATTAATGTGTCAAAACATGCCAGAAAACTATTGTTGGAAGAGTTGAAGGAACATTTTGTTGTAAGAACTTACTGGAAGACTTTGAAGCTTCCAGGCAAAACTCTTATTGTGCAATTATTATGGCACAAGTGTGCTACTTTATAAGGGTTCCAAATGATGTTATATCCCCTTCCTGTTACACATTCTTTTTCCCATCATTCCTTTGAACATTTTGTATTTATAGAATAGCTTTAGATTCATTTCACTGAAGTCTAATTTGTCTGGAAGTACAGAGATGAGGAACCCATAATCTTCCAGATGTTGTTGAATCCAAAACACATCCATCTCATTATTGATTTTATTCCATAGACTGGCTTCACCTCTGCCCATATGAAATACTGAGAAAAAGGAATGAAAATCATTGTTCTGCCTCCTGGGCCATATATTTCATGAAAGATTCACAAAGATGAGTAAGATGGCTTTGGGAAGTTTGCCTTACATCTTGGAAATTGGTTGGCATTCCATGGAAGGAAAAAAATCTTTGCCGTAGCAGTCTCTTAGGCTTATTCTGAAATCAAACATCTCAGCTACTGAACTGGAATTCCAGTCTTAAAATTCAGAAAGCCAAGCAATGCTTTAGTGCAAGGGTCTTCAAACTTGACAGCTTTAAGACTTGTGGACTTCAACTCCCATAATTCCTGAGCTAACATGATTGGAGGAGGAATTCTGGGAGTTGAAGTCCACAAGTCTTAAAGCTGTCAAGTTGAAGACCCCTGCTTTTGTGGCAAAAAAAGGACTATATTTCTGTCAAATCAATACAGCCACTGGCTCTTTTAATGAGAAATTCTATGCTTTGTTATGTCCTGGCCAGGTTTTCAAAAATTATTTGAGAAGGTGAAATCCCACACTTTGTTAACCTCCCTATTATTCTCAGAAACCCAAAACAATGGATTTTCTTTGTAATGGAAAATATAGTGGCCTTGTCAATAAAGGGGACAATAGTGTGAAGGATCCTATGTTTAATTAAACTTTTACAAGAACTCATTTCTCCTCTGACTTTTGAGGAAAGTCAAGAATTGTACAAATAGTCCTGTACAGTTAATAACTTTCGAAGTTACAATATTGAAAAAAGTGACTCATGGCCATTGTTCACACTTACGACCGTTGCAGCAGCACCCCCGTGTTCAGTGTCCTGAGGTCATGCAAACACCTTTTGTGACCTTCTGACAAGCAGATTCAATGAGGAGAATCCATATTCACTTAGCAACTGGGTTACTAATTTCACAATTGCAGTGATTCACTTAACAGATGTGGCAAGAAAGGTCGTAAAATGGAGCAAAACTCACTTAACAAATGTCTCACTTAGCAATATACATTTTGGGCTCAACTGGGGGCCTAAACCAAGGACTAATGAAGAGTGAAGAGGACGACCAGGGGAGATATGATAGCAGTCTTCCAATATTTGAGGGGCTGCCATAGACAGGAAGGGGTCCAGTGATTTTCCAAAGCACCCAAAGGCCAGACAAGGAATAATGGATGGAAACTGAACAAGGAGAGATTCAACCTGGAAATAAGGAGAAACTTTCTGACAGTGAGAACAATCAACCAATGGAACAACTTGCCCTCGGAAGTTGTAGGAGCGTCATCACTTGAGATTTTCAAGAAGAGATTGGACTGCCATATGTCAGAAATGGTGTCGGGTCTCCCGCTTGAGTGGGGGGTTGGACTAGATGACCTACAAGGTCCCTTCCAACTCTGATTATCTATATCTATGTGACTACCTGTAATGGAGAAAAGGTTACAATTTGCTGACATTTTCAAAAAATGCCGAAAATTGGAATAGAAGAAATACCTAAAACTTTTGGCTGAAATTGTAGCCTATTTTCTTAGGCCAACTTTCAGTCAAAGCAATTGATTGTGAAAAGCCTTCCATTTATTGTTGTGCTCGTGGGCTCATTAGTTGGTCACTGTATGGTATGATACTTATTATTATTAAAGCATAACACACACTGCTCCAGAGGTTGTGCCATTTCTTTACTCGATATAGATTTTTCTCAATACCTAGCACAAGCTTCAGCTTAATGGAGCTTTTTCATCCATATTCCCCAGTACGTATTCACACATCAGGTGTTATTTAGCAGATGTTTCCAAAGATATATTTGAGCTATCAGCTTTTCATGCTTGTCCTTCCCAAGTTGTTGCCTTGGATTCAGGAATTTAGACATCATTTCAAATACAATTCATTTTGATGGCCTCGCATAGCACCTGTCATAAGCTTCCAAGATCAATGGTGTATCTTCTTTATAGTTCCATTAGTGCTTCAAGTCCAAATAACAAACTTTATACTCTCATAAATAGAATAGAATTCTTTATTGGCCAAGTGTGATTGGACACGCAAGGAATTTGTCTTGGTGCAAATGTTCTCAGTATACATAAAAGAAAAGATACATTCGTCAAGAATCATAAAGTACAAAACTTGATAATAGTCATGGGGTACAATAAGCAATCAAATCATACTAGGTAACAGTCAATATAAATCATAAGGATACAAGGGACAAAGTTACAGTCAGACAGTCACAAGTGGGAGGGGTATGGGTGATAAGGAGTGATAAGAAGGTTAATAGTAATAGTAGTGCAGACTTTGTAAATGGTTGAACAGTGTTGAGGGAATTATTCGTTTAGCAGAGTGATGGCTTTCGGAAAAAAACTGTCCTTGTGTCTAGTTGTTCTGATGGTGCAGTGCTCTATAGCGTCCTTTTGAGGGAAGGAGTTGAAACAGTTTATGTCTGGGATGTGAGGGCTCTGTAAATATTTCCACAACCCTCTTTTTGACTCGTGCAGTATATAGGTCCTCAATGAAAGGCAGGTTGGTACTAATTGTTTTTTCTGCAGTCCTAATTATCCTTTGAAGTCTGTGTCTGTCCTGTTGGGTTGCAGAAATGCTTTGTTATAAACGACTGTATCTTCCCTTTCCTCCTTTTCCCGTTCTCGTTCTCTCTCTGGAAGAGAGAGATGCCTTTTTTGTCATTTTGTGTGTTATATATCCTTGACTTACAAGCACAATTAAGCCCAACATTTATGATGCTAAGTGAGACATTTGTTAAGTGAATGTGCCCCATTTTACGAGCTTTCTTGCCACCGTGGTTAAATAAATCATGGCAGCTGTTAAGTTAGTAACCCAGTTGTTAAGCGAATGTGGCTTCCAACATTGACTTTGCTTGTCTGAAGATCGCAAAAGGGGATGACATGACTCTGGGACACTGCAATCGTCATAAATATGAACCAGATGCCAAGTGTCCAAATTTTAATCATGTTGTCAGGATTCCGGCAGTACTCCAATTAAATCATGAGCAATCGTGACAGTGAATTACTTATCTCAGAATCGGCTATGCCCGGGCTAATGCCGGCATGTTAACTTTTAATAAATCCTTTCCAGTTGTGGGAGTGTGGCTCGAGGCCCATGATTTAATTGGAGTAACTGCTGGAATCCTGACAGATAGCCGACTCTGAGATACATAATTCACTGTCACCCTTGATCCTGCTTTTCCCCCCACCTCTCTTTCTGTTGACAACTATAAAACGTGTATCCAAAATGTTGACACATGTGACCAGGGGGATGCTGCAATGACTGTGTGAAAAATGGCCATAAGTCACTTTTTTCAGTGCCGTCGTAATTTTGAATGGCCGCTAAATAAACTGTTGTAAGGTGAGGACCACCTGTACCATAGGGGTGTGCAATTGTCATGTTGTATCATCCTTAGAAGAGACACCTTGGTATTCTAACTCTCTGAGATGATTTATATGAGATGTGTGATGATCATTGCAAGAATACATTGATTTTAATATTCCACCAAGAATGCCTCTTTCTGCCTACCATATGGAAATAGTTGGAATGGCCCAAGAGAAAACTGTTATTGCAACTCTGGTAACTTGATGAATGATAACACAATTTTTTTCAACTGGATCAATCCAAACATCACTACGAACTCATGATTTCCCTGGCTGAGAGTTATGCACTTTCCAAGTGAATATTAAAAATCATTGATTGCAGATCCAATACGTTCCAACCAGATACATTTATTTACTGCGAAGACTACGTGATGTTCTTGTGCTGGGGGGAAAAAATCTTTATTGCTTCTGCTAATCCAGCAGTTCATCTCTACTACTATTAATATAACTCTGTACGTGCCTGGTGTTGCTTAAGTCCTGCTATAAGTAACAGCTGTTGCTAATGTATGCTATGTCTACATTGTTGAAGTCCAGGAATGCAAAAGATGCATTCTAAATAAAAAGAAAAGGAAATGGCACTGATGATACTAACTTGGGATTTGCAATTACTGGCAAAAAGTTGTACTACAGAAGTTTTCAGTTGAGCTCAAATTGTACAGAAATCATTTTGGCTCCAGAAGAGAAGTAGACCTAGAATTAATCGTTAGTAGAGCCAAACGTTGCCCAATGGGGATCTTTCTGACCCAGCCACATTTACAGTAAGTCTGCTCCACAAAGAAACAAGAGCCTTTTAATATAAATCTGTGCTACAATCACAAAAAGCTCCCATCAGTATAAAGATAAAGCCAAGGGTAAAAGAACGGTTGTTTACACAACAAAGCAAGGAAGATCAAAACTGAAATTTCTTTCTGCAGCAATTGAAACTTATGTAGTGCAAGAAATCTGGAAACGGAATCATTTTGAATATTAAATGAAGATGCAACACTGTAGCCTATTCCTAGTAATCGATTTTCCTTAATGATTCCACAGAAAATATTTCCATATTTTCAACTTTTTTTGCAAAGAAGCAGGATTGAATCTACAATCTATCATATTATTATTTTTCTGCTCCTATGCTACAATATAGTACCGGTAGTTCTGATATTAACTCAGCAGTACATCAGGTCTGTAAACTATTCATGGAACAGAACCTCCATTTAAGATTTACAAAATGTTTTATTGCATACTAACCTAATGTAGCATTTAAATTACTTATAACCAATTCTGGGTAACTCCCCATCATCTCAGTCTCTTATCCTATTGTATGACGGGGCAAACAATTAATTTTCCTAAAGGATCACATGAGAAACTTGAACTGTTGTGGAGGGCTGAACCAATAGGGCGGTGAAGATATGTAGATATGCATACACATATGTAAATTTAAAAAAAAAATAGCACGCACCCTCAAAATAAAAGCAATGCACTAAAATTGCATGTTTGATGTACACTTATTTACATTTGATTTCTAACATCCGGTTAACCTCATTCAGGCTGGATAGGGACAGCCAAAATGCCTAGACCTGCTGTATTGAATCATTGCAGAGGTGGTATTCAGCAGGTTCTGACCAGTTCTGGAGAACCGGTAGCAGAAATTTTGAGTAGTTTGGAGAACCAGCAAATACCACCTCTGACTGGCCCCACCCCCATCTATTCTCTGCCTTCCAAGTCCCAGCTGATCAACTGGGTCTTCTTTTGTTGCCCTGCACAGGAGAACGGAGCTGGAAAGCAGGTAAGTGGGGTGGGAAAGGAATGGGATTTTGCAATAACCTTCCCCTGCCATGCCCACCAAGCCACACCACCAAGCCACGCCCACAGAACTGGTAGTAAAAAAATTTGAATCCCACCACTGAATCATTGCAATATTCCATATTAATTTATTGGCACTGGAGACATTAGTTGAAAAGGGTGTCCATTGCATTCCAAAATATTTTCAACTCCAGTGATAATTTATTCAGACTTGTAGAGTCTGTGTCAATAGGAGAACATTGCAATTGTTTAAAACTGTTGCCTACTAATTGCAATCCATTTTTTTAAAAAAAATGAAATATTTAAAGACAGAAATAAAGATATATAATTACTTACTGTTGTTTACTTACTAATTATTTCCTGTTTTAGGGAGCTTTACTGCACAGTGTAAGCGGAGAAAATAATAACAATATTAAATTAATTCTTGCTAAATGCTGGGGACTGGTAAATCCATGCTAGCCCATATTTCGTCTTTATTTTAATGTAGACTTGTGAACACTCTTCAACAGCTCTGTATCCTTTCAGAGTGAATAATTTATTTTAAAAATGAGTTAACCCTTATAGGGCTAAAAGCTCATGAACTGTGCCAAAGTATAGATTCATTTGTGTGGGTCATTAATTTTCATACCCTTCAGGAAGGAGATAAATAATTGCTAATTACCTCATCTAATATTCAAGGGCAAAATTGATGAGTGACAGAGTTCTAAAAGAGTTTGAGTAGACACTGAATTATTTGACTTAAGGGCCATGATTTTCTCCCTAAATAAACCTTTGGAAAATATTTACCCACTTCCTTCTTTATTTTACTTTATTTTGAGAAACTAATCAGTTTTAAGCACCCTTTTATTCCATACATTATAACGGACAAGAATAAATCACTGCTGTAAATGTTTCCTGTGAAAGCAGGAAAGGGCATAAATAAACTCAAGCAAATTTTAAATTGGAGTAAGATGGCAGTTGTGCTTGATAGAGTAGGTGGCCTTATTTGTTATAGACTAACCACTTCTGTCTCCTTCTTCTGATCTTCCAAGCGATGTAAGATTGCCTCAGATAACATCTCTTTTGGTATTATCAGATTATCTTGATTAAAGGCAAAATATAGACCTCTTTTGATTAATTATTCAGAGGCATTGGAGAATGTCTTGGTACAGGATCTACAGAACATTGTAAAGATAATCAGGCCTGTTGTTTTAAATCACTGCTGAAACTATCCAGGAAAATGAAAATTAATATATTAATAATTTAGGAATACATTGTATTGGCACTTCAGTTATACTTGTTTTACAAGAAAAATATTTATGTCTTGAACAGAATGAATGTTAATAAATTATTAACTGCATGGAGTGATTCCAGCAAAGAAGCATTTTCTGTGAAGCTGAATGAACCATGCATAAGTAAATAAAACAGAAATTCCAAGACAGATGTGAGAGAACCTTCTCTCTAATTTTAGTAGCAATATTGATTTTTATGTATAATGTACATAAAACCTACTTAAATCCCATGTAAAATTGAATTAAATACAAAATTTCACTAAGCCCTGTCATATTGGTTTAGATGTTTTAGAAACCAACAAAAACATTTCCCTGCTTTTGTGGAAGCAAGTATTTGGTCAAGATATTTTTCTTACATTTGACAGATTCAAAATGTTCTTTGCTTATAAATGTTCTTTGCTCTTAGCTGCTAGCCAATTCCACCTGACAGGATCTTATGATCTCTTTTGATATATACAATAAAACACTTGACAAGTCTTTCAGATTATTACAAATTTCAGATCATAATTCCTTGTAATAGATATTCCTAACCAGAAACATCCTTGCAGGTGTGTTTGTGATGTTGACAAAAAGTCATGATGAGGGTCTCAATCAATCTGGAAAAAAACACTGTTGTTGTTGTTGTTTTTTGCAGAAATTGCAATTGACTGACGAATTTAAAAAGTATAGGGCTTCATTTGTTCAATGTCCTCCTATCCATGGGAGTTTTACCTGCAGTTTTATATATTTCAGGAGAAATGATAAGAGAAAATTGCTTCATTAACAGATTTGTCTGTTTATCAAAGAATATAAGTTTAGGCTTAAGCTAAATAAATGGTACATCACATGGCAAAACTACAGTAAATTTATTCTTTAACTCTGCTACATGTGGGAAAGCACCTGTATAAGTATCACTAACAAATTAAATCCCCCCTTTTGATTAGAATCTTCTTAATATCTTATTTTTCCATAAAAATGGCATCTTAAAACAAAGACTCAGAAGACCAGTGTCAAGCAAAAATCTAAACTTGCACCATTTAAGGTGAACATGGTCATTCAGGCTTCAATTTCTGTAAAGCTAGACTTTTACATAAAATTAACATGCAAAATGCTAGATAAAGATTTGAACCCATCAATAAAATTTACAGTAATACTAAAATTGTGAGCAAATTTGGTATAGTGGTTAAACCACTGAGCTAGAAACCAGAGACTGTGGGTTCTAGCCCTATCTTAGGTATAAAGCCAGCTGTATGATCTTGGGTTAGTCATGCTCTCTCAGCCCATAGCAAGAGGGCAGTGACAAGCCAGTTTAGAAAACATTGCCAAGAAAACGGCAAATGCCAAAAATCAACAGTGTCTCAAAAGCACACATAATAATGATCATAAATAAATTAGCTGATATTTTTTTAAAAAGTGGTAAAAATGAAAAGAAGAATTGTTCCTATGATGCCAGGTATGTGAATATGGATAAAGAAAAGATAGTAGTGATAATTTTCATGGAATTATGGGAGGGTTAGATTCTGTCCCCATACATCACTGAAAGGAAAGCTGATAACAAAGGATGACGGTTTTGTGACTTTCAGTAAGCTTCCAGATAGAACAAAGTTAGACCATGTCCCATAAACCAAAAAGTAAAAAATGCATTCCTAGCTTTTGGATACTTGCAAAACCACATTCTCGATTCAAATTGCCCCAATTAACCAACATGGTTGACTTAGAATGCTTCTGGCTGTTCCCCACATCTATGAATTGACAAGCGTTGAGATATAGAATGGCAAAGTGCAGATCCTTGGTATCAGCATTTTTATTTTGGAATAGCCTTCTGGGAAAATCAGATTTGCCATTACTTTACCTGCCAAATGCTTAAAGAGCTGACTGGGGCCGTGTCAGCCGTCCCAATTTGGACAGTTAGAAAAGAAAGACTCTCGACTCCACTGTTAGCAAAAGTACACTTTACTGAAGCCATGTAGTTATAGTGTAGCAAAGCTGGAACTGGGATTTTCACACATTGAAGCTGATTCTTGCCTTTTCCCTCATCTTCCCCCTAATTATCCCTTAGTGTCCAATTAGGTTCAAACAAATTGTTTTGGAACTGTTCCTTCTTTGGACTGTTTTTGCAGGCTGGCCAGTGGGTTCCATCAGTTGACCTTGAAGCAGCCAGATTCTCTCACGGGACGGTAGGGCACACACAGTTTCAGTTTTTCCTTTTCTTCCCTAAAGTGCCCTACCTGCAGCTCCCTCCCTCCCCAGGTGCTATGACATCAGGTGAAGCATGGCTGTGGAACAGGATGACAGTCCTAATAGGCCATCTTGGTTAAATATTGTTAAGCCTGGATTCCCCAACGGGTGTTAAGGAAAACAAACTAAACAGAACATGCAGCGAAGTCAGATAGGAAGACAGGTAAATGTGTGAGATAAGTTTTCTAGTTAACACGTAGTAAAAATACAGATACGCTTGTGCTATCAAAAATATAGTTTATTCCATTTAAGAATTATAGCATAGTCATAATAAACAGTCCATTAGTCATATATCAATTTCAGTCAAGTCTTGTCGGGGATACTCTATTTGCAAAGTCCGTGTTGAATAGCCAATGTCAGTTCACTTACAATAAATCAATCTTTATCTTCTCTCCGTTGAGAAATATCAACACTCCTGTTTCACTCCCCGTTTCAGCAAGAACGCAGTCATCAATCCATCCATCAGTAAGCCAGAGAGAGCTGCATTTGCCTCGCTTCATATATAGTGCTTTTACAACCACACCCTTAATTACATTCTTGCTGTTAAAGTTACACACACTTTAACTAACAAACCATGATACCATATTTATTATTTTTACCCAAACCAGTTAGGGTAAACAATGTTATCCCTAACAAATATGATGTTGGGATATTGTTTTATTGGGTTAACTGTCTACTTAATAATTTAAATTTGTAATTCTCCTAGAGAATTATAAGTTCTTTCAACTGCCTCTTTAAATACAAATTATTGTCGATGAAGATGATAAAGCACCATATACCATACCACTTTCCTAATTGTCCCAAAGGTGCTTTTTCAAGAGGCAACTGGACTTTCTGATTTTTCTTTGAAAATGTTTCACTTCTCATCCAAGAAGCTTCTTCAGTTCTGACTGGATGGTGGGGAGTGGAAAGATTTATATTCCTTGCAGAGAGCTGGTCATTTGTATTCTTTTAGAGGGTTGTTGAGGCCACTTGGAGATTTGTCTGTGCTTTCAGAGTCATGTCAATAAAACAAATAGTTGTAGTAGAGCCTTCTTGGAACTGCTCCGTACCAATTTGCACTACTAATGTGACCCTGAGAACACAAACAAATCTCCAAGTGGCCTCAGTGACTCTCTAAAAGAATGCAAATGACCAGCTGTCTGCAAGGAGTAGAAATCCTACCATTCCCACCATCCAGACAGAGCTGAAGAAATTTCTTGGATGAGAAGTGAAACATCTTCAAAGAAAAAAACAGAAAATCCAGTTGCCTCTTGAAAAAGCACTTTTGGGACAACTATGACCTGGAGGACTGAGAATTTCCATAGACACGTTTCCTAATTCTGCAATACCAGGTTGAATGTGAAAAGACAATAGTTGCTGCTCTCTATTGCCTTCCTTGACACACCAACTTCTTTCTCCTTTTAAATGATGAAGAATGATTGAAATAAGTTGTTGGTCACAATAATGACATATCATTTCCCATAGCGAAAGTAGCATTTCTTCCAGTACCATTTTCTGGGGAAAACAGATGCGTTGCTGCTATTTTGTTCTTTGTTTGTTTAGCAGGCATTTTGCTTCTGATTTTTCCCAGTAAATCTGGCCTGTCAAGATCAGTTGTAATGTCAGCTTACACAATGTACACAGTGGATGTGGTCATGACTTATATTTTCTAAATATCAGCTTTCATGAGATTACTCTCACTTGGTCACCTTGAGACCAGGGTAGCGGAATAGAAATGCATACTGTAGGCTGTATGTAAAAAAAAAAAAAGCTATCTATGGTTTTGCTTTAATTAAACACCTGTGCAGAATTTTGGAAATGATATAAGAGGAAGTAAAGCAGTTCTGAAAATAAATGGACGCAGCTTTTCTCATGTTTCTCTATGTGTTGCCTAATTTATTTTTAACCAAGACCATCTAACCAAAAAAAGGTGAAATGTTAACTTTATTATATATTTCACCCTGGTGCTCCAGATATTAGCAAGGGGAAACAGAATCAAGGTTATATTTAATGCTCTTTTCTTGTGTCTCTTTGTTATTCAGCCCACATTTAGCCGAAATCACAAGGAGTTATTCAAAGCAAGATGTAAGATTGTTTCTGAAAAATTTGCAGGGTTTAGCTTATTTATGTATATCATTTTTGTAGGGCTGCCCATCTCAACAAATGACTCTCAGCAGGGAACAAAATTAAAAGGAAAATACAAAGAATTACAATGAGATGAAACTTAGATTGCATAGCAGCTGAGAATGAAGCATGTAACTGTATCACTAATATAACCAAAAATTAGGTCCATGCACATACTCAGGCCTCAGGCCCAAGTCTTACGAAAAATAAGCAGGATTGAAGTCCATCCTTATATGAAGTGGGAGAATATTCCATAAAGTGGGCACCATAGTAGATAAGGCATGATTTTGACAGCCTTCAACAAATGGCATTCCTTAGCCATTGGAACCAAAAGCAGGCCCACCAGATTAGAGTTGCTTGAGTAAAATAGCATAAGCTGGAATGCTCCAACACTGGAGGTTTTTAAGAAGAGATTGGATAACCATCTCTTTGCAATGGTAAGAGTCTCTTGCTCCAGGGGTGTTGGACTAGAAGACCTCCAAGGTCCCTTCTAACTCTGTTATTATTTATTTATTTATTTGGTACGAATAAATGGGGATAATAGGACAGTTAATAATAATTGCAATAGAATAGTGGCAAGGCAAATTTGAAACATATCAGAACCAGTTATGCCCCTCATGTTCTTCAAGGAGTACAAATCCACAAGTCCATGGTTTGACTTTGATATGGAAGGGATTAGAAGAATATGATCAGAGATAAAATGAGCATCTCCATTATAGCCATTTACAAGCTCGTCATATGTACTTCTCAAAGGAGGAACAGCTCTCTTTTCCATAATGGGGGGCATTCATATTTTTCAAATGAAAATTAAGTTCGCAGCTTGTTTAGATTTTACTTGCTGAACTGGAAGGAAAATGTTTTCTTCATATTTTCCTGTCAAAGTGTGTTTATTATCTGTATGCTGTACCGCTGTTCAAAAAATGGTTGCCTATTTCCTTTCCAATACATTTAGCTTTACTAAATGGCACAGGCTGCTCTCAGAATTATGCATTTAGAAAAAAAGAAAGAAACAAGTTGCCAACTTGAATAATTTTCAGACAAAAGCCAACCTACCATCCATGTTAGAAGTGCAGGCATTAGAAATAGGAATTGATTACCTTTCCTTTGTCATTTTTTTTTAATATAGTGGGATAATCGAGCAATAAACAAATATAAAATCACTGACAGATCTCATACATTCTGTTATAATAAAATAGCCCACCAAATTTAGGTCAGGAATATTATTTATTAACTTAGGTATGCAGTTAGTTAGCTTTCATCATTATAGCCAATTTTATTCATATTGTCATCAACTAGTTTCAGATCAAAGATCACCAAATTAATTTATGCAAAAGAATGACACAGATCAGAGAAAGATCCCAAACCCTGTTTCTCAGAACTACAATCGTTTCACATAACTGTTGTGCTGGGTTAGATCACATCTACAGTGTACATGGCCACATTCAGGATAATTTGCAGTTATTTTCTAATCATGTCAAGGATGAAGTCAGAAGACCTATTCAAAGAATTATAAAGTAACCCCCATCATATTCCATGTAAACATACTTTGACTGCAACTTCTGAATCTGCTACTTTAATCCAACCTTTCCAAATTTAGCATTAAGATACAAAAACATAGTGCCTTAGAATCCCACAAATGTTTGATCCGTAACAATTTTACTGTACATGTCTTAAGTATAGGTATAGTTGGAAGTATTTTAAAATACTTTTTGCCTTTTGTTATAGAAATGAATGAGATACTAAATAGACTTAATGTCTAGCTTACCTATCTAAATCTTGGGAGTCTTTTTTTTTTTTTCCTTAGAAGGAGAAAATTTAACTCCAAGCTACTAGTTTTTAAAATACTGTTTTAAAACCTTTAAACAAAAATCTTTTTAAACAAAGGCCTTTTACAACAGAGTGTATATGAGCAATAACAATCTTGTAAATGAGATTTATATTTTAGATTCTGATTGATCAGCTTCTCCAAGTGTTAAGTGTTCCAGTTTCATAACGAAGATTCATGCAATAGGCTCTGTTCTTATAATCTACAACAGCCATCGCTTATATTGTACCTTTGAGACAAGTCCTTGCAATTTTTTTTGACAAGGTTTTAGAGAGATTTGTCATTGTCTCCTTCCCAGGGCTGAGAGAGAGTAACTGGTCCAAGGTAATTCAGCTGACTTTATATTTATGCCAGAAGGAAGGAAGGAAGGAAGGAAGGAAGGAAGGAAGGAAGGAAGGAAGGAAGGAAGGAAGGAAGGAAGGAAGGAAGGAAGGAAGGAAGGAAGGAAGGAAGGGAGAGAGGGAGGAAGGAAGGAGGAAGGAAGGAAGGAAGGAAGGGAGGAAGAGGAAGAGGAAGGAAGGAAGGAAGGAAGGAAGGAAGGAAGGAAGGAAGGAAGGAAGGAAGGAAGGGGAAGAAGAAAAGGGAAGGAAGGAAGGAAGGAAGGGAAAGGAAAGGAAGGAAGGAAGGAAGGAAGAAGGAAGTGTGTGTGTGTGTGTGTGTGTTTCATCATTTCTGTTCTAATTTAAAGTGTATGTGTGTCTGACTGTCTGCCTGAGAAAAGGATTACTCAGTGGTATATTGATACAAGAAGTTCCTTTCATGCAGAGATGCTTCCCATTCCATCACTAGCAGTTGTCATTTGGATTCTTGCCAGCAACAGATGTTTCTCCAGATATCAGCTTCACTCACAGGAAAGTCATAGCAGGCTGTGCTGGATGTCAGCCAGTATTAGAAACCATTCCTTTATTTGTGGGTGGCTCTTCCTCACATCCAAACTATTTAGCATTCAACCACCTGAGTTTTTTTTAAAGAATTTCCTATCTGAGAAAAACAAGTAGACATTTCACAACAAAATGTCAGACTGTCTTTCCTTTTTAACAGGAATGCTTCTGCCTGGATTTCCAAGCAATTATTGGTTGAAACAAGAACATTTCTCTTGTATTTGTACATTTCATATAGGTTTTTTCCCCCCAATACTCAGACTACTTTGGTGGGCACTAAGCATAACCTGTAATCATTTGGGATGAAATACTGGTCTTTTACAGTTTTTTTAGATATACATTACAGACTGGAGAATCCCTTATGCCCCTTTATCATTACTGAGTGGCTATAGTTTGGCTACAGTCCTAGTGGGATTCACCATCTAAGACAGGGGTTCCCAACCTGGGAGACGATATTCCAGGGGGTGCGAGAAAAGTCCAGGTAAATAATAGGATATTGGCTATATGTTGGCATTTTTATTTATTATGCAATGGATTAACTTTGTTTTCATTTTAGAGTTAAGTATCGCTATTTAGTGGCCGTCACATACATAGCTGAAAAGATTCAATCCTACCATATATTTAACGCGTTTCAGTAGTTCCTAAAGTCTAAATTTCAGGGGGTGCGAGGTTCGAGTGAAATCTCTTTAGGGGTGCGGGGTGAAAAAAAGGTTGGGAACCACTGACCTAAGAACAATACGAGAACTCATGATTCGGTCATTGTTGCTAAAGTAGAAGCCGTAACTATGATGATGATCATATTTCTAAAGTAACTCACAACACTTATTTTTATACAGCACTTCTTTGTTACAAATAGAACCAGGGTTTGGAAACCCATCTTGATTTTGTTTAGAATGCTAGAAATACAAATGTATATATTTTAAAAAAAAAATCAAAAATCAAATGAAGCATACTGAGTCGAAGCTAAATTTAATCGTATGTTCAGTAAATCCATTGAGTTAATAATAAGATTTGGGTTAGTGAGAAATTGAATCAAGAGTCCCACTGATTTTAGTACACTCCTTTTATGTACATTCAAACAGTTTATTACATGCACCTTTGGGTTTGTCTTTAAAGCCTTATTTTAAAGCTCTGCAGAACTTAATGACCTGCACAAAAACTTAGCTTGCTTCCTCAGTTTTGTGATATTGATGATTTGACTCGCCCCATCTTTGATTGAAATGCCAAATGTCTGACATGCTCAGGTTGCTTCTATTGGAGAAAATGCCAGCTGAATTCAAAAGAGGAATCTAGGCAGAAAACTTTCAACAAATGATCAAATTGCATCTCTTTTAGTAACAGCAAGGAAATTAGATTGAAAGAGAGTTTTCCCTCTTCTGGCAGACTGGCGATGTCAAGCTATCAGAGAACAGAGTTGTTAAATGAAGCAGTGTTTTGTCTTGGGCAGCATACAAATGCATCTCATTTGACTGGATGACTTGCAGCATAAGTACTCTCATTCCACACTATTCCCTTTCAATGTACAGCAAAAAAAAAAAAACTGGCAACGTGCAGTACTGACATTTCGGCCCTTGCTCTATCACACATCTGCATTTTTCATCCATCCAATCATTGAGCAATTTCTCGTCTCTTTCAAAACGATTTCTTTCTGACCTCAGAAAGACACGGCAAAGCCAAACTCTAGTCAAGTATGTGAACCCGTGAATTATGACCTTGGGTTTCCTCCAGTGAAAGCTGGGAAAGGTTGCGTGCTGCTTAAATGTACCACTGAAAAGTTTCTGGGAATAAATTCGTAATTATATTCCCATTTTCTTGAGTCAGAGCTTCTTGCTGTAAAATGTTTTAAGTTACTTTAAAATATTTGTTTCATCTCCTTGCCTGGAAAGAGGGCAAGGATTATCTTTTAGAATTTTCCCAATGGATTGCTGTCACCCCATATATATTTGGCTTCAAACTTGGTTCAATTTAGGAAGGGCCTTGCTGGCTTTTGGGAAACTGGTTGAAGACTTTTTTGGAGACTGTTGGAAGCCAAAAGGTGGCTCAGTGGCTCAGTGCATTGGGGAGTTAGATGTTCTGTAAGATGTTACTGTTTCTGCTGAGTTTTTACTGGGACTATTATTGGAAACCACTATAGGTTTTTAATCAATCAGAATAGAGCTGGGGGGGACCTTGGAGGTCTTCTAGTCCAACCCCTTGCTGAAGCAGGAACTCTGTACAATTTCAGACACGTGGCTGTCCGGTTTTTTCTTTAAAACCTCCAGTGATAAAGCACCCACAACTCCTGAAGGCAAGCTGTTCCACTGGTTAATTGTTCTCACTGTTAAGAAGTTTCTCCTTAAATCCAGATTGCTTCTCTCCTTGATTAGTTTCCATCCATTGTTTCTTGTCTTGCCTGCTGGTGCTTTGGAAAATAAGTTGACCCCCTCCTCTTTGTGGCCGCCCCTCAAATATTGGAATATTGCTATGATGTCACCCCTAGTCCTTCTTTTCTCTAGACTACCCATATCCAATTCCTGTAACCATTTTCCATAAATTTTAGTCTCCAGGCCTTTAATCATCTTAGTTGCTGTTCTCTGCCCTTTTTCTAAAGTCTCAACATCTTTTTTGTAATGTGCTAGCCAAAACTGGATGCAGTATTCCAGATGCGATCTTACTAAGGATTGATAAAGGATTGATAAATATTTCATGTGATTTTGATTCTATGCCTCTGTTTATGCAACCAAGAACTATATTAGCTATTTTTGGCTGCTGCTGCAAATTACTGGCTCGTGTTTAAATGATCGTCCACTAGCACTCCAAGGTCCTACACACAATTGCTGTTTTTGAGCCAGGTTTCACCTAATTTGTACTTGTACCTTTGGTTTTTCCTAAAACCTTGCTTTTCTCCACATTAAATTTCGTGTTGTTGGATAGGGCCAAGTCTGTCAAGACCTTTTTGGATCCTGAGCTTGTCTTCTGGGGTGTTGGCTAATCTTGCCAGCTTGGTCTCAGCTGCAAATTTGATGAGTTCCCCTTCTATTTCCTCATCTAAGTCATTTATGAAGATATTGAAGAGTACTGGGCCTAACACGTAACCTTGTGGTACCTCACTGCTTACTTCCCTCCATGTAGATCTAGCACCATTAAGGACTACTCATTGAATATGGTTTGTCATCCAGTTACAAATCCATCTGGTGTGCATCCTGTCTATCCCACATTTTTCTAGCTTTCCAAGAAGTAAGTTGTGTTCTACTTTGTCAAATGCCTTGCTGAAGTCTAAGTACACTATGTTCACAGCATTTCTCTTGGCTACTCATTTAGTCACTTTGTTAAAAATGAAATAATATTGGTTTGGCATGAACTGTTTTTAACAAATCCATGCTGGCTTAAAGTTATAACTTAATTTGTTTCTAGATGTTCTAGATTTTCATGCTTTTGTTCTTTTGTATTTTGTTCTTTTAAAGTGTTATTAGATGTCCTGAATTAGATTTTCAAGAACTCCATATACATCAAATACATACAAATAAATGAAGTCATTATTTATTATGAAATTTATTGGATTCCCAGTGCTGTCAGAGCTTGGTGGTTTTTATTGCAGATGTTTCATTACCAAACTAGATAACATCATCAGTGCCAGAAGGAAGTAGGATTTACTTTCTTTAATATATAACATGCAACCTTTTCCATGTTTACATTTAAGGCAGAATTAAAATCTCATTATTAGCATTGCAAGGACACTTAGAAAGAAGTTGAATGTAAAAATAACCTATTTCTGTTCCTCTTTTTGTTTCGTTTTCAACCTTCCCTTCATATGATGGGGAGGGAAGACAAGAAAAACAGCCTTCTGTATAGTATACAGAATTTCCTGAGAACATGCAAATATAGATGATGCAGTTGTAGACAATTTAATGTTATTGGAGTGGATAATTGAAAATTATTTTACATGGTCAAGGTTAAGTGTTTTGTTTAAACACTTGTCAAACACGTGTGACAACATTTTATATAATGTAATATGCTTGGAGCAGCTATTTCTTTTTTTACATAAAGCTAAAATAAATCTTGAAAAGAGATGTCATTGCAAAACACATGTGGAAAGGTAAAGGGTTGGCTGGCCTGCTTTAGTTGTTATTACTGAAGGTGAGTAAAGAAAAAGGAAGTCAAATAAGAGGGAATTTTGTGGAATGGAACGAGGAATGTTTTAGACTAAGCTGTGGAAACTCGTTAAATGACATGGCTTCAATCTCTGTTAGTATTTCATTTATTTGTGTATTTATATGAATAGCTGCCCATTTTAAACACAATTCTTGGTGGCTCAAAACAAAACTAATAACTATGAAATCATAAACTATAAAATAAAACAAAAATCCAGTCCCTCAGTCATGATGCCCCACAACCAGTTCTAGATAATTTCATTCTATCCCAGTACCTGTTTAAAAGGACAGATCTTGATAGATGTCGAAAATGCTAAAAAAAAAAAATGAGAGCCTGCCCAATCATTTGTAGGGGGAAGGTATTCCTTAAAGTAGGAGCGGTGATAGAAAAGGGACACTTCTGAGATTGGATAACAAGATGTTGGGGGAAGAAGCTGGAGCAGGAGTGTCAAACTCAATTTCATTGAGGGCCACATCAGGGTTGTGTTTGACATTGGGGGGCTGAGGGGGAGGGGCTGGCCAAAGAGCTTGAACAGCTCAGTGTCACTCATTGAGGCTTCATTTTTGCTGGCAGAGGACTCCAGGAGGCCATTGTGGCAAACAATGGAACCTGGGTGAACCATGCGCAGCCTCTCCGAGGTACATTTTCAATGGCAGAGGGTTGCAGGAGGCCATCGTGGCTGAAAACAGGTCCTGGGATGGCCTCATGTAGCCCTCCTGAGCTCCGTTTTCACTGCCAGAGGCACTGCAGGCCTGTCCTTTGCTGTTTCCAGGTTGGGCCTGCGGGCCAGATCCAGCCCACAGGACTTGAGTTTGACACCCCTGACCTGGAGCATAGCACCCTATCCGTTAGGATGGACAGACACTCTCAGGGAAAGATGGTCCTGCGCATCACCATGTCCCATGCTATGAAGACCTTTAAAGGTGGTAACCACCACCTTAAATTGGACATGGAAGAGAATTCGGAGCACAACATAAGTGTAACCTTCTCAAACATGCAGTACCACACACACTGCTGCATTCTGGACCAGTTGTAGCTTCCAAGTAGTCTTCAAGGGCAGCACCACATCGAGCACATTGCAGTAGCCCAAATGGGAAGTGACTAAAGTACGAGGAATCATGAGCATGGCCTCTGGGTGCAGAAAAAGCACATTTGGGGCACTAGACAAATCTGTGCAAAGCCCCTCCTAACTATGGTTGCCACCTGCTTCTGAAGCAGGAGAGGTGAGTCTAGTAAGACCCTCCAAATTGCACATCAGCTCATTTAGGGAGGTGCAACCCTGTCCAGAGTCAATTACAACAGATCATCAGTCCCTGAAGGGTGGGGTCAAAAACCCAAAGCCTCTCCATTTTGCCAAAATTGAGTCGAAGTCAGTTTCTCTCCATCCAAACTCTCAGTCTCCAGGCACTTGGCCAGCACTATAATCACATCACCTGCCTGGCCTGGATGCAAGGAAATGTATATTGCCGCGCATTGCTGAATAAGATGCAAGAGATAAACATTTTAAAATTAGAAATGGCAGAAAACATTTATAGCTCGGGTGGTAGGTGTTGGTGGTGGTTTGTTCTCGGAGTTTGTTGTTTAGTTTCCGAACATTTGGAAATTAAACAACGAACTCAGATAACAAACCACCACCAATGTATTTTAAGATACATAAATTAGAAAGATAACAATTTAAAATAACATGCCAAATTTTCCTCATAATTGTACAGACTTTGTCATCACATTCATCTTCTTAAATAATCAGATTATTCCCTTCCTAAAAATGATTATTCTGACTCCCTAAAATCAGAGTAATTCCCTTCCAACATGTTTTCCATCCCAGCTCATTAGTAATCTGAGTGAAAATTAGAGCAATAAGGTTTCCTCGTATGTGTGTTACTCAAAAGAAGAATAAGCTGTCCCAGCCATTAACTTGAGTCTGAATATAGAATTTTAAGCCAGTTGATTGTATTTCTTTGCACTTGAAAGTGACGATTAGCAATTACTTATACTCAAAGCTCAACATTTGGGAGCCTTACTATAACCACTGATTCTGACCATTCAAATGTCTGGTTTCCTCAAGGTGCAGTTGAAAAGTGATGAATCAAAAACGTTTGCAATGAAGATACTAAAGAAACGCCACATAGTAGACACGAGACAGCAAGAACATATACGCTCAGAAAAACAGATCATGCAAGGCGCTCACTCAGATTTTATTGTGAGGTATGACTGTGTTCTTGGATAAAACTCCCTGCTTTCAGAGTTCAGAAATTTGTTCTCAGCTTTTCATTGCATTCTTCTATCAAATTGCTGTATAATGCCTTATCTGCTCTAAAACGTTCATTCCAATGCCTGAAATATCCAATGAGTGTATGAATTCTCATACCCGATACTACATTATTTATCATTGTAAATACCATAGTGTAACTTAAATGAAGAGTAAAGTTTCAATGTGCACAAAAAATCATGGATTTCTACTTCATAAAGCAGGCAATGAATAACTTAAAACAGCAAACGCATTTTTAAAGATAGACATTTGCTTATTAATAACTATGAAATGTTATGCCTAACTGAAGGCATATTAACTATATTTCAAAAAGCCATGGTGGCTTAGGTAGTTAGAATGCAGTATTGCAGCCTAATTGTGCTGACAGCTGGCAGTTCGAGTCTCACTGGCTCAAGGTTGACTCAGCCTTCCATCCTTCCAAGGTTGGTAAAATGAAGACCTAGATTGTTGGAGGCAATATGCTGACTGTGTAAACCGCTTAGAGAGTGCTGTGAAGCACTATGAAGCCTTATATAAGTCTAACTGCTATTGCTACTATTTCTGCTCTCCTTCCCATTCTTAACTAATAGCTGTAGCAGCACAAGTCATATCTTAGCAATTCATTGTGTATAGGCGGATATACACAACCATGCATACATTTGTGCCTCCAAAATGTTATGAGGTGGCTTAGAACAATAATGAATTCTGCCTTTGCTTCTTTAGGTACTTGGATCCCTAGCCTCCTTTGAGTCACTTTCATTATAATTTTATGAAACTTGTATAAAATAGTAAATATTCAAGTAAAAGTTGTTTCTGCCTGGGAGTTATTTCAAAATACCTAGCTTTCTAGCAAAAAGATTAGGAAAAATAATGAAGAAAAAATAGGGAAAAATAAGAAAAAAGTACTAAAATCCCTTCAGGGAATAGCTTATTTTGATTAAAAGCAGTCCAAATGTTGCAACAATGTTAGTTTTGCATATGTCAGAATTCTTCAACAGGCTAAAGAGTACTAAAGACAAGACAAGAAATGAACAAAACAAAACGTCTTTAGTACAGTCTTAGACTATATATACACCTAAGATCCTTCATTGTTCATAAATAGAACCGCGGTGGCACAGTTGTTAGAATACAGTATTGCAGGCTAATTCTGCCATTGTCAGCAGTTCAGTTCTCACTGGCTCAAGATTGACTCAGCCTTCCATCGTTCCGAGGTTGGTAAAATGAGAACCCAGTAATATGCTGACTCTGTAAACCACTTAGAGAGGGCTGTGAAGCACTATGAAGCGGTATATAAGTAAGTGCTATTGCTATAATTGAGGATCCAAAAAAGGACATGAAATAATCTGTAAAGCAATTTCAGAAGCAAAAGACAGAAGTTTTAAAATAATTCAACTCTGTTGGATTGTATTTACAAACATGTTTTCAAAGTTGCTAGGCCAATTTTTGCCTTGCTAGGGGTAACAACAACTCATATAGTCTGCTTCCAGAAAAGAGATATACCAGTTTTCTTCTGCATTTGGCAGTGCTTTTATGAGATGTCTAATTAATGTAGCGCTCAAGTTCCTCTCAAAATTACAGTATCATAGAACATGTTGCATATTCATGATGGTGCATCTTTTTGATATTTGCCATGAGTGATAGCTGAAGGCTGTTCATTGATCCTGGCAAGGCCAAATGTCTTAACAACATCTATAATTTATTAGAGATTGGCAACAGTTGGTATAGTAAAGCAGGGGTCCCCAACCACCGGGCCGCGGACCGGTACCGGGCCGTGGAGCACTCTCTACCGGGCCGCAAAGAATTTTTTTAAAAAATGGCGGCTTTCTTCACCTTCGGTGAATGCTGCTGGGATCGGGATCAAGGACACAAATGAAAGAAGGGGAGGGAGGAAGCAACCGAAGCCTGTCCTTCTCTCTGGGTCAGCTCTCTCAGTCGCTCTCTCGCTCCTCCACCAGCCCAGGAAGAAACTGCTTCAAAGAAGCAGGGGGCCCTTTTCCTGTCGCGCCGCAGCGCCTCCGAGCGCCCGTTTCTCCCCACCCCACACCCGTCCGCCCGCCCGCCCGCAGCGGGGTTTCAACCCAGTGCTCCATTCTGCCTGCCTGCCTGCCTTCGTTAATGGTTGAATCGGAACAGCTTCGGCTGAGTAAAAGAGGCGAATAGTTATTATTCTCAGCGAAGCTGCTCCCAAACAACCAGAAACTAAGGCAGGCAGGCAGAACGACACTGTGGGTTGGCAAGCCTGTGGCGGGTGGGATGGGGGTGAAACGGGCGCTTCGAATAGCTGCGGCGACAGGAAAGCCCCTTCTTTGAAGCAGTTTCTTCCTGGGCTGGTGGAGCAGCGAGAGCAAGCCTCCTTCTCTTCTCTCCCCACCCCACCCCACCCCGGTCCTTGCAAAAATTTTCTGCTTGAAACCGGTCCCTGGTACAAAAAAGGTTGGGGACCACTGTAGTAAAGTATTCATATTCCCTTCATCCAGGAAAAGAAAAAAGCAGCAGAAATCCTCAAAAGCGAAGTCACATGTTGTCTACTGAATTCGGAGGGGGGGGGATCAATTGACAGAAGTCTGAATAGACTCCTTTTTTTTTCTCAGAACGATAATAATACAACATCTAAAGATCACCATCTATTCTTTAAGTGGCAGGAGATCATAGACTGTATTAAACATTTCAAAGTCCAGTAAGAATAGAATAGGATAGGATAGGATAGGATAGGATAGGATAGAATAGAATAGAATAGAATAGAATAGAATAGAATAGAATAGAAGAATTTTTTATTGGCCAAGTGTGATTGGACACACAAGGAATTTGTCTTTGGTGCATATGCTCTTAGTGTACATAAAGGGGAAAAATACATTCATCAAGAATCATAAGATACAACACTTAGTGATAGTCATAGGTTATTAAATAAGCAATCAAATCATATTAGGAAACAAATAAAACAATATAAATCATAGAGATACAAGCAACAAGGTTATAACCATAAGTGGGAGGAGATAGGTAATAGGAAGGATGACAAGAATAATAGTAATACAGTCTTAGTAAATAGTTTGACAGTGTTGTGGGAATTAGTTGTTTAGCAGAGTGATGGCATTCGGGGGAAAACTATCCTTATATCTAGTTGTTCTGGTGTGCAGTGTCCTATAGCGGTCATAACTCTTTTCCCCCTTTCTTTTATAGGCTATATAGGACATTTAAGGACAGCAAGTATTTATATATGTTGATGGAAGCCTGTTTAGGTGGAGAGCTTTGGACAATTCTCAGGGACAGGTAAGAGGTGTCATAAAGTTTATTTTGATAGGAAATGACATTCACTTGGCATACCAAATGCGATCACATGAACAATCTGTATAATTTAAAAAATTCTAGAGTTTGTTTCTTTATTCCTATCACAATTAAAATAAGGCATACTGTATATCATAAAATTTAAATATAAAATACAAGATTAAAATAGCATACAAGTTAAACAGATCTTGTGCAGATAGCAACATTAATTATGTTCTATTGTGTGCCATGTGGTCCTCAAGTATGAACTGATCAAGTGTGAATACACAAAGGACAGAGGTGTGTTGTGTGTGTGTGTGTGTGTGTGTGTGTGTGTGTGTGTGTGTGTTTTATTGTCTGCATGTCACCAGAGTTATACAGGGCAGAAGCCGCCAGATTTGTTCAGAGAGTCTCTGGATCTTGTACCCATGCACAGCGTATTCAACTTTCTACATCTGATCTGAAATTTAGTATGACAGCTGAGAGAGCTGAATGCTCAGTCCAATATGTAACCTACGTCCAAGATATAAAGCCTAGAAGGTGTTCATTAATTCATGCATGCATGCGTGCATTTATTAAATTTATTTGCCATTTTATATCCAATGACCCTGGTCAACTTACAACATAAAAACATTGAAAAACATTAAAATCATCCATTATTTTAAAAAAAAACAGCAAATAAAACATTAACAGATAAACTCAAGTAAATAAGCAGGCAAAGAATGGAGCCAGACAGACAGGGATGGAATGGAGAGGAAGTGTCACTGAGTTTTAATTAGTCAACCACTTCCAATATGAAGTTCCCTTTTATTAATGTAATATGGGAAAGAAGCATCATTTCATAGAATTATTGCTCTATTGTCTCTGTCCTATCAGAATTCTCCATTTACTTGCTTTTCACAAATAGTAAGCTGTAACTTACCATGTCTTTTCTAAGGTACAGCATTTATTCTGTGCAATATATGCAGCCAATTTGATCTCTGTCATCTTCACACTCTGACAGCATTTAAGTCCAAGTTGTTTTATTGTGTAAACATTTCTAGCGGAGATGATGTGGTATGTGAAATGCAACCTGCATATCTAGTTCCCTGGTTTCAGTAAGGAAATAGGAATCATCTTCCAGGCTTTGGGGTCAAAAGACCTTGAATCAGTGGTGGGATTCAATTTTTTTTTTTACTACCAGTTCTGTGGGCGTGGCTTGGTAGGCATGGCAGGGGAAGGATACTGTAAAATCTTCAGTCAGAGGTGGCATTTGCCGGTTCTCCGAACTACTCAAAATTTCTGCTACCGGTTCTCCAGAACTGGTCAGAACCTGCTGAATACCACATCAGCCTTGAATGGTATAATGGAAAGAATAAATTTGGAAACAAATTCTGGGTTGGCTAGGATGCCAATTGTGTATCCTTGAGCAACATTTAAAATGTAATCTAAACGGGTAATAATCTAATGTGTTGTGCTGCCATGTAAACAACTCTTCATTTCCTAGGGCTGTCAAAAAAAAAAGCAACTGCTTTCTATGGCAAACAGATTTGATTCAGTCTTCCAATTTAAGGCAATATTCTGCTCTGGTAGTGTCGCACAACCAAGCTGTGGCCTATCCACAACTGGGGCACACAAGCAGTGGGCTGGCGGGCACGCACGCACCTGCACAGCACAACTTGCGCAAGTTGAGCTGTGCGTGCACACGTGTGAGCTTGAGCAAATTGAGCTACGCATGCGTGCTGGCCAATCACTCGCAAAGCTTGGTTCCCCTCTCCCCCACCTTATTGTGCCACCAAGCCACAAAGGTTGGGGACTACTGCTTTAGCTGGTGACCAAGATTAAGGTAAGGGTAAAGATTCCCTCACATATGCATGCTAGTCATTTCCGGCTCTAAGGGGAGGTGCTCAACTCCATTTCTAAGCCAAAGAGCCAGCACTGTCCAAAGACGTCTCCATGGTCATGTGGCTGACATTACTAAACACCAAAGGCGCACAGAGTGCTGTTACCTTCCCACTAAAGTGGTCCCTATTTTTCTACTTGCATTTTTTTACATGCTTTCCTGCTAGGTTGGCAGAAGCTGGGACAAGTAATGGGAGCTCACTCCGTTAGGTAACGCTAGGGATTCGAACCACTGAACTGATGACCTTCTGGTCGACAAGCTCAGCATCTTAGCCACTGAGCCACTGTGTCCCAATGATCAAGATTACATGTGTCCAAAATGTATGTAAATAGCAGAATTTATGGCATTGAGCTAACTACCAACTGATTTTGAAAGAAGACTAGATAAGCCTAGCCATGCCATGATCAGACCAAGGCCTGTTTGATCCAGCAGTCACTTTACTTCATGGCTGATCAGATGTTTATGGGAAGCCCATTAGCCAACATATTAGTCCTTCCGCTCACCTTCTTCAGCTAATGATATTGAGAAGACATTCTTACTGATGACAACATTTATCCATCGTGACATGTAGCCTATTGGAGGAAATTACTTAGGACTGCTGGCAGCAATAGAAGAGTGTCCTCATATGATCCCCATATTAGCCAACAGGGCAATTCTGACAGATATCTCTGCCAAAAAATATTTCACGTCGGCCAGTAGAAATAAATTTCTGAAAGCACAGCAAAGGGTTCCTGCATCACCCCACCCAATTAACTCAGTGTGTTGTTGAATTAGTGTTGTTCTCTTAAAGTTGACAAATTCAACTCTTATGATGGACTGCTACATTGTGCTTTTAAATATTTAACATGCAATTTTATTCGGGGTAGTTTCAGACAACCGGGTAAGCCATCCAAGTAAGTAAAGCTGCAATCCTGTTCTGACTTAAACAGAATTTCCATTAAATTCAATGAGACTTTCCTGAGAGGGTTTCTTTTATTTCATATTTTACCTACCACTCTAATCTCAATACTCTGGGTTGTTTACAATATGCAGCAAGAAAGAAAACACAACCATATATCTCACAAAAGTCACAAAAATACATTTGGCTACAAGCAATCCACTCAAATCCAGCTTCCCCAACAACCCTAATCCTCAAATACCTGGGAGAAGAAAATTGGGGAGGGGGCAACCTTGACTTGTAGAACAAGCTGTCCACTTCCACTTCCCAATACATATTCATGTATTTGTTTATTTTAAGGCCTGCTTTGTATTGTGGTTAATTTGGTTTGGTTTTCTTACGTTAAAACTTGTTTTTAACTACCCAGAGGTTCTATTGCAGGGGTGTCAAACTCAAGGCCTGCGAGCCAGATCCGGCCTACGGGGTGCTTAGATCTGGGCGGCGGGGCCATCCTGGAAACAGCAAAGGGCTGGCCCATAGTGCCACTGCTGATGAAAAGGGCGACACATGGCAGGAGGCCGTGGCAGCCGACAACAGAGCTCAGGAGCCTGTTGTCAGCGTTCCAGCAAACCTCCATTCCAATCAGTAACTCCAAGACAAGCATAATCTCAAAAGACCTTTATTAGAATAGCATCTGGCACATCTGTAGAATCTTGAAACTAAAAGTTTTCCGGACTTCCTACAATGTCCCAAACTAAAATCCATCTCCTTTTTGCCATCATCACATCACATGGACCAATCATGATCCATCCAAGATCCTTTTTCTATCCTGCGCCACACTTAATAACCTTGAACAAACAAAGGAATTTTTCTTTTGTCTACTTAGAACTACTCAATTGAAATCACCCCTCTCCCACTTTCTCAGGCTATGTGGCAGCATGGAATATGGCTTCCAAAGCTGACACCTGTTTTCACTGGCAGAACACTTGGGCCACCACAGGTGCCCCCCAACACGAGTGACATAGAGCTGGCCATGCCCACCTCAGACCCCCAAGGTCAAACACAACCCTGATATTACCCTCAATGGAATCGGGTTTGACACCCCTGCTCTACCGTGACACTGGCAGCCATATAAACAAACAAATGAAAAATGTAATGTGGGATAGGAAGCGGAAACATCCTTCCCAGGAAGACTTTTCAGGATGGGTAGATTCTCCCTGATTCCAAAGACAACCAAGATGGACTTTATAATTCATACCAGGACTTTGAATTGAATTCAGAAACGTTTTGGCCAATCAGCCTTGAGCCCACAAAGAAGATCGGTATATATTGTCCCAACATACTGTTTTTTCAAAAGGCAGCTGGACTCTTTTTCCTTGAAGACGTTCGCTTTTCATCCAAGAAGCTTCTTCGGTTCTGATTGAATAATGGAGGATGGAAGGATTTCTATTCCTTGCTAATGACCAGATGACTGCAAGGAATAAAAATCCTTCCATCCTCCATTATTCAATCAGAACCGAAGAAGCTTCTTGGATGAAAAGCGAAAGGTCTTCAAGAGAAAACAGTCCAGTTGCCTTTTGAAAAAGCATCTTTGGGGCAACCATGACCTGGATGACTGAGAATCTCCACAGACATCTGTATATATTAATTAGGCCATCACACTTTGGCCAACTGCAGTTTCTCAGATGCCTTTAAAAGTAGTTCCAGGGAGAATATGTTGTATTCCTGTATCATAGAGGTGTGAATGATGAGTTAGTGACACAAGTTACCCACCACCAAAAATGGAGGGTTTTATTGTGGCACCAGCTGAAGCTGGGCAAAAGTCTTTTTTGGCCTTGGCTCTCTATTTGCTGATCAAGCAGGAGCTTGAATTCAGAAAGCCTTGGGAATGCCTGTGAACTCAATGAGGAAGATAACCTTGTCCGGAGCCAAAATAGAAGTCTGAATCAAGCAGGTTTGCCTTTGTATGAATACTACTTCCACTTTGCCTGGGTTTAATTTCACCCATTTTTTTCCCATCCAATCCTTTTTAGCTTCCAGATATCAAATAAGGATCTCCTGGGCTTATCCTCAGCCTAGGAAGTAATGAATAGCTGGGTATGATCAGAATGTGGATGATACCTCGCTCAAATTGATGTTTGACCTCTTTAAGTTGTTATGGGATTCCTCCTCTACCAGTCCAATAAGATTCTCCATCCCCAATTTAAATTCTGGTTAACTCACTACTGACAGTCTCTTTTCTTTCAAACACTTTCAGCAATGCATCTCATTCTGACCTCCAACTTACTTCCATTCCCCCTTGTGGTCATTAAAACATTGTCCTTGGGGCTTTCAAGTTAAGCCTCTCCCCCCCCCTATCGTCATCTCCGCATCCCTCCCCACCCCCCACTGCATTATCACTTTCAGACAGGAAGCTACCTATTCTCTTCCACTCTACTAATGTTCTTCCAGATCTCCTTTCAAAATATCATGGAAACCATTTCAGCTAGAGCAGGGGTGTCAAACTCAAGGCCTGTGGGCTGGATCCGGCCCGCAGGGTGCTTAGATCTGGCCCATGGGGGCACCTTGCAAATGGTGAAGGACCGGCCCACGGGGACTTTGCCAGCAAAAACGGAGTTCCATTTTCCGCTGTGACAGCCTCCTGCAACCTTCTGCCAGAGAAAATGGAGCTCCGTCTTCCGCTGTAATGGCCTCCTGCAATCCTCTGCCAATGAAAATGAAGCTCTGTTTTTCCTGGCAGAGCACTTGGGTCACCACAGACACCCCCAACATGAGTGAGGTAGAGCTGGCCATGCACCCCTGGCCATGTTTGCCCCCCGAGGTCAAACACAACCTGATGCGGCACTCAATGAAATCGAGTTTGAGAGTCCTGAGCTAGAGGAACCATCCATAATCAACAGCCACAGTCTAACTAAAGCAAAATGTTCCATTTAGTGAGTATCAATGATCCAGGTCCTTATCTATTACAGAATGTCATCTGATGGGGCCCAGGAAGAGAGATATTTTTTATTGTGGCGCCCATCTTTTGTAACATCATCCCTCCAGGGATTAGTTTGACCCCAACCCTTCTGTATTTTCGCAAGGCCTTAAAGATGCAGTTTTGTCCTTGTGCTGGGGGATCTGGATGTGTGGAAAACCATGCAGTCATTGTGTTTAATCTGGCTTCTGTTAGTTTTTCTTTTAACCTTGGCTTCTGATTAGTATTTCTGTGGAGTTTTTATATAATTTTTATGTAGTTCTTAATTGTTGCCGGCCACCCACAGTCATGCCTTTGAGATGGAAAGCCGTATAAATTTAAATGAATGAATAAATATAATAAAAACCCTATCAGGAGGAAAATAATTGAACTTTTAGACCTCCCTTCATCCAAATATAGAGGCAGAATGTAAATCAGAGTCAGAGGTATTCCTGTAATTCTAAAGTATATTAGAAATAAAACAAAATGCAGTAATAAAATATCAAAAATCAAAAGATATGAAAGAATGGATTTACTGGCTAATATGCCTGGTGTTTCTATGAGACGTACTCTAACACCTGATCGAAATTGTGTAAATAAAAATAAATCACTTGGGTTACGATTTGATGGCAAATATTTAAAACTTATCCGTTGCATAAGTGGTACAGCAAAAAAAAAAGAAAAAAGAAGACAGAAATATAGCAATGAAACCTCAAAACTTATTTTTGTAGTATTGTTTTTATTTTCATTTTAAATTCCAAATGTTTACTTGAATTTAATTTGTTTAAAAAATAAAATTACAATACAAATTACCTTGTGCTCAGATTTCTTTTAAGTCTGCATAAGTCTTTGAACCTTTATTTTCATTCTTTTTCTGTCTACCCCTGGTATCTGCTGCCATCTAGCTACGAAATAGAATTTCTCTTTTATTTCCTTAGGTCATCTATTAGTAATTGAAATACTTAGCCACTAGCAAAACCTTGTTAACTTTTTATGCTGTTTTAGTTTTAGGCTGCATGCCTGCTTTGGAACAGACTTATACAGAATGTCAGTATATATGTATCCTAAGGAAAGATAAAGTATAGGGTTAAGTGCTTACCCAGGAGTTAATTTGGGGATGTGAAATGTGAAACCATCTGCATCTGTCAAGAAAACTGACCATATTGGTCCTCCTTCTAAAATTTAATTTGGCAGTTGCTTGTAATATATAGCAGTGATTTTTGATTTTGTGATTTGTTGAAAGTAAGCTTCTGATCTCTGTGCCTTTTTTATTCGGAAGGGAATGAAAAGAAAAAAACAAATTCAGTTTGGAGAATAAATGTATGAGGGTTTTTTGGTTGTTGTTGTTTTTAAAAGATCTCAGAGTAAGCAATAAACAGAGAAATGTGATTCTATCATAGCCTACAGTTGTTTTGCAGTCTGGTTCTTCTGATAGCTAGTGGGCTTTTGCAGTCAAGTCATTAGATAAATGAAGTACTCTCTTCTGACACTGCCAGTGGTTTCATACAAAAAATAGTTGAACTGTGATTTTCAGTTTCCAAGATATAATGCTGCCTGAGGAAAGCACTGCAAAGTACTCCACTCATAAAATCCTATACATATTTAAGTCCTTGACTTACAAGAATTCATTTAGTGAACGTTTGAAGTTACAATGCAACTGTAAAAAATGACTTATGACCATTTTTCACACTTACGACCGTTGCAGCACCATGGTTACCTGATCAGAATTTGGATGCCTGGCAACTGACTCATATTTATGATGGTTGCAGTGTCCCAACATCATGTAATCACCTTTTGCAACTTCATTTTTTGATCCCTCACATAAACTGGACATAAACTGTTTCAACTCCTTCCCTCAAAACGATGCTATATTGCACACCAGAACAACTAGACACAAGGACAGTTTTTCCCCAAACGCCATCACTCAGTGAAACAAATAATTCCCTCAACACTGTCAGACTATTTACTAAGTCTACACTACTACTACTGTTAATCTTCTCATCACTCCTTATCACCCATCCCCTCCCACTTGTGACTGTATGACTGTAACTTTGTCGCTTGAATCCTCATGATTTATATTGACTGTTTCCTAGTATGATTTCATTGCTTATCATACCCATGACTATCACTAAGTGTACCTTATGATTCTTGACTAATGTATCTTTTCTTTTATGTATACTGAGAGCATTTGCACCAAGACAAATTCCTTGTGTGTCCAACCGCACTTGGCCAAGAAAGAATTCTAGTCTATTCTTCTGAAAAGCATAGTCAATGGGGAAGCCAGATTCACTTAACAACCATGTCACTAACTTAACAACTGCAGTGATTCACTTAACAACTATAGCAAGAAATGTTGTAAAATGGGGCAAGATTCATTTTACAAATGACTCACTTAGCAACAAAAATGTTGGGCTTAATTAGTCTCCAGAAGCTGATCTAAACAAAACAAGATTAATGTCCTCATAGCTTGTAGACCTGGAATAATTGGACGTCTGTCTTTGTCAGTGTCAAAATCTCTGGTTTTGGGGAAATGGGGAAAACCAGCCATGTTCAGTATTCTTTTCATAAGCATCTTTCAATGACACTGTTGTCCCTCCTATTTTGGTTTTTTGTCTTCTGGAAGCCATGATGTTGATGGCTGAGATTGAGGGTGCTAAGGAGCATCAAGTATTAAGAAAATAATAATATAGCCAGTTAAGATGACTTATCCTATTTGTAAATTCCAAATAGCATTTGTATATACCTCAATTTTTATTCACCCCCATTTAATTTGACCATGTATATAGCACTTACTACTGTACAATAGAGTGGATTAAAAAGGAGCAAATTATTTGTCATAAGGCTAGTTTATTCTTAACCAAGTCAGCACTGAGCAACACAAATTAATATATTAATCAACTTATTACTGGAGCCCAATCCAAATTACCATAACTCTGTTCTGGAATGAAAGTCCCTATCTTTTCCTCACCTCCTAATGCATGTAGTATTTCTACATTTGTACTCCTAGACATATTCTATACATAAACATCAGATGGTGGTGGGTGCAAGGATGCAAAACCAGGAATTGGAAGCTTATCTTAGTGGACTGGCCAGGTTTATATTAACCGCTAACACACATACATACCCTCCTTAAGTGAGCGTACCTTCTCATGCTAGAACAAGTAAAATAGAATATCTAAAGCATTTTGCTGTGAGCCAGGATGCCCCAAATTCTGTTTTCGTAAGCAGGCTTATACAAATCCCCGTTCTCTTGTTTTCAGATCCTTTATCTGCAATATGGGGATAAAAACAGATTGGATTCAGACTTAGTCATGCTTAGATCAGTTCTATTAAAATCAAAAAGAAAGACATGATGAACACAAATCCCATTATTTTCACTAGGTTTTACTCATTGAATAGACTTATCTTGTACCGAAGTAAGGCTGTGAGATTTTCTGTACTAAAAAGAGAGAGAGAGAGAAGTATAAAGGTGAATCATAATATCTGGGATTTTTTTTCTATTTGTTGTTGACTTCTAAGCTCATCACCAGAGCCTGTATTTAGAGGAGCTCTGAAAACTAAGGTCTGGATAGAACTATTTTAGAGTATTAGCATTTCAATTAATTTATTTATTGACATTTCTAGAACTGTCCACGTGGTATTTTGCTGATTTTCCTTATAAACTATTCTATCAAAATGGGATGCATTTTAATGCTCAAATGTATCTTTTAAAAAATGTGTCTTAGAGCTGTTGGGTTTTTTAAATCTCCGTAAATATCTTCAGTCTTTTAAAATATTTGTTATGCTTTGTATACTTCCCAATTTTAACTGGCCATTTTTGGTTTTTACATTATAATTACATAGTAATGATGCTACCATGTTTATTTTTTACTGTTGCCCCAGATCCTTAATTGAATGAATAAATAACCTCTCTCTCTCTCTTCCTCCTTCCTTCCTCTTCTCTCTCCCTCCCTCTCCCTCCCTCCCTCTCCCTCTTTCTCTATCTCTCACTCTCTCTTTCCCTCCCTTCCTCTTTCTCTCTCTTCTCTTGACAGAGGTTCATTCGAAGATTCTACAACCAGATTTTATACAGCTTGTGTGGTAGAAGCTTTTGCCTATTTGCATTCCAAAGGAATCATTTATAGGGACCTCAAGCCAGAAAACCTCATCCTAGATCACCGAGGTTATGCCAAATTGGTGAGTGGTTGTGGATGTTTTCTCCTCAGGCAGCAATAAAATATTACATGGCCCTGTAGCTCAGTTGCTTCTCCCATTGAAATAAAATTCCTTTACTAACAGCCATAAAACTGTACTTCTAGCTGAAAGGCAGTATTCAGCTCTGCGATTCTAGGACAAATCAGTTTATAAAAGAATTAATACAAGCCGATTAATTTCTGGGAGCCAAATAAGCAAAAATGGACTTTTGTTCGTCTATGTATCATTTCAGAAGTTTGTTTTCTTGTGTTGTACCCTTCTGGAATCGAAGCAAGATTTTAGTAACTTAATGAACTTGAAGAAATTACCAAATATAATTATAAAATTTATCCTACTATGACTTTTTAAAAATTATTTATTTATATTTCATATTTCTAGAATGCCCAGCTCCTTCAAGGAGGGGCCCTGGACAATGTACAGTATAATCAACTCTAGTCTCTTAGTTATCCCATGTTTAAATGATTTGATTTCTTATTGGCTTTCATTTTTTTAGAGGAACTTCATTTTAAAATGCTAATATCATCTTTCAGAGATTCTAGGCACGAGTTTGAGCTATAATCAATGTTATGGGAAACTAGGAGTCAAGGAGACCTTTCCACATTCCCCAGATACATATTAATAGATGATGATGATGATGATGTTATCCATTCAGTTGTTTCCAACTCTTGGTGATATCTTCCAATCTTGCACTGTGTTGTTCTATGCTCTGACTAGTTTCAGCTTTAATGGTGTCTAACCACCATCATACAATTACAGTTTAATTTGCCCTTTCTCATTTAATTCTGCACAAGAATTTTGGCTATTGAGAGGAAATGTGGTAGAATGCAAGAAGATAAAAAAGTAATAAGATCACAATCCCACATGAGAAAAAAAAAAACTGTAGCATCTTTGCTTTATCTGAATCAGAAGAACTTATAATTTGGCCTACAGGTGGCACTAAATCATCTTGAGTTGCCATTACTTGAGTTGAAGACATTGGGAATTGGAACTGCAGACAAGTACATAAAATGGTGCTGAATACAATGTACATGGTAGTGCCTGCTCTCATCATCATCATCATCTTTTAGCAATCCCATAATCCCTTGCAGGGTGGAGTCTGGTCAACTGAATGGAGCTAGCATAGTGTTTAATGGCCGGATGCCCTTCCTTTCTCCAATGCGGAGTTTTGTTCAGCAGATATAATCTCATTGTGCCCAGAAAGAGAAATATCTGTCTCTACCTAGGATCGAACTCACAGATCGAGCTCACAGATTGTGAGGCGAGAGCTGTGGTGGTGCCTGCTATTGATCTATATTATTGATATGGTTTAACTCTTAGATAATAACCAGCTAGGAAACATAAGCGAATCATTAGACAGGTTTAGATTATCTTTGCTACATCATTTTATGAAATGGAAACTGTTAGTGCTTTTTTCTAAATCTTGTCAGTGGAAATATACTCCTCCAAGGCTTTCTTGTAATACTCTCCCTTTGAGAATTTTCTCGTGCAGCCTATTCTTTAGATGTACTTGTGCTCGTGAAAACCTGTGCTGCTGTGACCATCTCTTTATATGTTTGTGCCTGCATAAGTGCTTTTAACTTTTTGCCTTCCTTGATGGGTGTGTGAACCTTCTTTCACAGGTCGATTTTGGTTTTGCAAAAAAAATAGGATTTGGAAAGAAAACATGGACTTTTTGTGGAACTCCAGAGTACGTAGCCCCAGAGATCATTCTCAACAAAGGTCATGATATTTCAGCAGACTACTGGTCACTGGGAATCTTAATGTATGAGCTCTTGACTGGCAGGTATGGGCATTGCATTGGAGCTGCAGATAAAAAAATAGTTCAGCAAACTAGAGAATATTTCTGCTGTTGTCACTTTGATTAGAAGAGCTGGGATTCAGGGCTGGCATACGCTATGATAAACAAAAATAGTGCTTAAAAAGTACTATGGAATTACTTATTATGATTTTGCAAGGATTTACAATTTGCTTTCCAGCAACTAAAGTCTTGAGATAACCACTCTAAGAGGAAAGGACATTGATGAGGCAAATTTTACTAGTATTATTCATTTCATTCTAATTGCTGAGCACTTCCCTGCCCCCATAACCAAATCAACCTGCGTTCTTTTACCGGTTCACCAAATCACGAGTTCATGGTACCAATGAGATATGCTTAGATTGATGCAGATTGAACTGAACTTCAGTTGTCAAGAAGGAACTTGAAACATCTCTTCAAAACATAAGGCAATCAAAACAAAATGGAAGCATGCTAGAAAACGGCTAGGTAGTATTTTGAAACAACACATTTCTAAAAGAAAAGTTAAACATAGCTTTTCTTTCTTTAAAAAAAAATCAACTAAAAACATTGAATAGGAAGATTAAAAGGGAGCCAGTTTGGTCTAGAGGTTATGGCACCAGGCTAGAAAGCAAAAAAAAACTGTGAGTTCAAATTCCACCTTAACCATGAAAGTCAGCTTGGACCAGTTACTGTCTCTCGGCCCTAACTCACCTCCAGCTTCATTGTTGTAGAGAAATTAAGGAGGAAGGTGTGCTGGATATGTTTGCTGGAGTTATTTGTTAATTTTATAAAGATAGGATATAAATAAAAAAAGATTTCTGAATATAATATTTTAGAGGCTACTATCAGAATCACTTGGAGTCTATATTTCAGAACTAGAATATTATCTCTGACAACATTTTATTAAGATCATTCTCACTTCCCAAGTGAAGGCAGGAAGACTCAGTGGCAAACCTACAAGGAATATAAATTCTGAATAGGTTCATGTGTGAGAAAGCCAAATGGCTTGCTTTTTTGGATGCTATCATTACAATAATGCCACTGAAAATTAAGAAAATATCTATATACGTGCAAACAATCAGCACAGAGTGATAGCTTTTTCTCTTTTTAAACAGACTGTCTCCTTTCTTAAAGTTAAAAACATAGTATAAAAATAAGTTGGAACTGTTTGATTTCAAGAAGTTCAGTCAGTGAAAACATAGATTAGCATAATTTTATGTGCAGTTCAATAGACTTAGGCCAGCAAGTTGTGGATTTAAATCATTCTTTTGTAAAAAAAAAAAAAAGAATAAAATCCTTACAAAATCAAAATACTGCTTTTAAAAGGGAATTATTACCTACTTCACAGAATAACACGAAAGTCTTTAAACATTTAGAAATGCTTATATGCTCTAGTAAATAATAACAATAGTACTATCTATAGCAGGGGTCCCCAAACATTGCAACTTTAAGACTTGTGGACTTCAACTCCCAGAATTCTCCAGCCAGCTATGCTATGTTGGCTGGAGAATTCTGGGAGTTGAAGTCCACAAGTCTTAAAGTTGCAAAGTTTGAAGACCTCTGATCTATAGTAACAGATCCTTACCCTCGTGCCAAACTGTGTATCCTCTAGTGTCTTTAAATTACTTTGGAATTTAGCCATTACATATGTCCATTATACAGATAAGCCTTGATTTACAACAGTTCACCTAGTTCAAAGTTACAACAAACTGAAAAGAATGACATGACCATTTTTCACAAGAAAACCCGCTGAAGCATCCCCATAGTCATGTGATAAAAAAAAATGCTTGGCAACTATTTATGATGGTTGCAGTGTCTTGGGGTCATGTGATCATCTTTTCCAGCTCTCTGACGAGCAAAGTCAATGGGGAAGGCCAAATTCACTTAACAACTGAACAATTGCAATGATTCACTTAACAACTGTAGCAAGAAAGGTTGTAAAATGGGGAAAAACTCACTTAACCACTGTCTCACTTAGCAACAGAAATGTTGGGCTCAGTTATGTCCATAAGTCAAGGACTACCTGTAATGAAGTATTGTAAGATTAAAATACATTATTGTAAGTGAGTGTTTACCTCAGCTTAATTCTTGCAGGATGAACTGCAATAATTCCCCATCATGCCTAAATGTATGTTTTTCCAATATTTTTCTTATGAATGTCGATAAACATCTTGGGTGAAATAATAGCACAAAGCTTTATTATTTGCTTATTACAAAACTACTGTTTATGAAATATTCCAGAAAAATTGTGAAATGTTATAAGCACTGGGCAGTGGTTAATCGTTTCTCAGACAGATCCTGGGAACTTGAGGGTTCCAGCTGTTTCTCAAAACAGTGTTTTTCAATCTTGACACTTTAAAATGGGTGGAATTAAATTCCAAAATTCATGAATTAAAATTGCTGAGGTTGAGGGACACTAGTCTAAGTGATGAAGATAAGGAATATTTTAGGATGAATAGAAAATTAGGATGCACAATATATCCCAAATTTGGAGTTCAATCTCTTCTTTCAATCTTGATAACTTTTTTTTTTAAAAAAAATACCATTCAAGGACCGAAACACATGAAAGTGCACCCCAAGATATTTGTAGGTGCACACCTGCATAATCTGAGTCCCGTTCATTTGCCATTTGTGACTTTTAATATAATTGAGAAAATACTAAAACAGTGGTTTTCTGGTAGTTTATGGATAGCCTTTATTCCGTAAGAGGATAAAAGCAGCGTCCCAAGTCATTTTCTTATTCTCACCTGTGATGTAGACATAATAACTACATTATAAGCAGCATATAGCAATGCTTAAATCACACAATCTTCCAAAATTAGGTAAAACAGGTTTCAGTTTATTGGCAAAAAAATAATAATACTAGATTTTAATTAGTATTTTTGTTCTTTTTCTACAGTCCACCTTTCTCAGGCCCAGATCCCATGAAAACATACAACATCATATTAAGGGGGATTGACATGATTGAATTTCCAAAGAAGATTGCCAAAAATGCTGCTAACTTAATTAAAAAACTATGCAGGTAAATTCTTTACATTTGTTAGTATGTATGTATGTATATATGTATTTATGTATATATGTATGTATTTATGTATATATATATATATATATTTTTGTTTTCTTAAGTTTTCGCGGGTACTTACATGTATGGTGTTAGGCTTGGTTCGGGTATTTTCCCACGTCATTGTAGTTGTTCTTTTAAAGTTGTAGCAACGTTTCAGCAGAATCTCATCTGCCATCATCAGGCTTCTGTATTGTGTCCGTCTGTGAGTCAGACTTTTACAGTGGTTTCAGATTTGAATTTGGGGCAGCCTATTGCTGTGCCAGAATGGTTTTTCTTCATCCTGATTGGTTGGGAGTCTTGGTCTGTGTTTATTGGTCTCGGAGTTTGCTGTGTTCTGCTTGATGGGTGTTTCTGATATCTTCTGTCTGTTTTTGGCTCTTTTTGTATCTTGATTGGCTGGCAGCATTGTGTTACTTTAATGGAGGTCTTTAGTGCAGCTTGGCTTCGGGTAAATGGGCGGCTATCATTAGTTAGGAAGCTGGGTTTCATCTGGGTGCCTGGTTGGGGTGTGTTTGAGCTGGAGGTATCAGGGGGATCTGTTTGTGCCCAGGTGTTTGCCTGGCTTGTGGTGTGGAGATTTTTTTGTTTGTGAGTGCAGGCTTCCAAATGATTGACAGCCTGGTGGAATCATCTCTTCTGTTCATGCTTTCTGGTCTTTTTTCAATCTCTATGGCTTCTCTGATGACTCTGTGGCTAGGGTTTTCCATAGTGGCCAGGGTTTTGGTGCCATTGAAGTTGATGCTATGACCTGTAGCTTCCATGTGTTGGACTAGTGAGGAAGTGTGTTCCAGCTTTTTGACTGCATTTTTGTGTTCATCAGGCGGGTACTTATTCTTCTATTGGTCTGTCCAATGTATGTGGCCGGGCATGATGCACAGGGGACTTCGTATACGCCTTGGTTTTCCAGGTCAATTTTATCTTTGGGGTTGCTAAGGATGGCTGCTATTTTTCTGTCTGTTTTGAAGGCGTCACTGAGTGGACTGCCTTCCAAAGACAGAAAAAAACAGCATAACGCAAAAAATTGACCTGGAAAAATCCAGCCTGACCTGTGCATCATGCTTGACCCCCTGACAGACCAATCAAAAAGCGTATATATATATATATATATATATATATATATATATATATATATATATATATATATATGTATATATTTATGTGTGTGTGTGTTTTTCTTAAGTTTTCGCGGATACGAAAACTGTGTGTGTGTGTGTGTGTGTGTATGTATGTATGTATGTATGTATGTATGTATGGTATTCAGCTTTGTTGGGTATTTTCCCACGTCATTATAGTTGTGCTTTTAAAGTTGTAGCAATGTTTGGCGGAATCTCATCTGCCATCATCAGGCTTCTGTATAGTGTTTGTCTGTGATATACAGAAGCCTGATGATGGCAGATGAGATTCTGCCAGCAACGTGCTACAACTTTAAAAGCACAACTATAATGATGTGGGAAAATACCTGAACAAAGCTGAATACCATCATACATACATACATACTAATACACACACACACACACATATATATATATATAATGGTTATTAATAACCATTAAAAATTAGTGTTGTTCATATATATATATATATATATATATATATATATATATATATATATGAACAACACTAATTTTTAATGGTTATTAATTAAGTTCACTGAAGTCAATATTTTGTTTTTTCATTCTTTATTACTGTCATTGTTAGCCATTGTAAGCCATACATACACACATAGACAAAGTGTATATATTGCATATATAAAAGCTTTTTCTAACATATATAGAAATACACACACACACACACACACACATATTCTAGAAAAAAAAATTGATTTCCAACTTTCTTCTATAACTTTTTTCTTGTTCTTTTATTTTTAAACAGGGACAACCCATCAGAAAGATTAGGTAACTTGAAAAATGGAGTCAAGGATATTCAAAAGCACAAGTAGGTATATTTCAGAAAAAAAGTAATCCTCTGTTTAAATCCATCAATACATTTAGGTATATTTTTGCACAGACGAAAAACTGAGAGTACCACAATCCAATAGGTGCAATTTTTTTCACCAGAAACTTGAGTAATATAAGACAGCTATGCAGAATGCATCTGCTTATATTCTAAGTAGAGTGCTATCGTAACTCCGAATCTGGATGTGCTAACTATTTATGCAGCATTAAAGATTTTGCAATGAAAATAAATGAAAACATCTTCAAGTGGTCAATTAGAATCACATTCAATAACTCACATTCAAGTAACATAATGATGTATAATACAATAAATTTAACATAACGTAACAACATAATACATGAAATTGCTTCAGAAGCCCATCAGCAATTCCTGTTCAACATAATACAACATAAACAGGAGACAGGTTAAATGTAAATAAGCTTACAGATATCAAAAAAATCAGATCTTCTAAAGATATTTATTAGCTTTTTTTATTTTTTACATGTTTGAAGGAGACGGATAGCCAGTATCAATATCTATCAAGATAGATACTTCTATCCATCTGTGTCAGCATCTGGGAATGTCATATCATTTACCTGACTTATTCTTTTTTTTTTGTCATCACAAATTAGACATCTGCAGTTTGGACAGAGCCTTGACTCAGAATTTTCTCTAACTGAGGAAAATCTTGGTACCATCCTAACTGCCCACAATTAAGATAAAACAAAATGTTTCTCAAATCTCCCCTTCCCCCAGAGGGGGCATTCAGCAGGTTCTGACCAGTTCTGGAGAACCGGTAGTGGAAATTTTTAGTAGTTCAGAGAATCAGCAAATGCCACCTCTGACTGGCCCCACCCCCATCTATTCTCTGCCTCCCAAGTCCCAACTGATTGGCTGGGTCTTCTTTTGTTGCCCTGCACAGGAAAACAGAGCTGGAAAGCAGGTTAGTGGGGTGGGGACGGAATGGAGATTTTGCAGTAACCTTCCCCTGCCACACCCACCAAGCCACACCACACCACACCCACCAACCCACACCCACAGAATGGGTAATAAAAAAAATTGAATCCCACCACTGCCTCCCCTCAAGTATTAAGTAAGAGGGTTTCAGAAATGTAATTTTTGTAATGTTTAATGCTAGGCTAATGTTTAATGCTAATGTTTAATGCTAGGTTTTGCTGCAATGGTAGTATAAATGTCCTTGTATTATTTTATCTTCTGACTTCAGGTGGTTTGAAGGCTTTAACTGGGAAGGTTTAAGAAAAGGTACATTGACGCCTCCTATTATACCAAGTGTGAGTATAGCTTTATTACTTGTTAAAATGTATATATTGGAATCATAACTTAAGAAAGTGGTTGAATAAACTCATTGGGAAAAAAACAAGCAGGAGCTCTGAAGCAAAACATGGAAATGTGTTCTTATCTTACATTAACATTCCCATATATCCAGACCTCTGCTTGACTTCATTTTCAGATACATAGTAAGGGTATATCTGAAGACTTCTTTTGACAATGAATCAGTGATGAAGCTTATACAAGAGTTTAGGTTGTAATGTATCTTAATGAAATCTTTACCTCTTTTACTACCAAAAGCTTCTTTGTTCTTCTTCCAACTTACATTGCTCAGTTCTCCTTTTCATTTCTTCTATCACACCATCAGTTTCTAAATGTGGTATTAGATCACATGCTGTTGTACTCAATTGACAATTTGACATAGTTTTTCCAATTTGGCATAAGTAAGTAAGATGCTGCCTTTCTTGTTCAAAGTAAAGGACTTTCTAGTTTGACTTGACTTGAAGCTTACAAGTCACACACCAACAGTTGCTTTAATTTCCATGCAGAGCCATGTTAATGCTAACAGTAAATATTGGTATCAATATTGATTATAGAGCCCTAAAATACTATTGAAAGAAAAAAAAAAAAGGAAATACCTATTCTTAACTTTGGCTTAAGTCTTTTCCCTTTGTTTCCACTAAATTTGTAAAAAAAAAAAAAGTGAAGATCAAGTGACATTGTTAAATATGGATTATATACATGGATTTAAGGACATCTATTTCTATATCAAACATAACTCTTTTTAGAAGAAAAAAGTCACAGTTTGAGACAAACACTGAAACACTGAAACATATTCCTCTTAGGCAGAGGTCTCCAAACCTGGCAACTTTAAGACTTGTGGACTTCAAGGCCCAGAATTCTCCAGCCAGCTATGTTGGCTGGACAATTCTGGGAGTTGATCCACAAGTCTTAAAGTTGCCAAGTCTGGAGACCCCTGCTCTTAGGTAAATAGAGAAGACAGCCCTCTTTTAATTGTGGTCTGTTGAAACTATTATTATGGGAGTGGTGGACATGCTAATTAAACTTGGGCTAAATTGTGGTGGTGATTAATGTGATTGCTTTTCTTTCAATACACATTACTTTGCTACAACTTATTATGCTTAGTTTAGTTTTCTACATATTATTTGAATTTTACCACTTATGAAATAAATACTTCCTGTCAGAGTTGAATGTATACCCATAGTGAATGCAATTTAAAATACTTGACTTTTCTGATTTATTTTCACACATTCACTGTGAAATTCATGAATTCCTTTATCCTGTAGATAGAAAAGTACATAATAGATAGGAATCTGTAAATTATGTATAACCCCCACCCCCAATAATAAATTAACTTATTCAAAAATAACTAATTATGTTTGAATGAATGTACATTTCAATCTATTTAGGAATCAGGAAGGTCATTTTTCTGAAAACAGTAAGTTTTCTTCTGTCATTCAGTCTATTATGGTGACCTGCAAGCAATGACAATTTGCAGAATCAGCACAAGATTTAATTTATTTTGGAGGAGAGAGAATACTTGTGTTGTCTTTATTATATTGGCTTTTAATCATTAAACAGATACTTCACTACTGATGCTAATATGAAAAAATAATGGGAGACATATAAATACAGATACTACTGGGAAACTCTTATCCTATCATATTACTTATGCCTTGTTAATTTTTAATACTTTGAGTCCACTTTTCTAAAATATAAAATATATTTTATATGTATTATTTTAAGTTTAAATAAACCAGTCTCAACTTATTGTAATTTGTTAGATTCCTTTATGTCTTTCATGTTCTTGCAGACAGATTTCTCCCAAGTCAAATGATAATACAAAAGCAGTTGATATTTTTATAGTGAACCCACCATATTTAATTCAATAAATATGGGATCATACAGGGTCAAGTTAAATGGAAAACATCAGCAATTTGTTTTCCCACTTTCTAAACTTTTTTAACATATCTGTCATACGTGGCATAAAAAACACAGACCTTTTAGATGCGGACAAAGGCAGCAATTTCTTTCTCCTCTGTCATTGCTTGTATGCATTTTCTAAACAGCTCTACGGCAATTCTGTTTTTCACCGGTAACCTGCCATGCATCTGCATTAAATCCCAGCTTTGTAGAGCAGTTCAAAGGGCTGTCAATATCATTAAGAAAACTTTACATTATTTTGTCAAACTCTCCATTCTAGTTAGGAAAAACTAGGAAGCCAAACCCATTCATATGGAAGTTGCTTCAAAATTCCTTTCAAAATGTATAATCGCCCTTCCTTGTTCATAAAAATGTATGGGGTGTCCATTCTACTCTTTCATCTTTTCCCATAACTTTTTTCACTATTTTTGTTCTGAACAATGCACTTTACACCCTTTTTCTTTAACTTCTTTACTTCTTCTTTTACCCCTTCAGGTGTCGAGGGACTAGAAACATCCTCCTAGCCATGATATTCCCATTCACAGAATATTTTTAACAGTACTACATGGAACAATATTATGAATGAAAATGGCAGAATCAGTGGTGGTATTCTACTGGTTCGGCCCGGTTCTGCCGAGCCGGTAGCGCTGCTGAGCAGCGGACACCGAACCAGTTTTCTCCTCTGCTCTGCTATTGGGCCCGCCCACATGTCCAGCTCCCGTACTTACCTTTATCCCCTGCTTTTGAAGCGCAGCTGCTTTGCGCAGAACAGCAGAGTGCCACACGGTAACTGCTGAAGCAACCGGGAGAGTGCAGGCTTGCAGGAGGTGAGTTGGAACGCCTCTGCGCCTGCACAAACGCCTCTGCGCTTATGCAAAGTGTGCATTTGGTGCATGCGCGCACACAAAGTGTGTGTACATGCGCAAAGCGCGCCCACCAAGCCACACCCACCGAACCAGTGGTAAAAAAATTTGAATCCTACCACTGGGCAGAATCCTACATTTCTGAACTGTCTCTAACTTTTACTAGCCAGCATGAATTCGCTAGGGGTATAAAGAGCTCGCGGTTTGAAATCAGAAAATTGTCTAGAGATTCCAAATGCAGCAACTAACACTACCAATAGTTTTTATTTCCTTCATTGGATAGGTTGCATCTCCAACTGATACAAGCAATTTTGATAGCTTCCCTGAGGACAACGATGAACCACCACCTGATGACAACTCAGGATGGGACATAGACTTCTAATGTTTTTCTCTTACCTGCTTCTGCCTTGCTGAAGACAGCTTCCTGAGACATGGCTGCCAGCAGACCTGAAAGATTTAGGAAGGATTCATGCTCGGGGTCACCATGATGCCTTGATTGATGCTGCTACAGTAATTACAGTGGCATTAGGACTTCTTGTTTAGATGACAATAGTGCTCTTCACATGTTTTCTGTTTGAATTTAACACAGCAGTTGACATGGTGGTCCTGAAGCAAAATAATTATTCACCAATAATTTACACGTGTTTTCTATCATGGTACTGAACATGCTATGCCTCCATTACAATTTGAACGTTCATAGAGTAAGATGCACATAATTCTAGCGGTTAAGTTCATTTTCTTTATTGCTAAATATATTCCAAGCTGTTTTAAGTACTGTAGCCGATTCTAGGTTTGTAGAATCTATGGTACAGTAACTGGGGTATTCCCCTCAAACTGCAGGTTGAGTGCATTGAGCCTCTTAAAGAAGGCCAATGTGTTAAACTAAGGAGGAAAAAAATGGAGCTCATGTCAGAGCAACGCTATAATTTGTCTTTCTTTTCAAGCAGTGTACAAGACAAGAATGAATGTTACCTTCCTCCATTTTTAGTTCCGATACGTTTTTCTTCCCAACTGATAACAGAAGCACAACTGCTACACTTCCTGTTAAACTGTTAAACAAGTGTGGGTCAGTCAATCCTCACATCATATGTCTGAGAACTTACTTTTTATCATTTCTTTTGTGGATTACAGATACATAAGGGCATGTGGAAAAAAATGTTCATAAAACTATTCGTTTTATGTATATACCATAACTATCTTGTAAAAGAAAAAAGAAGAATGCTTATTCAGAGGTCCTAAAAACAAAATATTAACCAAGTGTAAATATTAGAGCCTTTACAATTACTCTAAAATAACAATCACATTGAGAGCCCCCTGAAATTGCAAAATCCACTGCATTATTATATAGGTGCTATGTACATCTTTCATCTGTGAAAGAAAACAAACTTCCACACTCATTTTTCAGGAAAAAAAAAAGATGTAGCAAGAAATTTCACTGTCAGTTAGAACTGTATGAGTGGGCATATTCCTATACACACTCATATGTGGATAATACACACACACACGCGCATGTTTTTAATACTACTGTGCTGTACTGCCTTCACTTTGTTTTCTATTTTTCCAGATCCCACAAATATTTTATTTATTTTCCCAAAAGATAATTAGTCAATCTTTTCTTGTAAAATATAACTCTTACAGATCTGTTTACAAACATGGAACAATGTAATTGAAATGGGATGCTTCAATATGCCCTTCCCTTCAAAAGGAAGATTAAATTCACCTTTAAATATGTCCTGTTGAAGTCGACAAGTCTTTAAATGGGTCCATCTAAATGATGAATTACATCTACCAGTTATGAATCTTTTAATGGTCAGTGCTATAGACTAATTTGTCCGTACTTGTTATCCGAATTCAACATGTTCAGAGGACAGAAATGTCAAAAAGGCTATTATAGATAACAATTTTCAAGGCAATTCCAGCAAAGACTTCCATGTGTCAGTATGACTTCATTAGCATTTGTCAATACGCTGCTGAAGTAGTCTTGCATCTGTGACAGCTTCTTAAATTAGTTCCACAAAAAGAAAACCAACAACCACATTTACAGAATGTCCATTTCCTTTGGAATTTTCTCCAGAGTTTAATGACTTGCTCTTTTCTCTGAATCCAGAAATAAATTTACACCTCTAGTTTTGTGTTCATGCATTAATTTAATTTAATTATCTTTTCCCCTGTTGCCTAATACCATTCTGTTTATTTGCCCTATTCAACATTTGAAGTTGTCCTATTAATGAGGACCGGATTCAGATTAAGTTATTACCATATAACCTATAATGCTATTACATTTTACTGGAAATAAATTCCATTGAACTTAATGATGGTCACATCCGATTAGACATGCGCAAGGACATATTTTTCTTTTCCTCTGAAATGTATGAAATATGGATCATGACTAGCTTGTACTATCATTTTCGATGATACCAAAATTTAGTTATTGTAGTTATTTTACAATGCAGTACAGCATGTGCTTATACAGAAGTAAGGCCTACTTTGTTCAACATAACTTATTCTGAAATAGGTATCTATAGGATTGTTATCTTAGTCTGGACCTAATCCAGTTTGCATAACTTAGAATTTCCCTGTCACTGGACAGGGTTATAAAATGAACTTGAAATGAAACACTGGCTGTTGCATACATTGCATTGGTTTAGTATTTTATATAAAATGGTCAGTTAGTTTTCCTCATAATTGATGCTTGGAGATTAGCACCAAAACATCCAAAAATGAAGCTCATTGGCTACTTCCAATTATCCCCAAGTTCTTGATTCAGTCATTTCAGTGAAAACCTCCCTAATACATTAGAAGACAATATATGAGTTTGAAGGATTTAAAAAAAAACAAAACAAAAAAAAAACAAATCTCTTTATAATATTCTCACATATTTCATACAACTTGTGGCTTCTTTTTAAGATATTTAGTTTTTGGGGGGAGGGGAAATATTGTTTGTCTGTTCCTAGTGATGGCTTCCACCAAAAATAATAATAAAGAACCAGCATCAACCAGGACTGGTACACTATAATAAAACAGTCCTGGAAATAGCACTCTGCTTCCAATAAACATAGGATCAGGGATAGGAATCCTTGATGTGGCATTTAACATCCAATCACACGTACATCAATCAGCCTTACTAAAATGGTTCAAGCTTCCAAACTTTAGTAAAGGTAAAACTTTTTTATTGAGCTTAGTTAGTGGGAAGAGCAAGTGATAGACCACTGTAATTTTCTGGGATATATATATATATATATATATATATCCCTGTCTAAAGCATAACCTGGTATTTAAACTTTACAATATTGTAAGATAGCAAATCATAACCTTTCCTCATACATACACTGGAAGAAATATTGTTGGCCATCCTTGCAGAAACGGAATGACAGAGTTTTCATAAGCAGTGAGCAAAATACGTATGTAATGTTAAGGCACAAGTCAAGCGGAGATTAGAAAGCATGATGATGAGAATAACTCGAATAAGTTAGAATCATATCTGGCTGCTTAGGGAGGCTCAGGCTGTACAATCTTGAAGAGCAGAAGTAATCTTCAATCTTGCCAGTCCAAATTGCAATTTAGTCTATAGAAAAAAAAGGGCACAGGGGTTTTTTTTTCTTGTTAAAATTAACCAGACATTTTCACCTCTTCTCATATCCATTAAACTTAGATATATTTGCTTGAAGGTACACAAAAGCATAAACGTCCAGGACTCACTTTCAGAATTTTCTATTGTCAGTTTCGTCAGATAATTTTTCACATTCATAAGGGTGCCTATAGCTTGAGTGAAATATTCCAGAAAGAAACACAGCGCCATAGCTTAAGTTAATCTAACTTCAGTTTTCCAGAAGGACTCCGAGCTTCATTTATATCTAATCTATTTAATTATAGTCAGTTTAGTGTTTTTTTTTTACAAATACACATCGGTGAGCGAATATCAGAACACTGCACCACTTGTTAATCACTTCTGCTGCTCGTTAGTCCTACAAAATTAATTGTATATAACAAGTCTAATCAAAACACACAATTTAGAATATAAATAATGCTGGAATCAGAATGTGGTCATAGGGCTAAAAGATTTCCATAGTCATTTTGGTCAGGTTTTCTTGTTTCTACATTACACCTGGGATCATTAGACAAAAAACTCTCTGCACTTCACCTCTAAACAAGTGATGTGCCTACCCAGAATCAATTAAAATCTAAAATGTACTAATTTCAACTCTTAGATTTTTCTTATAAACTATATATAGTGGTCTCCAATCTAAACAGTTGCAGGGCTATTAGGTCGTCCTCAAGCACTCAGCTGACAAGTAGTCACGAGTTTCAGCTGACAAGTAGTCACGAGTTTTAAAAAATATTTATGCAAGAAAAGTTGCCGAATGAGCGTGGTATGAATTATGCTTGATTCCTTCCATTTTGTCCTTGAACTGCACTCAATAATATATAATTGGTGTGGTGTGCACTTAATATAAATTTATTTTGTCATATGGCTCACTTGCATCTTCTTTACCAAATGTATTTTCAATAACTTAAACTAGCATATGTATAATAGCAAACCCTGCATTTATAAGTAATATATTTTATTTACATATATATAAATATAGATATATATACATGTTTATGTTACAACGTACTGTCTTAGTCCACATGTTACTCCTTCCATGCAGATCACACCAAAAATGGCCTCCCATAGTGAGTTTTCCATCCCCAGCAATAAGATTAAGTGCTACTCAACATGTAAATTAGGGCAATAATGTTGCAGGTTTCTTGGTTTTGCTGAACTTAACAGGTGAAATGGAAATGCTAATCATACATTACAGCTGGGAATGGTAAACTTGTCATGGCCAAATTACAGGCTTGGCCTGGCTCAAGTAGTATGTGGACAACTTATTATTTATGGCTATAGTCCTTCGATAAACTTACTCACAAGTAAGACCCATTGATTTGATACATTTTGTTCCCTGATAATGCATTTGAAATTAAGACCTTGCTTTTCCACAATAAAAGGTTCAATGGCGTATCTGCATAAAAATGAGTTTGCTAACAAATTCAAGACACACTGATTTAGAACTAAGTTCTAAAGGTACACAGTTGAACTGTAGCTCAATACAATTCTCCATAGGGAAATATTTAATGATAGGACCACAGGCAAATATTTATGTAAATAGATATTTTTTCGTGTTGATATTTTATGGTATACATATAGCTTTTTCTTTAGACCATTGCATTATTTTCATTTTTCTTATTTGTAAGGTAATGTTTTTAGATCAACGTGGACTTGAATTAATGTCATAATTGTCAGTATTACTGAAGTTTATGTCAACTGTACTGTTGTCCATTTGTCCCATAGTTTAGAACATCATCTAGTTATTTGGCATTGTTGCAAGTGCCTTAAATTCATGGCATCCTATTAAAAAAAATACAAATTTGGTGTTATGCTGCATGACCAAGACAAACACACCTCAAAATGTTGTCCTTTCTTAGCTTGCTGCGTTTTACAGTTCTTTCGGCTAAACAGTTTATAAGCCTTTACTATATAATATTGATGAATTACAGAAATGATGACGTCGTTCTCTTATTTCTGTTATAAATGTACCAGAGCTGTGTATCTGTTAATGAGATACAGCATCATTTCTGTGAAATGTATAAATGTACGTGCAGGTCAAATTAATATATGACATACTATCAGTCTGTATACAGGCATTCCTGTTTTGCTAAGGTGTGCAAATTTTAAAACAGTAGTGCGGTAAAACTTCAGACATGCCACATTTTGTAATAGATTCCATAGTAAAAATAAAAAAAAATTTAAAAAATAATATTCCAATTGGGCAGATTAGACATAAAATTGACATCGTAGCAAAAACGGGGGAGGGGTGGGGAAAGGAAAGAAAAATCCCTCTGATTGGAAAAAAAATCATTGACTGAAAAAAATAAAATAAAAAGGAATGAATCTTGTTGCACCACTGAACAAAACAGGGCCCGTTTTTTCTCTGGGTTGGTTCCAGACCTAGTTACCTTTAGAGTAAACCCATTCCCATCAATGGGACTTACAGAAGTTGTATCTTCCATTGTTAATGGTATACGCAAAGCTGGCTTAAATCTGAAAGCAACCCTATGATTTCATGTATATGCAAACTGTTTCTGAGACACCTTCTCAGTAGTATATCTAGAAAGTGATACACTGAAAGCCTCGTCCTCTTCTCTGTGAACAGTCCGCTCCAAGCCCTGGGACTTTTGACGTTTCAGGCTTTCATTGCAAAGGGAAATTTGATTCAGAGTTGCCTAACTAATGTACTTAATTCCAATGTATGATGTTTTTACACACGGTGGTTTCCTTTATAATCCTGATGGCTCTTTTTCTTCTCCGTAAGGATTCTACATGAATGAGGAGGAGTTAAGTTTTGTTTGTCCAAGAATACACTTTCATCAAGTGGTCTTTGACCAGTTGCACTCTTTTGATGTAGACTGAAAAAAAACAAAAAACCTTTTTATCATGAAGTTAACTGCTTTTGTTTTGCTCTGTATTTTCCCTGCAGCTGTAATTGCCGAGTGCCTGTTGTATACTTTATAGAGTTGAAATAAAAAAAAATTTACTTTTGAACGGTGTCGTCCATATGTCATATTTGAGGGGAATTGGCTCCATGACAGGTAGTCCTCAACTTAGTAAACATTCGAAGCAGAGGTGGTATTCAGCAGGTTCTGACCAGTTCTGGAAATTTTGAGTAGTTCGGAGAACCAGCAAATATCACCTCTGACTGGATATTTTACAGTATCCTTCCCCTGCCACATCCACCAAGCCATGCCCATAGAACCGGTAGTAAAAAAATTTGAATCCCACTACTGATCTGAAGTTAAACGGCACTGGAAAAAAGTGACTTACGACCATTTTTCACACTTATGACCATTGCAGCATCCTCAAGGTCACTTGATTTACATTCGGATGCTTGACAACTGACTCACAATTATGATGGTTTCAATATCCTGGGGTCATGTGATCCCCTTTTGCGACCTGACAAGCAAAGACAATGGACCAACCAGATTCACTTAACAATGGTGTTGATAATTTAACAGTTGCAGTCATTTGCTTAACAAATGTGGCAAGAACAGTCATAAAATGGGGCAAAAGTCAGTTAACAAATTTCTCACTTAGCAACATAAATTTTGGACTCCATTATGACGGTAAGTTGAGGTCCACCTGTACTTATTTTGTTTTTTGAACTCTGGTCTCTGCCAGAAGTGATCTACAGAAGTCTAGATAACTAGATGAACATTATTATTTTTTCTTGTTGGAGCTTCCTTCACATTTAGATAATCAGATTATTCTATACAGATTGGATTATTCCATATTCAGAATTTTTATGAGTTTGTAGCTTTGGATCTCTTGTCCTTTTAAGCCAAGATTTTGGCTTGTATATTTAAAAATATATTGTATCTTAAAACATAGTTTGTTCACTCCGTAAGTATTTCACAGGATTGAGAGAACTACCAGTAGGATCATGCTGGTTCCACTTTATCTACAAATGTATAACCGTAAGTCTCAGTGAAGACAATAAATCCCAATAATCAAAATTAATCAAGACCTCAATGGGAATTAGAAACGATGGGGTGAATTGACTGATGGAATACTATTATTTATAAGAGCCGAGGTGGCCCAGTGGTTAGAGTGCAGTACTGAAGACTACTTCTGCTGCCTGCCGGCTGCCTGCTATTTGGCAATTCGAATCTCTCCAGGTTGATTCTCAAGGTTGATTCAGCCTTTCATCTTTCCGAGGTCAGTAAAATGAGGACCCAAGATTGTTGGTGGGTAAACCGTTTAGAGCAGTGGTTCCCAACCTTTTTTTCACCCCACACCCCTAAAGAAATTTCACTCGAACCTCGCACCCCCTGGAATAAAATTTCACTCGAACCTCGCACCCCCTGGAATAAAAATGCCAACATATAGCCAATATCCTATTATTTACCTGGACTTTTCTCGCACCCCCTGGAATATCGTCTTGCACCCCCAGGGAACCCCTGGTTTAGAGAGAGCTGTAAAAGCACTGTGAAGTGGTATATAAGTCTTAATGCTATAGCTATTTATATGCTGTGTAATAGCCAATCACTTACAGATAACTGATAAAGCTGGTTTAATGTAGATTTCTTTTGCATATGTTCAGTATTATAAAAGTTACATGATAGGATCCTATGCATATTTTTCAAAAATAACTCTAACCATTTAGAAGGGGTTTACTCTCAAATAACCATATTTAAGGTCTCCTTCTTGTTTTGTTTTTCTATTAAGTAAGCTAATAATAGAAAGTGAAGTAATGATATATATGAAAAAGTCAGTTTTCAAAACAGGGTTTGTGAATGACTAGTAATGGACAAAAGGAAAGGGACAATTCACAAACAAAACTGAACCCAGAAACTGGAACAGTTAATACATTCAAAGGACAAAGATATGGTTATTTCATTATATATTACAATTTATAACAAAAACGGACAGTGGGATCTAAATACAATGAATGGATAGATAAAGGGATGAATACGTGCATTACAAAATCATCTGTAATAACTACATGTACTTCAAGATATATAAAATATATCAAGCAAATGACAATCACAAAGGAAAACATGGAATGGTATCTTCAAATGGCTGCCATAAGATTTGGGTATGTTTGTTAACCTGGGCAACTTTAAAACATATGGACTTCAACTCCCAGAATTCTCCAGCCAGCAATTCTGGGAATAGAAGTTCACATATCTTAAATCTGTCTTGGTTGAGGAACACTGAGATGCTGCATTGGAACCTCACCACGGAAAACACATGGCAATTCTAATATTGCCTTACAGGGAAGGTTGTGTCACCAGGTTTCTGAAACTTGGTGTATGACACAGTCTGTACAATTCTACACCGGTGATGCCCATTTATTTCTTGGTTGTTTAGGTTCTACCTCAGCTGTCAACTATGAATGTATTTGTTATACAGGTTTTTTTTAACTGCTGTTAACTGTCATCATTTTTAATTGATCAGTTTTGGAATAGAGCTGGAAGAGACCTTGGAGGTCTTCTAGCCCAAACCCTGGCTGGAGCAGGGTACCATTTCAGATAAGTATCTGTCCAGTCTCTTCTTAAAAACCTCCAGTGATGAAACACCTACAACTTCTGAAGGCAAGCTGGTTAATTGTTCTCAGTGATAGGAAGGTTCTCCATAATTCCAGGTTGCTTCTCTCCTTGACTCTCTCCTCTGGTGCTTTGTAAAATAATCTGCTCCCTCTTCTGTGTGACAGACCCTCAAATACTGGAATCCTGCAATCATGTCACCCCTAAACCTTTTCTCTAGACTAGCCATACCCAATTCCTACAACTGTTCTTCTTATGTTTTTGTCTCCAGGGCCTTAATCATCTTAGTTGCTCTTCTGTGCACTTTTTCCAAAGTCTCACCATCTTTTTTGTAATGTTGTGGATGCATTATTTCAGTATGATCTTATTAAGTGGATGCAATATTCTAGGTGTGGTTTTATTAAGTAAGGTTTTAGTACTGTTTGAGAAGAGTAGCTACATAAATTGAAATGTAAATAACTAAGCAACCTAAAGTTCTATCTTTTCAATTACATTTTGGGACTTTTAGTCAAATGCTCTTGAAATGACTTATCCTAGGATATAGATTTTACTGTAGAATGATTATCAATTTTTTTCAAATAATATCACAATAAACTGAAGACTAGCAACACATTAAAAAGGAATGCAAAAAGGAAATGGCTGGACATGTGAAAAAATGTTTTAAGAAAACTAAAAACACCACCACATGACCTTCATAGGGAAGTTTGGTTCAAATATTGGATTACTCTAAAGAAAGTCCATGTCTTTTGTAATTATCCACCTTATGTAAGTAGATGGGAAAAGCCACAGCATTATATGATAGCCAGATTAATGACAGGCATTTAGGTGAGGAGTAGACAATGTGTCACTGATTTATATCATAATAACAAAAAAGATGTGCAAATGAAATAATTTTTATGATAAGGATTGCTTTGCCATTGCAAATGGGCGTGAGGTATCTCATACCCTTCTGAAAGCAGCAAATGCAGACTTTTTTTCTTTGAAAAGGAAAAAGGCCACAAATCCAGTTCATAACATAGCAAGTTTTTTTTTATTATTATGTTAAGTCACGGCAAGACATTTTCTACAAATTCTGACACTGCTTCAATTTTCAGTTCCTATCTACTTTCTGGCCTCAGCAAGTATTCACTTTTTGCAGGACCTGAGAGCATTTTAGCTATAAAAATGTCACCTGTAGAGTCAGCTAATTCCAATTATATAATTAAAGAGTTCTGTTCTAAAATCCAGGCCCCCAGCTCTTACAGGGAATTGACATTGGCAGTCTGTATTGTTTTCATGAAATGAGTAGTAGTGAAATTTTATGGAATTTTACTGTTCAGTCTTTCTACTTTGAAAACCCTTTTCATATGGAAGATAAGCTTAATGATACTTTTATCTTCCCTGAGTGAAGGAAATCAGTAAAATGAATTGCCTACATTTCCTAGGAACGGTGATTTTTTTTTTTTTTTTTTTTTTCAAAAGAATTGGAATGAATTAAACAACTTGACCCTGTACAAGAGAAACATAAGGCTTGATGGAACAGCCCTATCAATATATTAGGTTTTATTGCTACTGTAATGAATCAAAATCTCCCCAAAGATGAGAGAGCATTATTGAACTATGCCAGAAGGAAACATGGGTTTTGGAGGAACTAACTGATGCAGAACAGGAAGAGTATTAACATCAGAGGTGGTATTCAACAGGTTCTGACCAATTCTGGAGAGTGGTAGTGGAAATTTTGAGTAGTTCCGAGAACTGGCAAATACCACCTCTGACTGGAAATTTTACAGTATCCTTCCCCACCAAGTAAAGTCCACGGAACTGGTAAATTTGAATCCCACCACTGATTAACACCTTTGAACTTAGGTGTTGGAGAAGATTCCTGAAGGTATCATGGACAGCTGAGAAACAAATGGTTCATTGAACAAATTAACCCAGAAATCTCACTCAAGGCACAAATGACCAGGCTCAAATTATTCTACTTTGGACACATAAAGATGAAAAGTATAACAGATCAGATATAATCTCTCTTTTCCTTGCTAAAAGCTTGGATGGAGACCAGAGGTCTGATCAATTAATTTGCTTCCTTGGGGGATGAAGAAAATCTATCCAGTAGCATTCAGACAACCAAGGGTTTAAACTTTCTACCCTTAAACAAAAGGTTTAGCTAAAATCAGAGATAGCCAAGTTTCAGGGGGAGAAAATGCCCCACTATATATAAAGTTAACTAGTTTGATTCAGTGGTTAAGGTGCTGATGTAGAAAGTAGGAGGCTGTGAATTCTAGTCCCATTTTAGGCCCCAAAGCTGACCTTGAATCAGTCACTCTATCTCAGCCCAATCCACCACACAAGGTTCTTGTGTGGAAAATAAGACAAAACTGCCTTTAGTTACTTATAAAATAATAAAAGGAGAGATAAAAATCTAATAAATGGATACATAAAATAGATACGACTTGCAGAAATCTGTGAATGTAGGCCCTCATTTTTTATTATGTGCTTCATGAATAAATGGATACATAAAATAGATATGACTTGCAGAAATCTGTGAATGTAGGCCCTCATTTTTTATTATGTGCTTCATTAATGTTACAGGGGAGGTTGTTTACATTTTGTATCTGTCTTCAGTTGACTATTTATATATAACCAAAATATAACTAAATATATTTAAAATGCAGGTATTTCACAGGCTCAAACAAACTCCACTTAATTAACTGTATTGGGGAAATACCTTAACTAATCCAAACAACCAGTTTGCCTTGGTCTTCAAGAAAGAAGGCTCTGATTCTTTGGTCTATGATTGTACATCAGTAACAGCAACCCACTAAAAACATTAGATTTTATCATGGTTTTTCCGGAGGCATCTGGGCAACTGTGCTTTCATAAAGGGTCTACCAATGCTATTAGTTGGTGAATGCTCGGCCTCAGAGACAGTCCACTCCTGTATAAAACTGCAAGCATTTCACAGATAGGCTGCTCATAATGTACAGCAAACTTGCTCAACCAGGTGTTCTTATACACACTTTCTCTATTAGATGAGAATAGCCCAAATCAGGGTAAGGCAAGGTTGGCAAAAAGTAGGTAGATGCATTTACAAATAAATGGAACTCCAATCTCGCTCAAGGTGAGCTAATTTGTAGACTTCTTGTTCTATCATCTGTCTGTTGGTCTGATCTATCTATCTCCTATCTAGCTATATATCCTATCTATCTATCATCTATCTATCTAATTTCCTATCTCCTATCTCTCTCTCTGTCTATCTATCTCTATCTATCTATTTATCATCTATCTATCATCTATCTCATCTCCTATCTATCTCCCATCTCTCTATCTGTCGCTCTATTTCTAACCTATCTCTATCCTATCCTATTCATCCATTCATCATCTACCTACCTATCATCTATCTATCTATCTATCTATCTATCTATCTATCTATCTCATCTCCTATCTATCTCCTGTCTATCTATCTGTTGCTCTATTTCTAACCTATCTATCTCTATCCTATCCTATTCATCCATTCATCTTCTATCTATCTATCTAATCTATCTAATCTATCTATCTACCATCTATCTACCTATTTACCTATCTATCTATCTACCTATCTACCTATCTATCTATCTATCTATCTACCATCTACCTATCTACCATCTACCTATCTACCATCTATCTATCTATCTCTATCTATCTCTATCTCTCACTCTATCTTTATCCTATCTCTATCCTATCCTATCCTATTCATCCATTCATCTTCTATCTATCTATCTAATCTATCTAATCTATCTAATCTATCTAATCTATCTATCTATCTACCTATCTATCTATCTATCTATCTACCATCTACCTATCTACCTATCTACCATCTACCTATCTACCATCTACCTATCTACCTATCTACCTATCTACCTATCTATCTACCTACCTATCTATCTATCTCAGTCTCTCTGTCTCTCACTCTATCTCTATCCTATCTCTATCCTATCCTATCCTATCCTATCCTATCCTATCCATCCATCTCCTATCATCCATCCGTCTGTCTGTTTGTCTATCTATCTATCATCTCTAATTATATGTCATAATCTCTCTCTTCTATCTCTCTCTTCTTCCTTCTCTCTCTCTAATACTGCCTTTTTTTCGAAGCCAAGGAAATTTTAGGGGGTGGGGGGGAGATACAGTTTGGGAGTGAGCGTCCCGGCTGTCCGCCACGAACTTCAGGATCAGTAAAGTCTTCCCGGTTTCCCCACCCCCACCCCGAGCTCTCCTTCCCCGCACTCTTTCCAAGCGGGAGCCTGGCTGTCGCCACGCTTGCTCTCCCGATACCCCCAACCGCTCGGCCGCGGTGCAACGAATAGCCGAACCTCCACCAGGGGGAGCTGCGCGAGTGGGCTTTCTCCGCGCCTGCCAGATGTACCGGCGGGCGCGATCCCAGCCGCTGCTCGCTCTCTCTCTCTCCCTCCCTCCCTCCCTCCCTCCCTCCTTCCTTCCTCTGCTTGGGGAGATGGCGACGATGAACTGTTGATGGGACAAGCCCACCGGTTGGCTTCTTTGCCCGGGCACTGCCCGCAATGATGGACAGGCCAGCTCGGAATAAGAGGGAGGGAGGGAGAGGGGAGAGTCCTGTTTGCAGATGCCGCCCAACGGGTGATGAAAGCCTAGAATCGTGGGGACTTTATTTTGCTAACCTCCACGCTTCAAAGAGAAGCCCCAGCCAGCTTCATTTGACCCAGGGTCGTTGGCCCGGCTTCGGCTTGAGAAAACACAGCGCGGAGGAGCCCAAGGCGGCGGTCTTCCCTTCGTCACTTTGGAGCAATCGGGTGGAGCTTGGGTTGGGAATCAACCCAACGGCGAGTTTTTCTTTTTCTCCCCCTTCTCTATAGGCAGCGATGCTGGCCTTCTGCACTGGACCTTGGACGCTTTTTTCTCTCTTTCGCTTCAACGGTCACTAAACGAACTGTTGTAAGTCGAGGGCTAGCTGTGCTTCTAATGCTTCCAGTCACCCCTCTTTTGTTGCTGGTTGCCTTCTTTTCTTCTTCCTTCTTCCCTCTTCCTCTTCCTCTTCCTTCTTCTTTTTCCTCTTCTTCTTCCTCTTCTTCCTCCTCTTCTTCCTCTTCTTCCTCTTCTTCTTCTTCTTCTTCTTCTTCTCCTCCCCCCCCCTCTCTTTTCAAACTTTCTAAGCTTTAGATCAACGGTCCCCAAACTTGGCAACTTTAAGACTTGTGGACTTCAGCTATGCTGGCTGGAGAATTCTGGGAGTTGAAGTCCACAAGTTTTAAAGTTGCCAAGTTTGGAGACCTCTGGTTTAGAGCCTTCTCCGCAATATATCCAAAGAAAGATAATTTGAACTTATGCCTTAAAGGAAAAATCTGAGTTAACGGGTTTAACCAACAATCCATTGGTATGTTTTTCTAGGTTGCCCATGATATCCTTCAGTATTCTCAGTCTCCAGTATGAAAGTTCAATAGTGTCATATCCATCCTATCCTGCTCTTCACAAAAATATAATTTTTGCTACTATAGAATGTTGTAAGAAATACCCTGGCTTGATTTTTGTATGTATCAAAAGATTGCCTTAGATAGATGCTTTCCTGAAAAAATAGAAAGCCAACGTTCACATAGTGGTGAGAAAGCAGAAGGAGAGAAACAATTTAAGCCTTAGGCATGAATGAATGAATGAATGAATGAATGAATGAATGAATGAAATGGAAAGAATGAAATGAAATATGGAATAAGAAATATGAAATATGAAATGAAATATGGCCAGCTTCACCACTGGTAGAGTTTCTTCCAAATCTGAAAGAAAAGCAACGTGCCTATTTGCACCTCAACCTTGAATCATCTCATGTGTGTTTGTGTTCCTAGAGATATATTTAGCGCCCTATCATAATGAAACTGAAAACCACAGGATTAGAAATTAAGTCCTATGAGGAGAGAATGAAGAAACTGAGAATGGTTCAACTTGAGGAGATTAAGAAGGATGTGATGTCATTCTTCAAATCCCCAGAAAGATATCCTAGAGCAGGTCAAGGCTTGTTCTCCATTGTTCTAGAATGCAGAATAGGGAATATTGGATTTAAATCACAGGAAAGCCGATTTTGACTGAATAATAGTCAAAATCTGAATAATAGAATAAACTTTCATGCATACCATGACTTGATGGTGAGTTCTCAGTGGCGGAAGTCAAGGCTAAACAACCACCTGTGTTTAGATTCCTTTAGTAAGAGGTTCCAGTTATACAATCTCAACACCCACTTCCACCAGTTACAGTTTTGTTACATGTGAGTAAATGAAGAAGCCTGAGAAAGTGACTCATCTGAATTTAACTTTAAAAATATTCTTTAATAATTACCAACCGTGCAGTTAGAGCAACAAAATGCCTTTCAGATATTTTGGGATTCGTGTCCCATTATCCCAAGCAATTTACCAAGACTAGGGGTTGTATTGTGCTCCCAAATATTCCAGTGCTTCCAAGTGCTTATTATACCTGTTCTGTGACCCCCTTGTAATAATGATGCCTGCAATACTGATTAGCCAGGAGCAAATTGCTTCCTCTTGATCTCTGTGGCTCACCAGATGCTAATCCTGAAGCTACTTATAGCCCCCCTAAAGCAAGTACTCCCTTGATGAGTCAGAATGCCTCATTAGTTTTGGCATTTTAGGCATTAGTTGGCATTAGTTTTGGGAAGCATGTTATGAAAAAGGTGTAAGACAAAAATAAAATATTTTCTACTTTCGTTAAATGATCATTATATTGAAATATTTTTTTCCTCCGCCACCCATGGAACCCTATGAAATCAAATCTATTGGTCACTCCCATTTGATTTTACAGTTCTCACCTGTAAAAAAAAAAATTTCAAGTTTTTTGCTTTCCTAAATTAAGTTTCCAATAGGTGAAGGAAATCCAGTCTATCCTTACTTAACGTAGTATTTAAATCCCTATTTATTTATTTAGGAATAAAACCTATTGAACTTTTTAAGAGGAGACTGGACAGTCGCTTGTCTGAGATAGTATATAGGTTCTCCTGCTGGACTAGAAGACTTCCAAGATCGCTTCCAGCTCTATTCTACTTCGATTCAGTAGATCTTCCTCTGGTTGGGAGCACGATTGTAGCTTACATTTACTTGTTGAGAACTACAGTACAGGTTTTCCTCAATGTAAACCCTTAGCAGAATTCATTTGAATTCCCACATTCATCTTGAAGAACCACATGGTAAGGGATTTATGGATCCCCCTCCCCAGGTTATTTGCCAGTTGGCTTGCTTGCCTTTGAACTCGCGATCAAGCCAACCTGGGTTATCGGATGTAGACCCAAGACTAGGCTCAATTAACAACTCCAACCGAGGTTGAGGATCAAGAAAGGACTTCTTATCGACCTCAGCCCATCAAGCCATCTGTTCGGAGAAGGCTTTGAAAGGGCGACGAGGATTTGGCTCAGAGCTTCGTCTTGGGCTTTTGATCTCTTCCCCTGGGTGGTTCAACCAGCGCTGCCCAATTCAAACCCCCTTCCGAGGAGGCTGGAAAATTAACCCAAAAGTTCAGAGAGAGAGAGACGAGCAAGAGAAGTTAAACCGCGCGCCTCCGTCCCTTTTGCAAAATCCCAAAGAGCCGCTCGCCCCTTTCTTTTAACCGGCGATTGCCAAACGGCGGTCTCTCGCCTTTCCTCCGAAGCCAGAGCCTCAAAAAGCCATTATTTAAGACATGCCGCCCCTGCCAGCCAGTTCCCTTCTTGGGGTTATTGGAAATCGCGCCCCTTTGGGGGGGGGGGGGAGGACGTCGGAGGCCTCGGTTGGAAACCAGGCGGATCCATGCAAAGCACCCAGCTGTTACCCATTCACAGCCCCGTTTCGACGACGACATTCTGCAACTAAAAATAGAGGTTTTAAAAAGAAAGCCGGGAAAACGGGGAGGGGGCTTTGAGTCTCCCCGCCTGAAGACTTTTAAGAGCCGCAATCCACAAACCTACAGATTGTCTTGTCAAAGGTGTTTATGCTGCGTTTCCTCCCCCCCACCCAATGCAATATAGTACGGAGAGCCCGTCCAACTTTTTTTTTTTTAATGGAGTAAAAGATACAGTAACGGAGCCCATTCAAACCCCTTTAGGCTCTTCCGAGAGCAGATCTATCCAGGCTTGGGGGGCGAGATTAATTACCCTTTTATTGAACCGGCTTCAATTTTGGCATAAACCCACTTTAGGACGGAACTGCATGAATGGCAAAGGCCAAAGATCCGCCTGAAACCCCCCCCCCAAAGCCTCGTGTCTCCTCTTTTAACGCCTTATAGGCGCCTGGTTCTCCCCCATCCTAGAGGACTCCGACCACGATTGGTGGCCAAAGAGAAGGAGGCAGAAGGGCTTTTGCTTCGGTTCTCCGAGTCCCTTCCTGTGGGGGCGACTGAAGCAACAGCGGGTAGGACAGAGCCGCCCCTAAATGCGAGTGGGGGGAAATCGAAGCGGGGGCTCCTTTCCCACGGAAACCACGTGTGATGAGGATGGTGATAATGCAATCGTGGCCAACGGTTTGGAAAACCATTTGTCAATAAATAAACATTCCTGCCCCTCCCCCATCTTGAAGGCCCAAAGAGCCGGTCCCCAAAGTGCTTTGGGCAACAACTGGCCTTTCTTGATTTTTTCTTTCTTTTAAGACGTTTCGCTTCTCATCCAAGGAGCTTCCTTCAGCTCTGACTGGATGGTGGGGAACTGAAGGGTTGATACTCCTTGCAGACAACTGGACATTTGCATCCTTTTTGGGGGGCGGGGGGTGTCGTTAAGGCCGCCTTCGTTAAGGCCGCCTAGAGATTTACCTCAGGATCACCTGAGGGGGAAGCACATGGTGCGGAGCCTTCTTAGAACTGTTGAAAGGGTTGGAGATTGGAGGAGATAAAGGGTGTCGTATCCTCTGGCTATTCTCTGTTGAGAGAGGGCTGGTCCATTCTGACCTACACGGCCTCTTTCACCCCTCTTTCAAACCAGCGACCCCCCCCCTTCCTCTGTCCAAAATGTGGGCTTTGCTGTCTTCAAAAGAGTTGGCCTGGGTCTTAATTTCAATGCAGATGGAGAATGAGCCCGTGACTTGGCGCAGATGCCTCCAACCTTTCCAAAACCTCCCCGCTTCCTCACGTTTTATAACCCCACCCTTGCTTACCCTGCGCGCCCTCCTCCACCCTCCTCCCCTCCCTTGGAGAGGCGGGAATCCGAAAGGCGTGGAGCCTATAAAAGCAGCGCCAAAGGCACCAAGCGGCGAGTCTACACTTCGTTGCAGAGTCCCTGAAAAGGATACTCCGGGGAGGGGAAAAAGAATCGCGCACCGCCTGCCTGCCTACTCCTACTTCTACTCCAAGGTTGCTTCGGTCGGCTCGCCTGGCGAAGATGCTGGCGCTGCGTGGGCGTGGAGCCTGCCGGGCGTGGACGGCCGTGGCCGCGGCGCTCTGCTTCTCCGCCTGGTTTGGCACCCCCGCTGCCGCCGCCGCCGCCGGCGTCCCTTTCCATGCCAACGCGCTGGCCTCCAACTCCATCAAGAACCCGCCGGCCGGTGGCTCCTCGCTTAGCGGCGGGAGCGGGGCAATGTACGACGGAAGCAATAAAAGCCGCGCCGGCGATTCGCAGAAGGTAAGGGCAGCGGAGGTGTGTGTGTGGGGAAACCGGCTTGTTTGGGGGGAAAGAGGGAGGCAATGGCCCGTGGGGGGTCACCCTTGGCTTGGGTCTCACCTGCCCCTCCGCTTCTTCTTGCCCCCCCGCAGCTCGCCTTGTGTGACGCGGACGAGGATTGCAACGCCGAAGAGTTTTGCTCCACCCCTGCCCGGGGGGGCATCTCCGGAGGAGGAGGAGGAGGAGGGTTGGTTTGTCTGACCTGCCGCAAACGCCGCAAGCGCTGTTTCCGCGACGCCATGTGCTGCTCGGGCAACTTTTGCAACAACGGTGCGTCTTCTAGAGGTCCGAGGAAGGGGGGAGCAAGCGCGGAGCCTATCGTAGAAACTTTTTTTTTCTTTAAAAAAAAAAAGTCCGTCTGGGAAAGGAAATTCCCCAGCCGTCCGTCCGAAGCAGGGGTCTCCAACCTTGACAACTTTTAAGATTTGTGGACTTAGGACTCCCAGAATTCCTCAGCGGGCTTTGATGGGTGAGGAATTCTGGGAGTTGAATAGAATAGAATTCTTTTATTGGTCGAGTGTGGTTGGACACACAAGGAATTTGTGTTTGGTGTAAATGCTCTCAGTGTACATAAAAGAAAAGATACATTCCCCAAGAATCATCTGGTACAACACTTAATAATAGTCATAGGCAGTAGTGGGATTCAATTTTTTTTACTACCTGTGAGTGTGGCTTGGTGGGTGTGGCAGGGGAAGGTTACTGCAAATCTCCATTCCCTCCCCACCCCACTAACCTGCTTTCCAGCTCCATTCTCCTGTGCAGGACAAAAAAAAAAATGCCCAGCCAATCAGCTGGGACTCGGAAAGCAGAGGGGGGTGGGGTTCCCATAGAGGTGGTATTTGCCAGTTCTCCAAACTACTCAAAAATTTCCACTAATGGTTCTCCAGAACTGGTCAGAACCTGCTGAATACCACTCTGGTGTACACAAAACTGAATGGCAAAAGAAGACCCAGCCCATCAGCTGGGACACAGGAGGCACAGAAGAGATGGGGGAGGGGCCAGTCAGTATTTGCCAGTTCTCCAAACTACTCAAAATTTCTGCTACAGGTTCTCTAGAACCTGTCAGAACCTGCTGAATACCACCTCTGGTCATAGGGTACAATAAGCAATCAAATCATGCTAGGAAACAGTCCATATAAATCATAAGGATACAAGTGACAAAGTTACAGTCATACAGTCACAAGTGGGATGGGATGGGATGGGGAGTGATAAGGTTAATAATAATAATGTAGACTTTGTAAATAGTTGGACAGTGTTGACAGAACTATTTGTTTAGCAGAGTAATGGCATTTGGGGAAAAAACTGCACTTGGTTTTAATTGTTCTGGTGTGCAGTGCTCTATAGCGTTGTTTTGAGGGTAGCAGTTGAAGTCCACAAGTCTTAAAGTTGCCAAGGTTGGAGACCCCTGGCCCAAAGGATTGTCTTTGGTTCTTTTGAGAAGGCTTTTTGTGGGCGCTGGAGGGGGGTGGAGATCGTTTCCCTCAAGTTTGCTCATCTCTCAGGCCTCACCTGGACACCTCCAAGTCGTAGTGCTTGGTAGCACCTCCCATGATGGAACAGACTTGCCAGTCGTTCTTCTGGGATTCCCAGCCTGTTTTGCACTCGTGTGGGGTGAGGGAGGAGTCTTGAACTCAGGTTCTAACCTAGCAGGGTTTGGTATTTTTTGAGGTCGCCCATAGTGGCTTGAGTAGTAGTCCCATAGAATTTGTAGTAAAGGCTCCCTCTGTCCTCCATTCGTGAAGAGTTTTGTGTATTTGTTATGTTTAAGGCCAAGGGATAATTGGCCAAACCCAAAAGGGATTAGGTTGTAAACTCTAAGCATCCTTACTTTTGGAATAAGGGGAATCTATTTGATCAGAGTAGAGCTGGAAGGGACCTTGGAGTCCAACCCCTTGCTCAAGCAGGACACCCTGGCCTATACCCTTTCAGACAAGTGGCTGTCTGTCCTAAAAACTTCCACTGATGAAGCCCCTGCAACTTCTGGAGGCAAGCTGTTCCACTGGTTAATTGTCCTCACTGTTAGGAAGTTTGTCCTGAATTCCAGGTTGCTTCTCTTTACATATAAGGTGTATATTCCATATTCTGGAATGGGGTTATGCAAGGAACAAGGCATGTTATTTTGCCTTGTTTAGGAATGGCTTTTTAAAGAAGCAAACATTAAATGTCCCTGCAGACGGATTAATGCATACAGTTCAATAATCTCTTTTTTTCTGCATGAGCCAAGTAGCCAAAAAATATCTTAACTAGCCTCTTTTTTTTCAGCATGGGCTGTTCAAATTTAATAAATCTCCAAAGAGAACCTGGATATTTTCCCTGCAACATATTATTAAGCTAGACTCTTTTTCTAAGGCTATCCATATTATCTCAAGTCCAGCTTCGAAAGGATCTAATGAGAAGATAACATTAGTGCTTGGATACATTCTTTGCTGCTACTCATTCAGGCTCCAATGCTAAAGGAAATTCCTATATTAACAGAAAACCTAACCAAAAAGAGATCTGCACCAAGTCATATGTTTATTTACATGGTTTGGATTCCGAATGAATCTTCTCTGTGATCAATAGATAGTTTCTGCCTCAGTGGTTAATCTGCAGTCCTCTAGCATCTGAATAGCCAATGTCTAGAATATTAGCATTTTTTTTAATTCTTGGGAAGTTGACTGGTGTTCATGATTGTTTTCCTTCCTCATCAGGAATGTGTGTAGAATTTGACCTTTTTCACCCTGGAAGGTTTGAAGACATCATCATAGAAAATTTTGACCATGGTACTTTGGACTCCCATCTGAAAAGGACCACGACTTCATCCCAAATGTACCACATAAAAGGTAAGGCCAATAATGCACTGCTCTGAAATCCAGAAAAGAATAAACAATTGTAATGTTTATTTCTTTTTCTTTTTTTAAAAAATTTTTTAAAAAACCTTTATTAAACAAAGAATATATACAAAAAAAACAATACAACTCGTTAAAATGGAAAATAGTATCAAAAACATAAACATTACAAATTATTTTGATGGTGCTTACCTCTTTATTATTCTAATACATATTTCATATTTCTGGTTATTCTCATACATTTATCTTTTTAGACTATTCCTTATTTATTTGTTTGCTTATTTCTGTCATTTATCCATTTGTACCAGTTTTCCCACACTGTATATTAGAGTCTTCCTTTTCCTTTAATTTTAGAGTAAGTTTATCCATTTCAGCGCAATCATAGATTTTTTGGATTATTAAACTCTCTGTTGGCAAGAAGTCCCCTTTCCAACATTGTGCAAGCGCCAGACCCACAAATTCTGAAAAGAAAAGGGATATACTGGACGAGTAATAAAAGAATTAGAACTATTTTTTAAAGACAATACAAAATATCACACATCTTTGCAGAATTTGTGGGATACAACGAAAGCATGTACATGTTTATTTCACTGCTGAGAGACCATTGCTGTGCTTGATTTTGGGTTGATGCAAGTGAACTTGGAGTACATAAGACACCAGCTGTTAGAGCAGGGGTCTCCAACCTGCAAAGCTGGCTGGGGAATTCTGGGAGTTGAAGTCCTCCAGGCTTAAAGTTGCCAAGGCTGGAGACCCCCTGTGTTAGAGGGGGAAAGTAATACAGGTACTCCTTGACTTAACCACAATTGAGCCCAAAATTTATGTTGCTAGGTGAGACAAATGAGCTTTGTGCCATTTTAGGACCTTTCTTTTCATGTTTGGTAAGTAAAATCACTGCAGTAGTTGAGTTAGCAACACATTTTAAAGCAAATCTTGCTTCCCCATTGACTTTGCTAGTCAGAAGGTTGCAAAAGGTGATCATGTGACTGCAACCTTTATAAATATGAATCACTTGCCAAGCATCTGAATGTTGATCAGGTGAGCACATGGATGTTGCAGTGGTCCTAAGTGTGAAAAAAAAAAGTCACTTTTTTCCCAGTGCTGTAACTTCGAATGGTCACTGAACAAACTATTGCAAATCAAGGGCTACCTGTACTGATAGAAAGACTTTTTAAGAATTCTGTGGATATGCTTTTTAGTCTTCTCTTCAAACTCCTACACTTAGGTGAGCTTTAGTTATTTGGGTTAGTTTTTAATGTCTCTTTGCTTTTGTCAGCATTTTATTTGCATAGCTCTATGGGATGCTTTTCCAATGTTCTAATTGTTCCTTGCAGTGAACAATTTAGTATGAATAGCAATGGCACTTGGACTTACATACTGCTTCACGGTGCTTTACAGCCCTCTCTAAGCAGTTTACAGAGTCCACATATTGCCCCCAACAATTTTGGGTCCTCATTTTACTGACCTTGGAAGGATGGAAGGCTGAGTCAACCTTGAGCCGCTCAGAATCAAACTCCTGAGTAGTGAGTTAGCCTGCAGTACTGCATTCTAACCACTGCGCCACCACGGAGTAGATCACTTCTCGTAATACCGTTAGCTAAAGAATATGATCTTGCTTGTTTGCTTACATCGCTTGCAGAGGCCTACTCCTGTTTGCTGGGAGAGCTTAAGTATTTGGCACAGGACCAAAGGGTGTTACAGGTACATCTAGTTTGATCACCTGTGGCAGTATGTACAGCAGGCACACTAGTTATTTCCCCCTTGTGGTTGATGCCAATAGTAGATGCCAATAGTAGCAACTCAATTCCTCTCAAATGAAGCCAAATCTATTAGATTAGCTCTCCATCTTTGTGCTTCCCAAGTGTGTTGCCCTTCCTTGCTAGGCTGCTGGGATGGCAACGGGAAGAGCATCAGGTTGGGTCTATGACAATTCGCCATGCACAACTCACCACAGCCAGCTTGTCTTAGGACAACTCACTGTGAGACAAAAGTTACACTAATTATCAAAGAAATGGCAGAATAGAACCATTAAAACAAGGTTGAAAAAAGAAGGGACAGAAGTAAATGTGAATGACTAAACATTAAAATAAATATCGCCAGAGCTGAAGAAGCTTCTTGGAGGAGAAGAAAAATATCTTCTCAAAGAAAAACCAGAAAGTCAATTTGCCTCTTTGGAAGAAAAAAAAAAAAGCACCTTTGGGTGTCCCGCAGTGAGTTGGCTGTGATGAGTTGTCTCATTCCACATCAAGTTAGAGAAGCTTTTCAAATTACCTCAGTACAAAATGGGTCTGTGAATGACTCTTCTGTATTCTCAACTCTCTCTCTCTCTCTCTCTCCTTAGGCCAAGAAGGTGCTGCATGTCTCCGCTCTTCGGACTGCGCTGAAGGACTCTGTTGCGCCCGTCACTTCTGGTCCAAGATTTGCAAACCTGTCCTTAAGGAAGGTCAGGTGTGCACAAAGCACCACAAAAAAGGCTCCCATGGTTTAGAACTCTTCCAGCGGTGTTACTGTGGGGATGGACTGACCTGCCGGCTGCAAAAAGACCACACTATTAGCAGTTCTTCAAGATTACATACTTGTCAGAGACATTAGCAGCGTTTGCTTTCTTCTAATCCTGATGGACTCGGGGGGGACTCTCGTTACAGAAAGAAACCTTAAAGGACTGACATTATTTTTTCAGAGTTTACCCCAAAGTCCTCTGGCATTTTCCCCTCTCGGCAAATGGAGTACAAGGCATGTTTCTTTCAGAAACTATTTTTCAAGTGACTAATTGCAGTAAATTACTGTGTCTGTAAATTCTTGGGTGTGGCACTTAACTGTACACTGTATGGAATTTTAATTTTCCCCAAAGTGCCGCATGGTGTCTATTCTGACATGCGTTATACACACTGGTTTTATTATATTGAACGTGAGAATTGTTTGGCAAGTTTAATAAAATCTTTTTAATATGCCTTACCTGGTGATCTTATGTTTGATTAGGAAAGGCTTCATTGATTTAACTTAATTGACTCCAGTGTGCAATATGGGAGCTCAACAATTCAACACAATTCCGAAAGTCGGGTTAACTTAGACTGGAGATGTGTGGTGTTGGAGTCTTGTAAATCGGCAAGCAATACCTGGCCTGAAAAGACTTAATATTCCAGTTTGCATATTATGTAAAGATGTGGTGCCTTTGTATTAGCACGACTTAAGGCAATGGTGGTTTACACATAATAAATCATGTTAAAAAAGAACCCTGGTTTTGCACAGTGGTGGAACTGGGCCATTCGTTTTGACAAATGGCAGAGGAGTTGTGACATGTGATAAGGCAGACAAAATCTAAAACCCCATACCCTTTACTGCAGCTAAAAAACTATTGGGCTGTAGCCTGAAGACTTTGTATTAAAGTTTGTGCAAGCTAAGCTTCTATGAAAAATGAAATAGTAGATTTCACCAGTTGGCTAATAACCACACGAATGCAAATCCTGAGCATTGTAACTTACTGCCTTTTGTAGCCTGTTGCAAGGAAAGTTGACCTTCGAAGTTATTTCACTGATTTTGCCTTCATTGGGACAAGTGACCGATTACTGATGTCTACTGGCCTGTATATGAAGAGAATTTTATGTGCAATTCTTTGCTCTCAAAAAAAAAAAAAATCCCCTCTAGGACTGGGGATAAATTGGCATAATTTTTCCAATTCTGGCACATAATTTACCGTATCTTTGTATTGGAATGTAAGTACTATAAATAGATACAAATCTCAACCTGATAGAAAAGCTCTTTTTTTAAAAATTTTACAAATAGATTCACCTTCAGTCAAAGTAACCCCAAAGCAATATTTAGTGCTCCTGAAAACAGCTGGGATTCACCTGCCTCCTAAATAGGCCATTTTAGAAAATCAAACAAGACTTGAAATTCAGCCAAGTTCTGATGTTTGTCAAAAGTTTCTAAGATTAAATTGTCGGACAATTTACGAGTGTTCTTTGAGGAAGGGTGAGGTGTATTCTCTAGGATAGTGATGGTGAACCTTTTAGCACAGAGTGCCCAAATTGGAATGTGCGTGCATGCCCATGCATGTGTGCGTGACAGAGTGACAGAAAACTGAAGCCCAGTTGGCCACATGCCTGTTTTTTGGGCATTTTGGGGGCCCTTTTCAGGCTGCCTAAGGCCATTTTTGGGCCATTTTTGACCTGACAATGGCCCAAAAAATGGCCTGTTGTTTTTTTTTGCTGTATTTGGCCATTTTCTGGACCATTTTTGGCCTGAAGATGGCCTGGAAAATAGCCTGTTTTTTGCCATTTTGGGGGCCATTTTGGGCCATTTTTCAGACCAAAAATGGCCCGGAAAACAGCTGGAAAATTCCTGGAAAACAGCCCGGAAAACGGCCAGTTTTTGGAGATCAGCTGGCCGGCATTCATGTGCACACCAGAAACCACGCCAGAGTAGCTGGTGATGCCGTGCATGTCCACTGAGAGGAATATGCGTACCACCTCTGGCATGTGTGCCATAGGTTCGCCATCATGGCTCTAAAGCATCATTGTGCTTTGATCATTATGAACTGTGTTATGTACGTTTATCTGTCTACGCATTTCTGTCAAAAGACAGCAACTGAAATATATCACAGATCACCACAAACTGGTCTCGAATGTGGCACCTCAAGGATTTGTATGGAGTCATGACACATCGGGGCGGCCTATATATGCTATTTTTAAGAAGTCAGCTGGCTAGCTTTATTATAGCATTCAATCCTTTCCCCAATCTTTCAAGAATTTAAGCTAAAAGATTTGCCGTTGTGATCTATGTGTTTTCTTTGGCAACTGGCGCACAAGCAGATCTGCGTGTTTCTCTCTCCAGTCTTACTTTTATCTCATTCACTGAGCTACAGTGCTTTATGCAGATCCTGTCAGCATGATATCAAAGCACAGGAAACGCCGTTATTATCACTTCTTCTAATGGAGGGGAGCTAAACATTTCAAGGGTGGGGGGAGCTCATAATCGCTCCTCCCTTCGCAGGCCTCTGTCCATCCCAGGAAGTTGCAGATCCCATCCTCATTCATCTCTGTAGCTTGGATGTCAGGAAGACACAACAGAGAAAAGGAAACAGGAAATTCGCTAGTTGCAAGAGGAACAGATTCCACTCCAAAGGGGATCCTTAAGAAGGAAGATAGGCGATTAAATGATGCCTTTTCTAACCACATCCTCTTTTCTCCTCCTTGCCTGGCAATGTTTCTGATCAGGGTCTCCTTAGGAGAGTGGGAACTGAGGCTCTCCGAAAGCAATTAACCTAAGGCTTAATGTGGTGGCTCAGTGACTAAGACACTGAGCTGATCGATCAGAAAGGTCGGCAGTTCAGAAGTTCAAATCCCTAGCACTTTGTAATGGAGTGAGCTCCTGTTACTTGTCCCAGCTTCTGCCAACCTAGCAGTTTGAAAATGCAAGTAGAAAAATAGGGACCACTTTGGTGGGATGGTAACAGCGTTCTGTGCGCCTTTGGCATTTAGTCATGTTGGCCACATGACCACAGAGACGTGTTTGGGTGGCGCTGACTCTTCAGCTTTGTAATGGAGATGAGCACTGCCCCCTAGAGCCGGAAACGACTAGCATGTATGTGCGAGGAGAACCTTTGCCTTAACCTAAGGCTTGTATGCAGAGGATTTTATTATCAGGGGTTAAAGGCCAGGAGAAAAAAAGGAAGAAAAAGGCTCAGTATCCATAAATAGGGATAGCACTTACTTATGTACCACTTTACAGTGCTTTACAACCCTTTTAAAGTGGTTTACAGAGTCAACATATTTCCCCCAACAACCTGGGTCCTCTTTTTACCAACCTCAGAAGGTTGGACGGGTGAAAGTCGAACTGTTGGCAATTGGCAGAATTAGCCTACAATACTGCATTCTAACCACTACACCATCATAGCTCTTAAAGATAAAGCTTGTTTAATCCATGCTATTATAGAAATGTTCTGCCAATATTAATTATTCTTTGATGTACTCATTTGAGAATTATATCTGAAAATAAGTGTTTGATACAGGTAGTCCTCAATTTATATCAATTTGCTCAGTGACCATTAGCAGTTACAATGGCACTGAAAAAAGTGACATGACCATTTTTCACACTTATGCAGCATCCTCATGGTCACATGATCAGATGCTGGAAATTGGCATGTATTTATGACAGTTACAGACTCCTGAGGTCAAACAACATCAATCAGGAAGCCACATTCTCTTAACAACCATCTGGCTAACTCAACAATTTTAGTGATTCACTTAACAGCTATGACAAGAAAGATTGCAAAATGGAGCAAAACTCAACAACAGCTTAGCAATGGAAATTTTGGGCTCAGTTATGGTCATAAGTCCAGGACTACCTGTATTCAATATGATAACAGCTAGAACATAGAATTTTTGCACAGGACTGGAAAACAGAAAAGATACCATCTGAAGAGAAGCGGATACAAAAAATACTGGACTGTACTGAGATAGATAAACTTACAGCAGAATTAAAAGGCAAGGATGAATCAGAATATTACGCGGTTTGGGATAGATGGTGTAAATGGGTAGAACACAGAAATAAGAATTAATGTATAGGAATAAATGTGAATATATGTTTTATTGATGACACGATGCTGTTAACAAGGTAAATAGAGCTGTGCAAAGTTTAAAGAATATTTTAAAAAAGAATAATAATAGCACTTAGCACTTATATACCACTTCACACTGATTTACAGCATTTACAGTGAGTGGTTTACAAAAGTTAGCATATTGCCCCCATCAATCTGTGTCCTCATTTTACCAACCTCAGAAGGATGGAAGGCTGAGTCAACCCTAAGCCAGTGAGAATCGAACTGCCAAACTGTTGGCAGCTGGCAGTCAGCAGATGTAGCCCGCAGTTCTGCATTCTAACCACTATGCCACCACAGCTATTGAGTTGGAAGGGACCTTGGAGGTCTTCTACTCCAACATGCTATACCATTTCAGATAAATGTTTCTCTTTTAAAAGCCTCCAGTGATGGAACATCCACAATTTCTGAAGGCAAGTTGTTCCATTTGTTGATTACTCTCACCATTAGGAAATTTCTCCTTATTTCTAGGTTGCTTCTCTCCTTGGTTAGTTTCTATCAGTTGTTTCTTATTTTGCTAGAAAGAGCCTGATCAAGTTTTTTTAATGACATAGATCACAGGAAGTAGCGTTTAAATAATTGAAAGGGAGTATATTCCTCTTTTGGTCTTATGCATGATAACTCTGAAATAAGTCCTATTGAACTTTGCAGGCTTCAGTGCAAACCTCTAAATACAGATATAATTGTCAAGAGGAATGGTTGTATTAATGCCTGATCTTAGGACAGGACATTTTTAACCTGGCTTGTTCAGCTAAGCAGCTAAGCTGCAACATCTGAGTTCATGCATCAATTACCACCTCACCAAAACAAGCAATATTATGACTTAACATTATAAATAAACCCGGCCAATAACTTTAAACATCTCCACAGCATTGGGCTGTTCAATTGAGTAAAATATCTGAATTATTATTACCCCACACTTTTGGCATTACTTAAATAATCCCTTTAATTTGGATGTGTCTTACATGGCTATAACTTGTTGACAAATGTTAAAGCAAACGTTGCATGAACAAGCTTGAAGCCACCACAATCATTATTCCTGTGAGTTTTTCCATTTCCATTTCTTTTTTTTCCCCCTCCAATTGTGTCATCCTATGTAAGTTCTGCTTGTTATGGAAAACATATTGGCAGGGTGGTGTGGGCTTTCTCCCAGCTGTGGCTTCTTTTTGAAGGGAGTTATAATTTTTATGAGGACACACAGTATAATAGCTTGTAAAGACTTAAAGCACTCAATCTCACGTGATTTCAGTTCTCTTGCATCCTGTTTCTTTTCATGGAAAGAAAATACAGCTCTTCTTCAATTGATTTTTTCTTAAACTTGTATTCCTGTTTTAATTTTCAAGAAAAAAAAATAACATAGTTGTTCAACTAAAGTCAAGGTCTGTTTGCTGGTGTCTTATTGGTTGAGGTAACTTAAATATATGTTATTACTTTGAAAACCAATTATTTCTATTTTAATTGAGCACAGAACTTTCATTTGTTTAAAGGACCCATGTTCTAGCATACTAAGAAGTATGTCTTCTTCCCATTCAGTAACTTGAGTTCAGAGTTTCATAGTGACATTATATGTAGAGACTAGAGAGAGAGAGGGAGATGTGGAGAAAGCCAAAATAAAAATAAAAATGAAGAAACAAGTTTTAAAAAGTAGTCTGTGAAAGGTAATCTGAAAAAAAATGAGTGAAACACAGTCCATTCAAGCCCTTATGAACAGCATTCATACATTCGTTCATTATTTATTTGTTTGTTAAATTTATTTGCTGTATATCTAACCATGGAACTACTCTAGATGGCTTTCATGGCTAAGCTGGGATTTGAATTCATAGTCTCCCGCTTTCTAGCCTCCTCCCTTAAATGCTAGATTTTAAGATTTTGGCTTAGTGCAACATGTATGGCCATTTAAAAAGCAGTGATCATAAATTTGTGCTTCTTGATAATGTTCTTGAATGAAATTCCCTATGGTTAGTTAGCTACCTACATCCTTTTCCTTTTCATCATCCATGCTTTCTGGAAATAAGATTACCTCACATGATTTTTAATTCTTCCTCCTTCTCCTTCCTCCTCCTCCTCTCTCCTCCCCCTCCCCCTCCATTTTTCTGTTAATAAGAAATCTGTTTGAAACCTGCTGTTTGTTCCTCCAAACTTAAAAAGAAACCATAGCAAGAAGCATCAAGCTGAACCAATAAGGGATATATATATTTTTTTTAACAGCAAGTCATATTGGATCTGAAAGGCAAATAAGGGAGGCAAAGTCTAGCCCATGGACACACCACGCTTAGTGTCCCCAATGATTTTAAACAGGAAATGAAAACAGGCAGGAAAATAAAATATGACCATAATCCAAAAAAGCCGTAATCAAAGTTTGAATTTGTGTCTCCAGCAGGTGAATCTTGTACTTCACTGGTGTTCTTATGTTTCTGTGTGCTACAGTGGCTTTCCCTCCCATTTTGGCACCAGACCTAACCCTGCAGCTTTAAGTAGCTAAGATCAGAAAATCCAGCCTTTTATCTTTTATGTTGCAGAGGGCCCCAGAAGCAAAATGTCTTGAGTTGTTTCCTATATTGCTGCTTTGGGGGTTGTTAGGCAGGGGACGTGGTGTTCAAATGCATTCAATTCATCTGCCATGACCGGTGCAATTGTTTGGATGGTTGGATGTTATTTGTAAGAGAGAGACGTTTATTTTATTCATTTTATTCTCAGTTGACATTTGAACATCCTTTTTGCTGCACATTCTTGACAAAGCTAAGAAAAAGATTTTGTTGGGGGTTCAAAGTAAGCTATTCAGTTGCATTTGGGCTTTTTCACGCATGATCTGCATATGGCTTTGATGAGTTATTTTAACATTTCTAAAATGTTTGTGTTTTGGATGCTTATGGAAAGTTGAAGGTTGTTTTTTTTTTAAAAAAAATCATTTTATAACACCTATTATTTTCTCCCCATTTTAAGGAATTTGGCTTAAGTGTTCTACATGGCTCTGGTGAGTGGGTGGGTGGGGTACCTTTTTATCATTTATATCCATAAAGTTAGCTCTTAAAAGGCACCTTTGATAAAAGAAAGGTAAAACATCAAAACTACCTATAATAATAGTGTTGTATTTACTCAGCACATTAACTATAAGATCTCTAAGGTGTTTTATCTAATGAATATAAATAAAATGAGTTTCAAAATAATATTTACCAAGATCACAAGCATTTTGAAAATTTGAAATTACTTCAAAGTTGCGATGAATTTCCTCCTGAATAACTCATTTGTGTTTCCGGATGCAACCCGACTATTTTCTCAAGGAATTCTGGCAACGGTTGTGCACTGTTGTGATCCAGATTGCTATGTGCCCCTTTTTGAGAGTAAGATTACAACAACATTAGAACTGTTATCAACTTGTGGTTATGTAACGCTTTCATATCTGATTAGATTAATATATGTATCATATAGTAAATATGGAATTCTGGCTGTAAACCAGAATATTTGCTTCTGCAAATATTAAGTCAAAATGAGATTTGCAGACCATTATTTTCCATATCCTCTGAAGTGGGCTGTGCAATGCTCAATTTTAGTACCCTAAAATACACATGTTTTTCCTATTGTTTCTATAGGGATTTGCTTTTTTTTTTTTTTTTTTTTTTGACAGATAGCAATCACTGTTCCAAAAGTTGAACTCTCAGTGAATCCATAAGCCAGTTTCTTGAATAATGATTCCTTTGATATTTCTGTAGAAGTTACAAAATGTTTGGGGCATCCTCAACTTACTTGTTCAAAGTTATATTGAAAAAAGTTATTTATAACTTGATCATTGCACTTAACCCCTGCCATTGCATCCCCACAGTCACATGTTTAAAATCCAGGTGCTTGCCAACCAGAATGTATTTATGATAGTTGCAGCATCCTGGGTTCATGTGATCATCATTTGTGATCTTCCCAGTTGACTTCCAACAAACATAGTCAATGGGAGAAATGTGATTCACTTACCAACCGTGCCAAAAAATATTGTAAAATCAGCTGTAGCTCATTTAACAACCAGCTGGCCTAACAATGAAAATTCTGGTCCTAATTGTGTGTAAAGGGCTTCAATAAAAAGCTAGGAATGAGCCACTTTGTGTCAAAAAAAGAAAAATGTAGGGATATCTTGCCTTGTATCTTCATTTCTACAAAGACTGGAGATAGCAATAACACTTACATTTATAGACCACTTCACAGCCCTCTTTAAGTGGTTTACAGAGTCAGCATATTGCCCCTCCAATCATTTTACCAATCTCAGAATGATGGAAGGCTGAGTCAACCTTGAGCCAGTGAGAATCGAACTGCTGGCAGTCTGCAGAATTATCCTGCAATACTACATTCTAACCACTGTGCCACCACAGCTCTATTATTTCTTTCTCTCCATCTATTCTTTCCACTGAAAAGTGCAACCTGGGCTACTTAGGGATGGATCTATTTTCACACTATAGTATGCAAATACTAACATTTTGTTGAAGTTTTCTAGGGATAAGAATACTTTAAAGGCAAGCGGATCTCTAAGCATAGTTTTGAACTCTTGTTAGCATCTCAGGGCACTGTTACTGATTAATCGTATTACAAATTGCTTAAAAATAAGATCTATCAAAGTCAGTGGACCTTCATCTTTAATATATAGAGAGAGATGGAAGCACGCAAACTGATCTAGCACGCAAATTTATTCAGCATGGTTTCCCATCATGTGTGTCCTTGATTGCAAATTGCACACAGTGAGTAGAGTTCCGAACATCAAGTTTAATCATCTTCAGATTTCCTTTTCTGAACCCATCGAGTAAGTGGATAGAAGTCTCAATGGTTATTCTATAAAAGGGGGGGAACCAGTTAATTTCTTGATAGAAGGTAAGCTATAATGATTAAACAAAAGAGAAAAAAAGAAAGAAGTAAGCCACCTGCTTCAGCTGTTTGCTTTGCTTTTCTCATTTGGCTACAGGGCTCTGTAACTAAAGCTTGATTCCCTTTGAGATAGGAAATGCACCCAGCAGGTCTTAAGTCCAAAGGTTTGATTTCCAGTGGTAAACCATACTTGTTAAAAGACAGACATCAATATTGTTCATTGCATCCTATCTTTTTTTCAACAAGGCCATGGCATCTCTGGACAATTACACACAATGATTAATATCATTTGTTTGTTTGAATTACTGGAGTATTTCCCCCAAGAATATGGTTCCTAAAAAATAGATAGTGTCATGCCCCTGGTGGAGACTGACTCTGAGGGAGAGGAGGAACAGGGAGTGGAAGTGTGGCTCCGGAGGTTGTGGAGGAGGCTGGGGAAGGGCAGAGGCTGGCTGGGCAGTCAGAGGAGGACCCAGGCCCATCCCCTCTCCATCCTAGGGCACGCAGGGAGGAGAGGATAAGGGACAGACATGATCTCCTCAGGAGGATAGGGCCTTGATCTTCTTCATGGGCTGCAGCTGTGACAATTGAATAAGAGTTTGGACCTGTGTACTGGCAAACGCTGGAAACAAAGTGTGTAAATATCTCTAGTTTATAGTTCCTCTCTGAGTTTGGCGTCCTTCCCAGTGTGTGTTGTCTGTTGACATCTTCCAGCCCTTATCTTGCCTGGTTTGTGTGGCTTTTTTCCTTCTTCGTGTAACTGTGTGGGAGGTTTTTTTTGTCTTCCGTCAAAGATATTTGGACCTTGGAAGCAAAGTGAAGGAATAAAACAGGCTTCACCTGTTTTCTGTGACTGTGTTTATTTTGTATCCCACCCTGGGTCATCACAGATAGGGAAGTAGCAATGGAAACGCTTCTGTGCATTCCCTTGCTCTTTGGATATTAAAAAAAAATCAAGGGGGATGCGAATAGAAGAGTTGGAAGGGACCTTGGAGGTCTTCTAGTCCAATCCACTGCTCAAGCAGGAGACTCTATACTATGGGTGTCAAATTTGATCATGTCACGTGATGTACCATGACATATTGAGATATTTTTTGCCTTTGCAGAGCCGAGTTGGGTGTGGCCTGCATGAGATGCATCCGGTCCACACGCCACCAGTTTCACACCACTGCTCTATACCATTTCAGACAAGTGGCTGTCCAGTCTCTTCTTAAAAACCTCCAGTGATGAAGCACCCACAACTTCTGAAGGCAAGCTGTTCCACTGATTAATTGTTCTCGCTGCTATGAAATTTATTCTTAGTTCTAGGTTGCTTCTCTCCTTGATAAGTTTCCATTCTGTCTGGTGCCTTGGAAAATAAATTGACTCCCTCTTTGTTGTGGCAGCCCCTCAAATGCTGCTATCATGTCACCATTTAACTGCCTCCAACTTTAAAAGAGCAAATGGACTCTTTACTATTGTCAAACAATGACATCATAAAAGTGACATAATTCTTCCTCTATAGTTTTCTTGTCTATCTGTGAGCTCCAGTCTGGATTGGTTTGGAATGTAGATTTAATGTGAAACTGTGTGAGGTGATGGAAGTGTGTGCATACAAGCATTTATATAGACAAATTATGGAAATTTTAATCCATCTTTTATGATTAGTTATATTAAAGAAGACTTTTAGTGGATAGGGCTGCAATAAGTATTTCAGGGTGGGGGCTCTGGGTTGCAACGAACTGGAGGGTTAAAAAGAGATGGAATTAAGAACCAATTCTTTGCAGGGCCTGGAATTTTCATCTAAGGGAAGGTATTTAAGACATGCCTGTTTTAGAGTTTGTAACTGCTATTGTCATTGCTTGAAATGGAGGGAGTTCCGGCAGTGGTTTTCAGCAGGTTCTGACAGTTCTGGAGAACCAGTAGCGGAAATTTTGAGTAGTTGGGAGAACAGGCAAATGCCACCTCTGACTGGTCCCGCCCCCATCTATTCTCTGCCTCCCGAGTCCCAGCTGATTGGCTGAGTCTTCTTTTGTTGCCCTGCACAGGAGAACGGAGCTGGAAAGCAGGTTAGTGGGGTGGGGTGGGAATGGGGATTTTGCAGTAACCTTCCCCTGCCATGCCATGCCAAGCCACACCATGCCCACCAAGCCACGCCCACGATAGTAAAAAAAAATGAATACCACCACTGGCTAGTTCTTGACTTAAAACCAGTCACTTAGTGACCATTCGATGTTACAACAGACCTTCCCAGGTCCTAGTTATGATCCTGATTTGAAGTTCAGATGTCTCTACAATCCCATGATCACATTTTGGGCCACTAGGCAACTGGCCTGCATGTACAGCTGTTTGCAACATCCCTAGATGATGATTTATAATATTTTTGCCTCCAATGTTTACTTCCAGTTTCTGGGGCGAAAAATGCTCATTGTGGACCTGGATTTAATGACCACGGCATTTGTTTTAAGACCGTAGCATTTGCTTAAGGACAGTCACAAAAAAAAAAGGCCTAAAGATCAGTCAAGTGGCAACCTGCTTAATAACTGTCATGACTAATGACCATAATTCTGGGTTCATTTATGGCTGAAAGTTGAGGACTACCTGCAGTAGGAAAAGCAGGCTGTTAAATTGTATTTCTATAATTAATATAGATGAAATTCTGATTGGCCCCAGAGAAGAGTTTAGAATCACAGGTGATTAACAACATAAGGTAGAAGGTGAAAATATATGAGAATAAAATAGAAGTTTTAAATTTTTATCTTTTTTATTTATTTATAGAAACATGATTTAATTATTTTGTACTGTGACATACTGTAGTGTGTGCTTACAATGTTTGCATTTTTGTCTTTGTGCTTATTTTAAATCGAGATTTTAATGCCATTTAATTAAAATGTCTTACAACAAGGGATGCATAATACAAATGCTGCACTTGTGTCCTTTTGCTCTCTGTAAAATGAATAGATAACCTCTCCAAAATATTTTTATATAGTAGATGATTTTGATGAAGGAAAGATAACAAAATGGACACAGTTCGAAGTCAAAGTGCTAAAATGGGATACAATCTTACAATCAGTGCTAAAATGAACTTAAAGTCTACAAAAATCAACAGGAGCTAAAATAGCCCTTGGTTATACCAGTTTTTTAGACAGTTTTCAATCCTAATCTTATCCGAAAAATATGTATACTTGCATACATGTATTCAAACCTTTTATGTAATATGAATTTCTCTTTCCTCAGTGGCAGTGGTTAGAGCACTGTACTGCAGGCCACTTCTGCTGATTACCAGCTGCCTGCAATTTGGCAGTTCAAATCCCACCAGGCTCAAGGTTGACTCAGCCTTCTTTCCGAGTTGGGTAAAATGAGGACTCAAATTGTTGGGGGCAATAGGCTGACTCTGTAAACCACTTAGGGAGCGCTATAAAGCTCTGTAAAGTGGTATATAACTCTAAGTGCTATTGCTGTTGCTATTTCCATATTAATATAGACTATATGGTGGAATTCTTCCCCAAGGTTTTTGGTACAAGGGAACACCTTGGGATGACTAAGAATTCTCATAGGCCTTAGGGACTAGGAACTTGGTTCGTTCAAAAGTGAAAGCTAAGACGATCAAAATCCCTGCAAAGTGATCTCTAGAGAAAAGAACTACCCTGCACTACAGGGAGGGAATTTTCTCCTCAACCAGCATCTATCATCTGTTACAGATCTACTATATTTTATATTATATAATAGATATATCTATTCTATAGCATCTATTATAAAGTTTATAAGCTCACTGCTTATAAACAAGAAGCGGATATTTGTTTTGAAGGGCAGACTGGAGGAGCAGCAAATTTAAGCGGCAGGTTGTTCTGGCAATTAGGAAGGAACGGAATTGATGCATTACAGCCGGAGACGCCGCCGTCTGGTTCGGAGAGACAGAGTGCATTAGCAGCATCGGCAGAAGGGAGCCTTTCCCATAATAAACCTAATTTGGTTGTCTGTCGGGTGGACGGAGACCCGAGGCTGTGCACAAGAAACGCCGAGGGATTCCAGAGGAAATGAAAAACTTCAGGTCTGACGGGTTTGGTTGGGTTGCAAGGAGGGAGAGGATGAGTCAAAGGAGCTGGCAGCGTCTGGAGATCAACGATAGCCGCCCGCCCACCCCGCGCCGAGCCCCAAAGGGCGACAGGTTGAAGATGCAGCCGCGCTCCTCGGAAGGGAGAAGGGGGCGTGGCTTGAGCTGCGCGGGAAGTCGCTCCCCTCCTTCCTTCCAGCCCTGTCCATCGTTTTCCCTTTAACCCTTTATTCCCTCAACACTGTCAAACCATTTACAAAGTCTGCATTACTATTACTATTAACCTTCTCATCACTCCTTATCACCCATCCCCTCCCACTCGTGACTGTATGACTGTAACTTTGTCGCTTGAATCCTCATGATTTATATTGACTGTTTCCTAGTATGATTTGATTACTTATTGTACCCTATGACTATCATTAAGTGTTGTATCTTATGATTCTTGACTCTTGACGAATGTATCTTTTCTGTTGTGTATATTGAGAGTATTTGCACCAAGACAAATTCCTTGTGTATCCAACCACACTTGGCCAATAAAAGAATTCCCTTCTATTCTATTTCTATTCTAACCCAGTCACCAAACCAAGTTCCTAGTCCCTAATATCTGTGAAAATTTTCAGTCACCTAAGTTCCTAGTCCCTCGTGTAGTCTTCATCAATGTTTCGACATCTCTGCCTGCTTCATAGCATAGCCTAACGCACCCCCTTTGCTGCCTTTATGCATCAGGTTTATTTTTATTTATTTTCTCTTCATCCTCTCTCCTTCCCCTCCCACAGCTATCTACCTTTTAAATATCAATGGAGATTCTCAGTCATCCAGGTCACAGGTGTCCCAAAGGTGGGTTTTCTTCTTCTTCTTCAAAAGGTAACTGGATTTTGTTTTTTCTTTGAAGATGTTTCGCTTCACATTCAAGAAGCTTCTTCAACAACGGAAAAAGTACAATTTCCTTTTAGGGAGTGAGGGGGGGAAAAGTACCTTTGGAACTATCTTTTAAAAAAATGGTTGAAAACAATTTTTCACTCTTCACTCACAATCTTTCTCTGCCTTTCCCTGTACCATCAGGGCATCTAGTCGTGCCCTGGCTGGAGTCACACACAGAATGCTAGACCAGGCTAAAATGGGGATATTTTTTGGGGGTATACCTGGCTATTAAAAAAAAGTGATTAAAAACAGGTTAACCACCCATCCCCATGCAGGTTTAGGAGTACGGCTTTGTGAAATTTGAAGCCTTATTATGGGGCATTGTCAAAAAAAGTCAATATAGTGGCCGCAGTGTTGCAAAAGAATTCTGCTTTTATGTGCTTTAGGTATGTATTTTGTGTACATGCAACACACATAACAAAGGGCAAAGCTTTGATCCCATCATTGTGGTGTCCTCTTGGTTTTGTTTTGTTTTTTGGCTGTACTCTCAGCTTTGTTACTATAATAGTGAAAGTCTGGAATATGGTCTACTCAATAGTTTTTATAAATAAATAAACTATTTTATAAATAACTAGCATCTTTCAAAATTCAACTAGACTGTTCTTTATCAATGTTTCAATTTTGAATGAAATCTTGTCTAGACTAGACTAGACTAGACTAGACTAGACTAGACTAGACTAGACTAGAATTCTTTATTGGCCAAGTGTGATTGGACACACAAGGAATTTGTCTTGGTGTAAATACTCTCAGTATACATAAAAGAAAAGATACATTTGTCAAGAATCAGAAGATACAACACTTATAAATATAGACATAGGGTACAATAAGCAATCAAATCATACTAGGAAACAGTCAATATAAATCCTAAGGATACAAATGACAACGTTACAGTCATACAGTTACAAGTGGGAGGGGATGGGCGATAGGAGTGATGAGAAGATTAACAGTAATAGTAGTGCAGACTTTGTAATAATTGAACAGTGTCGAGGGAATTATTTGTTTAGCAGAGTGATGGCATTTGGGGGGAAACTGTCCTTGTGTCTAGTTGTTCTGGTGTGCAGTGCTCTATAGCATCGTTTTGAGGGAAGGAGTTGAAACAGTTTATGTCCGGGATGTGAGGGGTCTATAAATATTTTCACAGCCCTCTTTTTGACTCTTTTTGACAGGTCATGCAAAAGGAAAGCAATATGGTTTAAATTGTGCTGAAAGAAGAACAAGTTGATTTCTCACTGTTGCTGTATTCGAAACTTCTCAAGCCATTCATATAATAGGATTAATGTTCCATTTTCGCATTTTTAAGAAACACTATTCTTGCTGCTATCATTGCGTGAATCACCCACTCTTTAGATTCCATTTTCTCATTATCTTCAATGAATATACTCAGTATTGATGATGGTGAATCTATTTTAAGGAACTCAGCTGGTGTTTTTAAAATTAGCATACTATATGCAGTAGGCCATCATGTAAAAGCATAATATATTTTGAGAAGCATGGTATATTTTGTGAACACAGCAGTGTGTGAACATTTCTCTGTGTTTTACAAGTTCTTTCTGAACCTTATCAAGTTGTGGTCTCTATTATGAAATTTCGTTGTATACAGCTGTCAGAGGGTCACCATCTCCAATATGCACTATGTCAACATGACAAATTAATTAATTTATTACATACATAATTAGGCATATACCCACATACCCACATATATTATATGACATGGAGAAACAATTCAGTCTAGTTCAGATGTATACATGTAAGTTAAAGGTAAAGGATCCCCTCGCACATACGTGCTAGTTGTTTCCGGCTCTAGGGGGCAGTGCTCATCTCCGTTACAAAGCAAAAGAGCCAACACTGTCCGAAGACGTATCTGTGGTCATGTGGCCGGCATGACTAAACCCCAAAGGTGCAAGGAATGCTGTTACCTTCCCACCAAAGTGGTCCCTATTTTTCTACTTGCATTTTTACACGCTTTCAAACTGCTAGGTTGGCAGAAGCTGGGACAAGTAACGGGAGCTCACTCCATTACGTGGCGCTAGGGATCCGAACCGCCAAACTTGCCAACCTTTCTGATCGACAAGCTCAGCGTGTTAGCCACTGAGACATCGCGTCCCTTTTACTGTACTGTACTGTATACATGTATATGGCGAGAACAATGAATCAAAAGACGTCTAGCTCTTTATCCATTTGGGAAAATGTTACTAGGCAATTCATAATATCAGCAGTTTCAAGTATACCTATCAGTTGTATGCTAAGTGCTTGTGTCCTGTTGCCTCCCTATTTTTCCCTGTCCATTCATGTTTACTTTGGGCGAGAGGAATCACGAAGCCTGGCCAAGGCATCGTCCCCAAGGATAAAAATATGGAAAGCCGTTTACTAGAAGGAAGTCACATGACTGCAGTCCTATCACAAAATGTCTCAGGCAGGAGGTGGTGAAGACAATGCTGTGGAAGCTGTATAGCCTGTATAGTCTACCCTCAATGCCTTCAGGTAGGATGAAGGATTGTCTGCCATGGGTGAAATGAGACCCAACTGTCAGAGAGATTATCAATTGGAACAGGAAGTGCAGGCAAGGAGAAAGGGTGAAGTTCTCTCCCCCAGCAGAATGTCTTGAACTGCTTCTAAGGTTTCTAGGAATTTCCCCGGGGAAGGAAAGAGTATTGTGTCCTCCAAAGAAAAACTGGCAAGGCGGAGTGATGATATATTATCCTTTGGCCTAAAGGCACGTCTGCAAGTTGAGAACCTATTTTGTAGAGAAATCAGGAGATCTTGACTTCCTTTCTCTCTCTCCATCTAATCAGATTCAGAGCCTGCCTCTTATCTACCTACCGAATTACCTTCACTGACCTCTCTCCAGGTTTCATGTATATGAATTCGCTGAAAGCAATTTGCCAGCTAACTGTTCGCCCCTTCCGACACACAGAGAGGTATGTCGCCCTTAAATAAACATGATTATACCCTATGAGAAGCTGCACTTTTTCTTCAAATGGTAAAAATAAAGCATTCAAAATGCAGAAACTTAAATTAGATGTGGGTTGCCCAGCAATATAATTTCTAATTGGTTTGTGGTTCTTTCCTGGCTAAAAAATGACACTGTTGATTTACAGCTCATGGGTTTGGTGAATGGGGAGAGTGGTGTTTCTTCTGAGTAGAATTAAAACAGGGCTACCCAGAGGTGGTATTCAGCAGGTTCTGACCAGTTCTGGAGAACTGGCAGCAGAAAATTTGAGTCGTTCGGAGAACCGGAAAATACCACCTCTGACTGGCACGCCCCCAGCTATTCTCTGCCTCTTATCGAGTCCCAGCTGATCGGCTGGGTCTTCTTTTGTTGTCCTGCACAGGAGAACAGAGTTGGAAAGCAGGTTAGCGGGGTGGGGAGGGAATGGAGATTTTGAAGTATCCTTCCGCTGTCATGACCAATACGCCACGCCCACTAAGCCACACCACACCCACCAAGTCATGCCCACAGAACCGGTAGTAAAAACCACTGGGGCTACCATACCTTGGTTGCAAAAATAAATAAATAAATCCAGACAACCAACAGATAATATGTATTTATTTTTATTTATCGATTGTTTTATGTCCATCTGACAAAAAGTGACTCTGGGCAGCATACAAAAGAGTCCAAAGAGATGCAAAAAACCCCAACAACACCCGTTATTTTGCCATCTGGATTGGATAACCAATTTACAGTAGCCCTAATTTGTCAAATAAAGACCAATTATTAGAAAACAACAGAGTTGAAAAGAATCTTGGAGGTCTTCTAATCAAACTTCTTGCTCAAGCTGGAGACGCTATACCGGGGTGTCAAACTCAAGGCCTGGAGGCTGGATTCAGCCTGCAGGGGGCTTATATCTGGCCCACAGAGAAACCCTGGAAACAGCAAAGGAGTGGCCTACAGTGCCTCTGCCAGTGAAAATGGAGCCCTCCTAAGTTCCGTTTTGATTGGCAGAGGGTTGCAGGAGGCTGTCACAGCTGAAAATGGAGCTCGGGAGCCTGTCAGAGCACTCAGGCCTCCACAGGCACCCCAGACATGAGTGATGTCGAGATGGCCATGCCCATCCTGGCCGTGCCAGCCCAGCCCGCAGAGGTCAAACACAATTCTGATGCAGCCCTCAATGAAATCGAGTTTGACACCTCTGCTCTATACCATTCCAGACAAAAGAATAAGAAGACCGATCTCTTCTTGTAGATTCAATCTTTTTTCTTTGTCAATGGTGTGGCAGCCAAACACAAACAAAATTGTGGGAAACAGAACCTCTATATCAGGTGCATCCTGATAATGAATTTATGGATGAATTGTTTCTCTTACTTATGTTCAGTATGACTAAAATGCCAATTGTATGCATAGCTTCTTGTGAAAGGGCCACACCGAAGATAGTAAGACTTATCCATAATACATTAACCGTAATGTTTTGTATTTGTAGATGGCTCAATCTCATGTCTTCCTTTTTCAAAATATAAACAGTTCAGAGTGGGGGTGAGATTCAAATTTCTTAACAACCGGTTCTGTGGGTGTGGCCTAATTTGTGACCGTGGCTTGGTGCTCATGTGACTGGGTGGCCGTGGCTTGCTGACTGGGCATGGCTGGGCGTGGCTTGTATGTAAATATTATAAATATTTATGTAAATATTGAATTTTTTTTATAAAATCGGAGCCACTTTTACCCCAAATCAGGCAAAGCAGGCAGGCAGATTGAGTTGCTCACAGAATCACAGATTTACTCAGAGATCTACCTTTCTGCAATCTGCTGCCTGAGTCTGCACTGAAAATTAGAAGCTTTGGTCCTAAGGAAGGTTCAGCTCTGCTTTTAGACTAGCTAGAAAGCAAGAAATCCAACAATTTCCTGCTTTCTAGCTAATCTAAATCTCCCAGCACAGGAGAACAGCTGATGGTCGGGGGAAAAGAAAGGAAAAAAAGCAATTTAGCGGGCAAGTTTGATGGTGCGCATGCCAGGTAAGGAGTGAGTGGGCAGGGAGGGGAGAGGCCAGCCAGGGGCAGGATTTGCCGGTTCTCCGAACTGGGCAGAATCATAACAATCGGTTCTATAGAACTGGTCTGTCCAGGTAGAATCCCACCCCTGGTTCAGAGCCTGAGAAAAGTTTCCCATGCTGGAAATCTGGATTATTATTTTTTAACCAGTTGAAGAAATCTGCTCCATCAGTTCATATAGAAACTGGTTCATTGGCTCAAATGGTTCTTGCTTTAACACTCTGAAATGATTCCCGAATGTGAAAACAATCCTTGTTATTGAGACTTCCATAACTTATTATCTTTCCCCTTTCGATAACTCTGGATTTTAAAAAAGCTGAAAAACTCATTTGTTGACAGCAGGCCTAATACCAATGTAATATTAATAATTCAAAAAGTGGTCCAGAAAGCATTATAACTTATTAATGATACCTAGCCATCTTGACTTATGTTGAAATTACTAACTGGGATCACACTCTATATTTCATAAAGGTAGACTAGATTGTGAAATTCTGGGGAAAATAGCAATAGCACTTATATACCGCTTCACAGTGCTTTACAGCCCTCTCTAAGCGGTTTACAGAATCAGCCTCTTGCCCCCAACAATCTGGGCCCTCATTTTACTGACCTCAGGAGGATGGAAGGCTGAGTCAACCTTGAACCTGGTGAGATTTGAACTGCCAAATTGCAGGCAGCTGACAGTCAGCAGAAGTAGCTGGCAGTACTGCACTCTAACCCCTGGGTCACCATGGCTCATAGAAAATTATATGACTATAACCACGTAATCATGAGGACTCTCGTTCTAGTCACCCTATTTTCCACATGGCATTCAAAAAAACAGAATAAAATGCATTTCTTTTCAGAATAACTCAATCTTTCTGTACATTGACCTTCTGACAATTTCATCTTTATCAACGTCACTCTCTTGTTGAACTGGAACGCATGCTAAATTAATTGGCACCTAAGCCTAGCTTTGAAAATCTGAAGGGTTTTTTTTTTAATGTGTTTTTCAGTCATCTAGTATGGAGTATAGCCTCAAAGCTATGCCATACATTGTGATTAGAAGTCCACTACACTAAACTGTCTCCCAGCTACCTTTAACCTGAGGTAAAAAACCCTTGGAAGGATACTGATGAATGACATTTTCAATTTGTCAGTTTGACAAATGGAACCTCATCTGTTTCTATCACTGTTTGCTTCAGCTCCTTAGATAGAAAATATCACCTCAAGCAATGGCATTTGCCCTATATTTTCGGCCCTGAAGGAAAGGGCAAAGATTTTTTTTAATGATTATCTTATTCTCTGTGAATATCCTTAAACAGATTAAAAAGATAATCAGAGTTGGAAGGGACCTTGTAGGTCATCTAGTGCAACCCCCCACCCAAGCGGAAGAACTTACACCATTTCTGACAAATGGCAGTCCAATCTCTTCTTGAAAGTCTCAAGTGATGACGCTCTCACAACTTCCGAGGGCAAGCTGTTCCATTGGTTGATTGTCCTCACTGTTCTTTAGGTTCCTGTCAACCAAAGATCAATTATTCTCTAGTTAGTCCCTGCTACTGGTATATTTAATGATTTATTTCTTAGCATTAGTGATTTAATCTGAATATCATCATCATCATCATCATCATCATCATCATCATCATCATCATCATCATCATCATTAATTTGCACAATCATTGAAATGTTTAGACTGGATTTTGCACTTTTATCCACCTATCTAGTTCTTTCCAAGGACCTGGAATAGGTTGTTATTTGATGGTGTTGTGGTAGGACGTTAGCTGTTCCAAGTAAAGATGCCTTTTGCAATTGGTAGTAATTTTGTCAGTGCCAATGGTGTCCAAGTTGTTTTGAGAGTGCATCTAAAGTGTCTATTATTATTGATGCTATCTTTGCTTTCTTTTACCACAATTGTTCTACTTCTATTTGCAGGCCGTAGTATCTTGATTTTATTCAGTTCTTTATCTTCCATTTTACTGTTACCAGGTACTATCTTTTCAAATATTTTTGTTGGTCTTTCTTATCGAGTCTATGCAGCAAACAGTTTGTCTGTTCAGATTCTAAAGTCCCAGAGCACTTTAGTTCTTTATTTTCTATTACTTTTTCTATTTTGTGGTCTTACCGGTTCTTGCTTGCAGGTGAGTGAAATATCTTACAGATTGCTACTTTGCTACTGTCCTTGCTATTTTGTCCTGCCATTGTTTGTAGTCAGTCTGTGTGATCTTCTTGCAGCACCTAACTAGGTGGTCCACTATGTCTTCGGCTTCTTTGTAGAGGTGGCATTTGTTTCTGTTGCTGTCTTCTTAATTCTGACTCTGTATGCATTTGTTCTTAAGGCTTGGTCTTGTGCTGTCAGAATTAGTCTTCTGTCTCTTTCTTTAACTTCTGCTCTTAGCTATTGTGGGTCTTCATGTTATCTGCTTTGCCTGTTAGGGTGTGTGTGTGTGTGTGTGGTCATATAATACTTTGTCTTGCCATGTCTCTTTTCTATTTTTCATTTAGTCTTTCTTGTAGACCAGTTTGGTCTCTCCAATATCCAAGGAGCCTTCAAGGTGCACTAGCTTCAGTTGATGTTCTCCGCTGTCCTTCTTCCAATACTCTTTTTTTGTTCTTCAATTTACTTACAACATTCCACACCCACCTATTTTCCTTAGTAGAATCTGTTATTATTGCTGCATAGATGAAGGGCATGATTTCTTGTTATTGTTTTTCTGGTTTTTCTATCCAGAGTTTTTGGTTCTGCTTGAGTCCAGTCTCCTATTCCACCTATGCATCTATTGCAGTGGTGGGATTCAAAAAATTTTACTACCATTCTGTGGGCGTGGCTTGGTGGGCGTGGCAGGGGAAGGATATTGTAAAATCTCCATTCAGAGGTGGTGTTTGCCAGTTCTCAGAACTACTCAAAATTTCCACTACTGGTTCTCCAGAACTGGTCAGAACCTGCTGAATACCACAGTCTAATGACTGGAATTGCCCAATTATCTTGTTGGTATTTCCTCCATTGAGTTTGGACTTTAAGATCATCTTTACTCTTATGATGTATTCATTTCTAATCTTCTTAACTGTTTGTAAGCTTGGAGGATGGCCCAATATTTGCAGTGATCTTCTTTAACCATGATTAATATAATTCACAGTCAAAGATGGATGAAAACTTACCATAATAATTCATGTCCTAACTAAGGAGCTAATAATATTAAGGTAGTGTCCAAGGATATGGGCAGTTCCAAGCCAATTTTGGGGGGATACTTAAGTAATATAAATTCAAACAATTTGTATAGCAGCAGATCTCTTGTTCCTTAAAAGTTTTTATGACTTAGTCTTATATCTCATGAGGTGTAGGTTATCCATGAGAACTGGTGCAGTATTAAATTTGACTAGAAAGTAAAAATAATGAAATATAACCCTAGCTGTAAACTTGCAGATATTTTATACTGCAAGCACTAAAATTCCTCACTGTAGACAGTGGTGGCTGAGGTTGATGGCATTTTTAGCACTACCATTAGATTTTCCCATGCTATGTAGCACAGTGTTTCTAAACCTTGAAAGCTTGAAGGTGTGTGGATTGGGGAATTTTGGGAATATAGCGATGTGTGGAGATAGCTGGCTGGGGAATTCTGGGAGTTGAAGTCCACACATCTTCAAGTACTGTAGTCAAGGTTGAGAAACACTGATGTAGCATTGTTGTGGTTCGCCGGCAGCAATCAGGCGGACGTTCCCGAGAAGCCTGTGCTGGGTGTGGGTGAGAGCAGGATGATTTATGGAAGAGCAGCACAGGCGACTCGGAAGTAAGAATGCTAATTAATGGCCCCTCCCTCTAGGGAATATAAGCTTGGTTTCAAATGGCTTTTGCCTTTGCAAAAGGCAAAAGTTCGAAGGAGTTAGTGTGATGATTACAGACTCTGATTTATTGGACAAATTGGCTGCAAGCCATCTGTTATCTAAAAAGAGGGTTATTTGTGGAATAAAGCCGTGAACATTTCAGTTTTAGAGTTTATCTGTGTTTGCTTTTGGAAACTTCGGCTGGGACAGAACAAGCATCTTGAGAAGAAGGGACCTCCAATATTTTTGGTTTTGGAGCGAGTATGTCAGCTGCTTCCTATGCGATGTTTAAACTCTTTAAGTCATCTATGAAGTTCTTCACCGTGTATTTTGAGAGCATCCTCTTGATTATTTGGCATCAGGGGGGAATCCATCTCATTGCCATCTTGGGAATTTGATTGTTTTCCATACAGAGTACAGGTAGTCCTTGACCTACGGCCACAATTGAGTCCAAAATTTATGTTGCTAAGTGAAACATTTGTTAAGTGAGTTTTGCTCCATTTATGACCTTTCTTGCCACAGAGGTTAACTGAATCACTACTTGTTAAGTTGTTCTGACCCAACCGGGTTCCCAAAGAGCAAACACAGACAAAGGCAGCAGCCCCCACCTTTTAAGGTTTAATAACAAATTATGTTCCCTTACAGATAAAAGGCTGCTTTCCACTAATTAGCTCTGACAAGAAAGAGCCTTGCCAAGTTGTTCATCAGTGCTGCCAAAAACCCAGAGATAAGAACTAATTTACAAGATTCTCCAAACACGAACTAAGATGTTCACAAGTTGAACTTCAGAGCTTCTTTGCTTTCTGCAAAGAACACTTTTTCAAACCTGGCTTTTATCCTCTTGAGGGAGGGGTCATTACCTTGCAACCTTACTCCCGAGTTGCCTGTGCTGCTGTAATTGTTCTTTCCTCTGAGCAATCCTTTGTGCATGTGCACTTGGCACAGGCTCCTCGAGAACCTCCTCATCGCTGCTGCCAGCCCCCACAATCCCTGAAGGCAACAGTCCACTCCCTGATGGTCCTGGCCCCTCATCAGAGTCATCGCTCTCCTCAGCCATCTGCACCTGCTGCCGGCTAACCACAACATAAGTTAGTAATATGGTTGTTACGTGAATCTGGCTTCCCCATTGTTTTTGCTTGTCAGAAGGTCACAAAAGGTGATCACATGGCCCGGGGAGACTGCAACCGCCATGAATATGTGTCAGTTGCTAAGCATCTGAATTTTGATCACGTGACCAAGAGGAGGCTACAATGGTCATAAGTCACTTTTTTCAATGCCATTGTAACTTTGAGCTATCACTAAATGAACTGTTGTAAATTGAGGATTACAGTACCTGTATATGACCTGCAAGTTGGAGTCTTCTGCATGAGGTTATGTTATGTAATTTTCAGGAGGAATACTTTTGGAGCACATGTTACACTAGTAACATGGTCAAAATAGTAAATCTTTAATATTCAATGAAGGCATCTTTGTTGGAAGACGTCGAGTCTCTTGTTAATACTTGTTGGGCACACTCTTCATTAAGTAGTATATATGGCTGATTAAGAATTTCCTGGAAGTTGATGGCATAAACATAAAATAAAAACATGGAGATTGTATATTGCTAGATCTCTCCCATGTATGATGCTCCTCTACAATTCTCCCATGCACGTATACTTTCTCACCTCATAACCAAGATGATTAGGGGACTGGAGGCTAAAATGAACACGGTTGCAGGAACTGGGGCATGGCCAGTCTAGTGAAGAGAAGGACCAGGGGAGACATGATAGCAGTGTTTCTATATATGAGGGGCTGCCACTGAGAGGGAGGGGTCAAGCTATTTTCCAAAGCACCCGAAAGCCAGACAAGGAATAATGGATGGAAACTGAACAAGGAGATATTCAACCTGAAATAAGGAGAAATTTTCTGACAGGGAGAGCAATCAACCAATGGAACAGCTTGCTTTGGAAGTTGTGAGAACTTCATCCCTGGAAGCTTTCAAGAAAAGCTTGGACTGCCATCTGTCAGAAATGGTGTAGGGTCTCCTGCTTGGGCAGGCGGGCTTTGGACTAGATGACCTACAAGGTCCCTTCCAACTCTGTTAATCTGTTGCCTGTCTTTCCACTTGACTTTTCTACTCTCTCCTTCGGTCTTATTTCCACCCCAACTTTGTGTGGGCAGGCAAAAAAATGTTTTCATCCTCATTCCTTAAGAATTGTGGTAGCTATAGAAGTAGCTAAACAACAGGAAATGACTACTCAAATTGTGCCAACAAAATTCAAACCTGCTCCAATGACTTTCTAGTCCAAGTAGCTAAAAATGGGCCTCTTGAGTTAAAGATAGCACATTGCAAATAACATAGAGCAAAGGTTGGTTTTGAACAGAGTGGACTTCTCATTTTACTTTACTAAGCTTTGAGCAGCCACATACATTGTTTATTTATGGCTTGACAGTGAAAAGTGCTGGGCATCTCCTCTAAGGTGCCAGGCACCCTTAATTTTCTAAGCCTAAAGGGAGACCAGATGATCCTTGATAGTAGGTTGCTTGTCTTCTGCTCTGCACATTATATTTAGGAATCCAACTGAAATGAGAGGCTGTAGATGAAATAATGACGTAGCATCTTAAGCACAACTGACAGGCTGGGATGCTTGGTTAGATTCACAGCCTAACTGGATTTCATCTTTCATTAACTCTAGACAGCAATATTTTCCATGGTAGACTCAACCTTTATGTCATCCTAACTTTCCTAGCAAGTGCCCAAATCTTACTGGTGATACAATAAGCTTTGGCCCCATCCTTCATCCTGGTCCACCTGATTTAATCCCACTTGTAATTTTGGTGTCTGTGCTCCATGGTTTCCAAGTTTCACCATACACAGTTATGACTTACTCCTTTCACTGCCTGTTCTTTTCCACTTCCTGATGTGCTGTGCCTGAGCATACAAACTTTCTATCATTGTCATTCTTGAGCTCCAGATTCTCACTTGATTTGTGGCAAGCTCTCTGCCTTTCTCTCCTCCCCGAATTGTTTTTTGATTTTACATCTTTTCTGCCAGCAGCAATCAAGCGCACCTGGAACTCTGTTGGTGGTCTTACATCTTCTCTTCAGTGCACAAATTAAAAGGATACCACAATGTTCTGTGTTCTGAAAGGGTAAAGTCTGATGTGATTCCATCAAAGAACCAAATGCTTCTATTTAAGAGAGGTACGTATTAAGGTGTTTAAGGATATCCAATTCACAAACCGTACCGGATTTTTTTTTTTTTTTAGAAAAAGTGTAATCCCTGTCAGAATCCAAAATGTGAAGTAAACACATATGATTCCTTATATGTTTATGCATTGTTTAGTGGGGCTTTTTTCAGGTTTTTGAATCCAAACTGTATTATATAATTCATGGAACACAGATGGTTCTTGCAGTAAATTGGATAATACTCTTATTTGGATTCTACAACGCGGGAAGTGTAAACATACAGTAGCTGTCTGCAGAAAAATGCAATCTTTCTGGTAACATTAGCACCATTGTATATCAAGACTCTTTACCAACTCTCTCTCTCTCTCTCTCTCTCTCTCTCTCTCTCTCTCTCTCTCTCTCTCTCTCTCTCTCTCTCTCTCTCCTCTCTCTCTCTCCCTCCCCCCCCCCTCCCCCCTCCCCTCCCCCTCCCATCTATCTATCTATCTATCTATCTATCTATCTATCTATCTATCTATCTATCTATCTAATCTATTTATCATTGTCCTTTCTTCATGTTGCTTTGCTATCCTTTGTTTTCTTTATACCAAATACTTTCTAAAACAAATTTATTTCATTCAAAATTCAAGGGAAATACTGAAGTCATACCCAAAAAGAGATATGAATGACTACTTTGATTATTACTTTGATTATTATTAAGCAGTAAATTCCTCTCAGATAATATAGATCCAATGAAACTGCCTTCCTACAAAGTATGGAAACAATGTCTGTGGGAAATATAGAAACAAAAGGAAGTGTAATCATTTTAACTGGAAAGATTACCCATGCTAAGAAGCAACCAACCAAGTCTGTTCCTTGATTAATGAAGAAATGTGGCTCCTTGGGTTGATGGGTAGGGAACATCTGTCCTAGGAATAGAGTGAGTTTTCATGATGTCTACTGATGTGAAATTGATCTCTTGACACCCAATTCTGAAAAACAATAATTCCTTAGATAGGAAGCTATAGCCTTATTCCCTATTCAGCATTGCTTTTGCTCATGTGGAGATCATTCTGTGGAATCTCTAAGCCATTTGCTCCTAGGTTGGTCTCTCTATAGCGGATCTCAGAAGATAAATGATATTTATCCCATTTTAAAGAATGTTACTATTAGAGAACACAATGTCTATCTGTTACTGCTTCAGACTGACTTATCTTTCCAGGTTGCCTGATTCTGTGCTAACATTTGCTGTATCTGTCCTGTCCATGGTTGAAGTTAACACAAAAATTTGGTGATTGCTTCTGGGATTTGGATTACAGTTGTTATTATTATAACTTTATTGCATGCCTTTAAAAAAGTTTTATTAATACTTATAGGTTTATATAAGTTAGTGTTCTGCTTTTGGACCCAAGAGCTGTAGTCAAGTTTTGTTTTGATTTGGATGTTGAGAGAAACTAGAGAAAGAGTCCTAAAAGACCATTGGAAAGAATTGAAGAGTCTAAGAAGGTTTGCCTCCTACTCTTTGAGCAAGTAAAATAATTAGTTTTGAGAAAAAGAAAGCTGGAAACAAAATGTGCATATACTTTGTGGAAGGCTTAAAGGAGGTGACAGAAAGAGGGGGTGGGGAGAAAGAAAGGGAGAGAGAGGGAGAGAGAGAGAGAGAGAGAGCTCCACCTCTGTGGGGAGTATTCATGATATTAACTGACCTAAAGACTCAATGGATTCAGTATAAAAAATAGCTACAGAGGGAAAATAACCTAGGTTTTAAGGGCACAAAATACAGATTTAAAATAGAATCACAATACCACCACAAAGCTTTAAATCCTTTTTCCTGATCTTCTTTGGCCATGACTTGATCACTAGAACATGTCTTTGTTCCATGTCTTTGCAAATGTTCTCTCTTAATTTTATCTGAGATATTCTGTATTCTCATCCAGGCAAGAGGCTCAGAAGTTCAAAAGCAAGAAGTTCTAAGAAATGGATCACCTATTAGAGTATGCCACATTGCCTTATTTGTTTAGGGCTGTCTTCTTTTCTCAACTTTAGTATACATTCACAAAATTGCTCCCCCATCAACATTCTCCTGTGATGAATTTGTATCTGGTGAAATTCACACATAAAAACAAAAATAATATGTCTATCTTGAGATGCCACCATTAATTGAAGCTCAGACATGTGATTTGAACCCTCTATTTTTTTTTTTAAAAAGAAAAATTATCTGACCTCCCTTCCTCTCTCTCTCTCCCTCCCTCTCTCTGCCTTCCCCATTACTTGGATTCAGTGAGATCTTTTGTTGAAAAGTACAAATCCAATAAAATTAAACCGAGTTGGACAGCTCAACATTAAAATGATTTTAAAATATAATCTTAATTCACAAGGCAGGTCATTAGACATTTTTATATCATTTAATTTTGCTACTAAGCAGCATTAAATGTTCTTTTCTGACATCAAAGAACACTTGCAGACAAGAGGAAGCAGCTTGTTCTCATCAGTGAAAGGAAAAATGAACTTAATGAAAAGGAAAAAATAACATTTGTATTTGTGCAATTAAGCCTTCCATTGAATCAGCATAAATTCTAACTTAACCTCTTAACTTCTAACTCTGCTCACTGCCAGGAATTCGATCTTGACCGGCTCAAGGTTGACTCAGCCTTCCATCCTTCTGAGATCGGTAAAATGAGGACCCAGTTTTTGGGGGCAATATGCTGACATTGAGAATGCTGTAAAGTACTGTGGAAGGGTATATAAGTCTAGGTGCTTTTGCTATTGTAATTAATAATTAGTATTTTATTTAGAACAGAAACCCAAAGGAAGATAATAGGGGAGGATGCTAACTGACAGAAGCAAATGTTTCTTCTAGCTCAGATGATATTTTTTTGAATCTGCAAAGATACTCTTTGGAACTATATCCCACTTTTTTATTTGTTTACATCATGACTATATTAATCAATCTGGGCACTCCACAACATTGGTCTAACCCAAAATCCAAAAATAAGCCTAATAATAATTTGCATGACAAATGAAAGAAAAATATATTGGTTTCTAAAAGTCAAATTCAGCTGAAAAAGTACCATTTTTAATGCTTTTGAAAATGCCAAGAGGCGAATTATACAGGTCAGAGAATAAAAAAAATATTCAGCTTTTGTCAAATAAATATTAAAAGAGATCTGTTACAATGAAAACAGCGCATAGAACTGAGCCAGTTATTAAGCCTGCAATTAAATTTGTGATTCAGGTCACAGATGTTTGCTTCCTTGAGTCACAAACCACAACCTCAATGTATAAGACACATTTTGGGGCCAAATATGATAGAGCTTCAAACCCAAATACTATCATCATCATCATCACCACCATTACCACCGGTATCTCTTCGCACATAATATGATCTACTCAGTAGTGGGATTCAACAAATTTTTCTACCGATTCTGTGGGCGTGGCTTGGTGGGCATGGCATGGTTTGGTGGGCGTGGCAGGGGAAGGATATTGCAAAATCCCTATTCTCTCCCTACCCCACTAACCTGCTTTCCAGCTCTGTTCTCCTGTGCAGGGCAACAAAAGAAGACCCAGCTGATCAGCTGGGACTCGGGAGGCAGAGAATATATGGGGGCAGGGCCAGTCAAAGGTGGTATTTGCTGATGTTCTGAACTACTCAACCTGCTGAATACCACTTCTGAAAATACTACTTTTTGTAGCTCTTTCAGGTCTCCTTCAAAAAAAATAATAATCTATTGCCTGGAATTTTTTTTTTTACTACAAGTACCAGAGATAAAACATGGGTTTTTTGTTTGTAAAACATGCTGCATCCTTCATTTTCTTTTGCATATAAATATTATTTAATAAATAGTGCCACAGAGTAGCATTATACAAACTAGTTTATAATTCCTAGCCAATGAGATCATATGGCCTTCTTCCATGGGTCTTGATCACATCATTACTGAGTTCTTATTGGCTCTTTTTGGTCGAAATTATTCACATTCAGAGTGGACAGGTATCAACCAATAAGGGACTAAATGCTATTCATACAATTTGACTTCAGTCACAATATACAAACTAGAACATTCTGTTCTCAACCAGAGAATATTGCCATGGTAAAAAAAATAGGATCTATCAAAAAACAACAACACTGAAAACAGATATCTATATTATAATTCCAAACATTGAAGTCCATTAGAATAATTTGATTCAAGGGGTAAGCATAGAATAATACTTCAATATATTTGTGTATTTTTACATTTGTAACACATTGAGAAAACAGTCCCAAAGGTGCTTTTTCAGGAGGCAACTGGACTTTTTTGTTTTTTTTTTATTTTGAAGACTTCATTTCTCATCCAAGAAGCTTCTTCAGCTCTGACAGGATAGTGCTGTCAGAGCTGAAGAAGCTTCTTGGATGAGAAGCAAAACATCTTCAAAACAAAAAATAAGAAAGTCCAGTTGCCTCCTGAAAAAGCACCTTTGGGACAACCATGACCTGGATGACTGAGAATCTCTACAGACATGGAGAAAACCGTTTTAGATACATATGATACATATTGTGTTTATGTTGTGTTTAAAAAGAAGCATAATCTACTTCAGATAGTGATTTTCCATTACCATGGCCACAGACTAAAATAATGCTATTTTAGTATTAAAGAGTTAAAGCAAATTACACATCATTTATCACTACAGTGTTCAAACAGAGAGACACAATACATGAAAGGACAGATGGCAATAATGTTGAGTAAGAACAATTAACAAGATGTTAGACAGCTGTTATCTGCTGCTGTATTATGTAGGCTGTTAGAATAAACTTGGCTACATTTACAGGTATTCTTAAAACTTGATTAGATTAGAAATTGTTGAATGCAGAGTCTGTCAGGTTGAATTGAGAGATAAATGTCTATTAATGATGGCATGGTGTAATGGTCAACACAGAACCAAGACCAGGATTTGAACACTTGAGGATAAAATATCAGGGCACAGAAGCATATAGTCTCTATGATATTTAGAAATCACAAAACTTACCTATTTTTATTCCAAATAGTGATGCACAGAATTACAGTAATACAACAGTTCACCAAATCATGCCTATTCAGAAGTTAACCCCATTGAATTTAATGAGACTTCCTTCCTAATGATTGCAGATGAAGTCTAATAAAAGATTAGTCACTAGGACTTCAGAATATCCCTGAATGAAACCAAACAAAATACCTTCATTAACGTTAATAGCTTAGTTAGGTAACCACAGTATTTTAAAATTGTAATTAGCCCAATATATTTGTAATAGTAACCCTTAGACCCTCAAGCACTTCTTTCTTTCTTTCATCATGAACTCAGTGTAGCAAGGAAGGGGGGAGGGGAACCAGAGGGATTTTTGCATAACAAAATGGTACCTTCATTATAAAAGAAATGAAATCCCTTCCGTTTCTTCTTTTGCTTTAAACCTCTCATCATAAAAGAGTGTGTGTGAAAGCAGGAATAAGTGTTGAAAAAGTAGAAGTGGACAGATGAGTAAAGCAGTAGGGAATCATAATACTATCTGCCTCATAATCTAATATCTAATCTAGCATTTGGCCAAGTCAGCCTATTCTTAAAGGAAACTGATCAGAATATAATTGAACACCCGATACTACATACAGTTTCGGTCACCACAATATAAAAAAGATAATGAGACTCTGGAAAGAGTGTGGAGAAGAGCAACAAGGATGATTAGTGGGATAGAGATTATAACATATAAAGAATAGTTGCAGGAATTGGATAAATCTATAACTTCATTAGTATAGTGAAAAGAAGGATTAGAGGAAACATGATAGCAGTGTTCCAATATTTGAGAGGCTACCACAAAGAAGAGGAGGTCAACCTATTTTTCTAAAGCACCAAAAGAAGGAAACAACGGATGGAAACTAATCAAGGAGAGAAGCAACTTAGAACTAAGGAGAGATTTCTAACAGTGAGAACAAACAACAAATGGAATACCTTGCCTCCAGAAGTGGTGGGTGCACCATTGCTGGAGGCTTTTAAGAAGAGACTGGACAGCTATTTCTCTGAAATGGTGTAGGGTCCCCTTTTTGAACAGGAGGTTGGACTAGAAGACCTCCAAGGTCCCTTCCAACTCTGTTATTCTATGGTCACTGTGTTTACTCTTCTTTCAGCATGTCCTGTTCTGCAGCTTCTAAGTCACTGCTATTAGGGCAAATTGGACCGGTCATTTTGTATGAGCTACAATAAGTACAGAACATGCTACAGATGCTACCCAACCAGAGCAGAGCATTGAAGAACAAACAGACATACAGGGTGGGCCACAGAAAGCAAAAGGAAGATCCAAACAGTGGCAGCCTCACAGCTGATTCCCTCTGGATCTAGTGGGTCTCTTGGCATCATGACATGGTTATGCTGTGTGAACCTGATACCACATCTCACCACCATCTGGGAACTTCTTTTTACTCTCTCACAATCCATGGTAGGTGCTAATTCAAAGGTTGGATCTTTGGGTGGAGATAGTAGGGAGGTAAGGTGAGATTGAAGGGCATGATGACTCAGTGGTTAAGTTGTTGAGCTTGTCAACTGGAAAAACTGACAGCCTGGGTTCAAAACCTGAGTGGCTCAGGTAGTGCAGCTCATCCAGGATGGCACATCAATGCAAGCTGTGGCAAGAAGGTTTGCTGTGTCTGTCAGCGTAGTGTCCAGAGCATGGAGGCACTACAGGAGACAGGCCAGTACATCAGGAGACGTGGAGGAGGCCATAGGAGGGAAACAACCCAGCATCAGGACCGCTATTTCCGCCTTTGTGCAAGGAGGGACAGGAGGAGCACTGCCAGAGCCCTGCAAAATGACCTCCAGCGGGCCACAAATATGCATGTGGCTGTTCAAACCGTCAGAAACAGACTCCATGAAGGTGGTATGAGGGCCCAATGTCCACAAGTGGGGGTTGTGCTTACAGCCCAACGCCATGCAGGATGTTTGACATTTGCCAGAGAACACCAAGATTGACAAATTCGCCACTGGTGCCCTGTGCTCTTCACAGATGAAAGCAGGTTCACACTGAGCACATGTGACAGATGTGACAGGGTCTGGAGATGCCGTGGAGAATGTTCTGCTGCCTGCAACATCCTCCAGCATGACTGGTTTGGCAGTGGGTCAGTAATGGTGTGGGGTGGCATTTCTTTAGGGGGCCGCACAGCCCTCCATGTGCTCGCCAGAGGTAGCCTGACTTCCATTAGGTAATGAGATGAGATCCTCAGACCCCTTGTGAGACCATATGCTGGTGCAGTTGGCCCTGGGTTCCTCCTAATGCAAGACATTGCTAGACCTCATGTGGCTGGAGTGTGTCAGCAGTTCCTGCAAGATGAAGGCATTGATGCTATGGACTGACCCGTTCCCCAGACCTGAATCCAATTGAACACATCGGAGACATCATGTCTCGCTCCATCCACCAACGCCACATTGCACCACAGACTGTCCAGGAGTTGCTTTAGTCCAGGTGTGGGAGGAGATCCCTCAGGAGACCATCCGCCACCTCATCAGGAGCATGCCCAGGCGTTGTAGGGAGGGCATACAGGCACGTGGAAGCCACACACACTACTGAGCCTCATTTTGACTTGTTTTAAGGACATTACATCAAAATTGGATCAGCCTGTAGTGTTTTTTTCCACTTTAATTTTGAGTGTAACTCCAAATCCAGACCTCCATGGGTTGCTAAATTTGATTTCCATTGATAATTTTTGTGTGATTTTGTTGTCAGCACATTCAACTATGTAATGAACAAAGTATTTAATAAGAATATTTCATTCATTCAGATCTAGGATGTCTTATTTTTGTGTTCCCTTTATTTTTTTGAGCAGTGTATATCAAGTGGTAACATAATGGAAAAAAAATACTAAATATAATTTTCTTCCTTGAAGAACAGGATCTACTTTATTCCCATCTCGCGAAGAGCCGTCTATTCCATCTGTCATTTATACCTGCTGATTAAGTCACTGTGCAAAGCGTGATCAAGTAGAAAGTTCCTTTTCTCCCTCAACAATTATTATTATTATTTTTCTTTATTTTAATATTAATGTTTTAATGATATTTTATCATGGATGTTTTACTAGCATCTGCCATTTTTTGTCATAAAAGAAAGGGTACCAATTGAAATAATAACAACAGCATTAATACTATGGGTAAAGTTTACAATGGTATTTGGTCTTTGTGATTCAGGGGGAAAAAATAAAAGCAAACTTTGAGGGACAGGATAAGGAGGGTACAAAAAATCTAAACATTTTTCCTCCCTTCACCCTTGGTTTTATAATACTAACAACTTGGGTGATCTAAGAAGCGAAGTAGGTGATATGGGATAGATGAGACTTAATACATTGTGTGAAATTAAACCATAAATGCAGAAAACATAGTCTTGGCTGTGAAATTGGATGGTTTTAAACAGTCCCTTCATGAAAGAGAAAAATGGTTACTAGTCATAATAATGAAAGCCTATAGTATGAAAAACAGACTACTTTGTGTCAGTATTAGGATCTATGGGAAGTGTACATTTACCTGTGTTCTACATGTGAGTTTCTTATAATAATTCATTTGATCATTTTATATAAGGAATGCTGGAATACCTTGACCTTTTGTTTCTTTTTGCATGACTTTTCTTAGAAGGCTCCAGATGAATGGAAAACATAGTTGTTTATTAGAAAATATTCACCTTTTCATATCTGAAATATCTCACTATGCTACATGACATTGTAGGCTACTCTAAGTCATTGTTCTAACATATTTTACTCCAGTAGCTTACTACTATTTTTTTTTATTCAGAAGAAAGATAGATTGGGAAGAAAAGTCGAACCTCTTTAGAAGTCCTGATTACTCCAAAGAAGATTAGTTTTCCCAGCAAAATGATTCTCACCTTTCACATCTTACTGTGTGCTGTGTTTGTAGAAACAACAAGTAGAAAAGCTTCCAGCTTTTTGGTAGCTTTAGTCAGGCTAGTTATCTGACTTGCTACATTCCTTAAAATGAAGTCTTTCTTGCAAAATGGTCAAGATGAAAGAAATCATTTCAATTTTTTCTGAAGCCAACAACAATTGACTTAAATCTGGTCAAAGAATACTTGAATGTGAAAAGCAGAATGTTTGCTCAAAGGACTACGCTTTCATCTTCCATCGGCCTTCTACCTACACATTGTTTGTTAGTACCAGAGCTGTAAATGTTGTTTAGCTTCTGTAGAAAACCTAAAGTCCAGGAGACTTTGAAGTATTTTCTGTGACTTAACATCACCTACTGTTTCTGTCAGCAAGCTGAGATAAACCTGATGGATTCAAGGTGTCTGGTCTAATTCCTTTATTGACGCATTGTCTTGTCTTCAAATGCTTGAGTAACTGACTGTTTCCAGAGAGTAATGTGTCAGTAATAGCCTTCCAGATAAAGGTCCTTGTTTATGTACTGGTTCCTTGCTTCCTAAATTCTTAACAACCTTCAGACCTTACAAATTAGCACCTCACTGAGATCAAAGTTGCTGTTTTTTTAAAAAGTCTTTTTCTTTCTGCAATTATGTGCCTAAATTGTAGAACCAAAGGAGGATGCCTATATTCATCTTGGCCTAGTTGAAGTCTCAGCTTTGGAAGGTGGCAAAACATGTATGACATTCTGTGTAAGTTAATCAGATGTATTCAAGAGCAAGCAGGATACTTTCTATATTGTGTATAGAAAGTGGCATGTACGTTAAAAAAAAATCGGGAATCTTAATGAGTAATCTCCCTGGTCCTTTGAAAGTGGTAACCACATCTATGTGTACAGTGAAAGTTACAGAGCTTCTGCACCAGAGACAAATTCCTTGTGTGTCCAATCACACTTGGCCAATAAAAAAAAATCTATTGTGTTGTGTTCTGTTCTGCTCTGCTCTGCTCTGCTCTGCTTTACTCTAAAGTTTTTAAAGGCTGAAATTCCAGACATACAGCAGCATACGTGCTTGCATTAGTGTACAATACATCTAAAAATGGACCAACACATGGCCTGTTTTTTTTTTAAAGAATGAAACATTTCACAAAAGTCATTTAGGATTGCCAGCAAATATTTTTGAATGTCAACCATTCATTAATACATTAATTATTATACTCCCTATATCACAGCCTACTAAAAATTCATTTTTGAAAACCTGGATTTCATCGTTGGATTCCAAGCATGATGAAAGTAATGAAAATAAGGTCGCTTGATTTACTTTTGCGAATAAAGTATTCTTGTATATACAAATACATTCATATAAACCACAAAACTAAAATATAACAGAAGCGAGTCTTCTCAAATGACACGCACACACGTAAATAAGTAACATTTGGAAGTATAACACCGCAAGCATAACATAATGATCCCAAAGTAGGTAAGAAGGCACTGCAGAATCAGATGGGAGCTTTGCAGAATGATATGGGCGGCATATAAATTTAATAAAAAAAAATCCATAATTTAACCAATCAAATGATGCCACTCAGAATCATTTCAACATCACGACAGAAAGGACCAGCCATACAGTGAGTTCACTGCAGAAAAGGTCCCGTCTCCCCCGAGCAGGAGTTAGAGTTTGTGGCCTAAATGTCTCTTTCTCAACTCTCTTTGCACAATTTAAGTGCAGCATTTCATGTTAGGTTCCTTCTCCCCCTTTTAGTGGGGTTTTGATGGAGAATGGCAAGATTTACTGCTTGTTTTTCTTTTCCCTTTTCCTGTCTGAGCTTTGTACCCAGCTTGTACCTAGAAATATTTTTCTCAGAATTGCAAAACACTTGCAGAACCAGTTGGGGTACATCTGAAAGTAGACCTCCATACATCTATTTTCCTACTGTTGACTTGCAAAAAAAAAAAAAAATCTTATGTACTTTATTATTTTTAATTTCTTGTTTGTGGTTTACAGTATTCTGCTGCCTTCAATTTGTGGCCATTCCCTAACCGCTACTTATGATTCTGCCAAAAGCTGCCCCTATTACAAAAGCTTTTCTGGGCAACCACAAAGTTTTGGAGAAATTGGGACACAATGGACTATTTACAGTGGATATATTCATCTGCTAAAAAAAAAATAGTGCTTTTGGAAGCGTTCTGAAATGGTAAATAAATTTAACAAAACAAAACAAAGCCCTACCCTTACTCAGACAAACAAAATAAGTTAGGCAGGACATTTATTTGTATCCCACTTTTGTTATTTTTACAAATAGCTCAAGGTGGCAAGCATTAAGCTATTAAACATTATCTAACAATTTTAATTGTTATATCGTGTCAAATCCAACACAATCCTATCTATGAATACAGTGATCTAAAGTAAGTTTCTATAGGGCTCAAGACACCTTCCAGCATTCTCTCTCAGACAACATGAAATTTTAAGGGAAAAGTCAAACTAGTTCCTAATTTTGGTGATGATCTTTTTGAAAGACAGGGAAAGTGCTGACTTTCTGTGACTTGGGGTATTCCTGGCATCTCCTTGCATGGATCTGCCCATATTGTCACCTGAAGGCCCACAACTCCAACATTTTCATTCCCATACAAAGATGGATGCAGACCAGCTTTTGAGAATTGTGAATGTTGACTTAGCAATGGTGTTGGAAGCTCTCTGTTCACCCTTTTAAAGAATGTGGCTCTACTTTAATGAGCATGCATTCAGAAATATTGATATGTTCTGTGTGTATTAATTATGGCTGTTTTTTGATGGGCTGAAATGTTAATCTCAAGTAGAATATAATGAGTTGTTTATGTTAAAGCCTACTGCAGCATATATACAAACAGAATAAAATGGGAAAGGATGAGAATGTCAAGAAAGCCAAAGAGAAAGGAGAATGAGAAATACATTTATAATTCTGTATATTAGTGCTCTAAGCTCAGGCAGTAATGACCATCATTCTAAATAGTATTTATTGCTTTGTGAACAAAATATGATAATGTGGTTTCCTACCTCCCATTTAATGCAGCTATTAGAAGCATATATTTTCATTTTCAAATAAATCTCATTTCTTATCTAAGAGGAACAAATTATGCTATATTTAATTAATTAATTTAGTAAACTTATATACATCCCATCTCACCTAGAGATGACTCTAAGCAGCTTCTAATTATATTTAACTATGGATTGAGTAACTGACCACCTTAAATTTGGGGCTTTTGACTTAGACCTTTTGGGATAATGTATCATTATTTATTTATTCATCTCATTTCTACATCACCCATCTTACCTAAGTGATTCTGGGTGGTTTACATTAAAAAAAGACATAATAATATAAAATCACAAACAAGAACAAAGTGAAAAACAAAAATTAAAAGGTTAGGATTAAAATGTTAAAAGTTCCCAGTTTGAACATAACAACAAAGTGTAGTTCATTAAAAATGCTTTCAATCTCTTCCTTGTGGCTTCACCAAAGAAGAAAATAAGGATCAGGAATATTCATACAATTAAAACTATGGTATTTATTTCTAAAGCTCCAGCTAATGACTGGTGGCAGCAAAGAGTTTGAGTTCTTGTCCATCTATGCTGCCATCTAGTGATTGTCCATATTTTGCAGCCTAACACAGTAGCCCTTAATGCAATGTTTTCAACCTTAACAACTTTAAGATGTGTCGACTTCAACTCCCAGAATCCCCCAGTCTGCACATCCTAAAGTGCTGTGATTGAGAAACACTCCTGTAATATAATGCTTTGTAATATAATTGAAAAAGTTTTTCAATTCTGTAGAGATCTTCTTTCAAAACATAATTTTCAATGATTATAGCTGTGGGGCCAGGTTACCTGTGAATACCCCTTGATTGGATTATGATATATGAACAGCCTACAACTTACAACCTTAACGAAGGACACGCTTTTCTTATCTTCTGTATCACCAACACACACAAGATCCAAGCTCAGGGAAGAAATCAGTCCACCATGTCAGTTTCCTAAATCTACTCCATCTGTTTCTATTCTCTGTGCTTTCTGAAGAGAATCTTAAATAGACAGCTGGAGAGCATATGCATTGTCACCCATTGGATATATTATTTCAAGACCTTTCAGAATTCCCATTACCATCCCACAGTGCTGTTATTGTTGGGCTGTGGTTCCTGAAAAGGTAAAGTAGAAGAGTTGAGGAGAAAAGTAACATAGCTTCCGGTAATATTTTCTTCCCCATACTTCCTGCACACAAATATCCATTTATCAAACTAACAAAGAAGAAAAAAGATTTCTCAATTACATACCAAGTGTTTAACATGCACCGTGAAAGCTATTAAAAATGATAAAGCAGTGTTTTCATGGTGCCTCTTTGGCTTTAAAATTTTATCTGTATATCTGTATCTCCCTCCCTCCCTCTCTTATCTATTTCTATCTATTTGAGATAATGCATGTTAAATATTTAATATGTAATTGAAAACTCTTTTCTAACTATCTCTATCATCTCCCTCTCCCTCTCTCTCTATGTTAAATACTCAATATGTAATTGAAAACTTTTCATCCCTGTCTATCCATCTTCCTTCCTTCCTCCCTCCCTCTCTCCTTCCCTCCCTCCCTCCCTCTTTCTTTCTTTCTTTCTTTCTTTCTTTCTTTCTTTCTTTCTTTCTTTCTTTCTTTCTTTCTTTCTTTCTTTCTTTCTTTCTTTCTTTCTTTCTTTCTTTCTTTCTTGGACTATGATGGCATTAGGCAAAACAACAGTTTCCCAAGTGTCATGGAAATTTTTGTGTTTCCAAAGACTGCATTTAATTAAAAAAACAACAACACCTGAGCCCAATAAGAACCAAAACAGTATTAACAAAAAGCTGCTTGGGAGTCATAAGTCATATTTTGTCCATATCTAACGAAAATAATATATACCCCAAGAGGCTTTCATGGATTTGTCTTACTAGTTCTTGGTCATTGCTCATAGTTTTATTAATCTCATGTCCAAAATGCTTCTGCCTACCACAAATGTAATAGATTGGTGTGATGACAGCATGGAGACATAAATTCACAAAAAGAACTGTCAGCCATTAATAGATGACTCTACCTACCATGTTTGGTAGCAAATAAGTATATGACAACCAAGAGGATAGACATAAATTGATCAGTGTGTGAAATTTAATGATGGGCAAAAAAATGAACAAAAGCCAATTTATCTTCAGTTATCCACTTCTGACCTGGATTTTACAAAGGGTACCAATAATAGTATTTTCAGAAACATTCCTAATTGTGAAGTTCTAATGCAGTAGCCACTATTGTTTTTTCCCCTTCAATATTAAATCATGATCGTCTATGAGTCCATTAAAGTAGACTTCTTTCTTTATCCTGGCCTTATTTGAAACTTGCAGGACATAAATATGTAAAATATACTTAAAGCTGAATATTTAAAATATTTACTCCAGCCTGAGACATGTTGTTTTTTAAAATCTAAAAGCTTTGGTTATTGCAGGAATGAACGGTGCAACTAATTATAAAACTGATTTGGAACCATGTCTTTAGGGTCTGCTTATCTTCAGAAAGCCAATCTAAAGTGATGCTCAAATTTTCCCTATCACTACTATTATATGTATATGAATTCCCAGTTTAATAATAAGCATTTGTCTCATTTCAATGCTACATCCAGGGTTTAAGCAATATGCTCTGGAATCTATTGTTCCAGAATTGTTTGGTTTTACTTATTTTCTTTTATCTGATTGTAAATAACACTTGAAAACCTCTTCCATGGCTCATGATAAGAGAGAACTGGAGATGGGTGGGTTATCTTATCTTAACCCTTGACTTAAACCACTAATAATAACAAGAAGCTAGTTTTGATTCAAGTTGCTGGAATTCAATTTTAGGTGTATGTAGTCCTTGACTTATAACCTTTTATTTAAGTGACAATTCAATTACAACGGCACTGAAAAAAGTGACTTAAGACTGCTTGCACCCTTATGATCATTTCTGCATTCCTGTGGCTACGTGATTAAAATTCAGATGCTGGCATGTATTCATGATGGACGCAGTGTCCCAGGGTCATCTGATTCCCCACTTTCAATCTTCCTACAAGCTGTTGTGGTTCACCAGCAGCAGATGCAGATGGCTGAGGTCTTGGAGAGTGAGGACTCAGATGAGGGGCCTGCGTGTGATGTAGGGATGGGGCCAGGACCATCAGGGAGTGGAATGCTGCCTTTGGAGATTGTGGAGGCTGGCAGCAGTGATGCAGAGGACCCTGAGGAGCCTGTGCCCAGTGCGCATGCCCGCAGAGCTGCTCGAAGGAAAGAGCAGCTGCAGCAGCATGGGCAACTCAGGAGTAAAGCTGCAAGGTAATGGCCCTTTCCTAAAGAGATAAAAGTCAGCCTGAGAGACCGGTATTCTTTGCAGGAAGCAAAGAAGTTCTTGTACTTTAAGCCTTGTGGAAGTTCGGACTAACTTGGTTTGTGTTTGAAGACTTTTTGTTTGTAATATTTCTTGGCAACTTAATCTAGTGCTTTTGGCAGCCTTGCACAACCTTGACAAGGTTCGTTCTTATCAGAGACAATTAGTTTTAATAGCCTTTTAACCATGAATTAACAGAATTCGGAGAAGCATTAAAAGGTTTTGCTTTCATCTCTGTTTGGTGTTTGTTTACTTGGAACAAGGCTTGGGTCAGAACACAAGCCAAGCCAATGGGGAAGCCAGATTTACTTAACAACCGTGTTACATACTTAAGAACTGCAGTGATTCACTTAAACGGCTGTGGCAAGGAAGATCGAAAAATGGGGCAAAACTTACTTAACAACTCTCTTGCTTAGCCATTAGAAATTCTGGGCTTAATTGTGGTTATAAGTCAAGGACTACCTGTACTCTTTTATTTTGATCGGGCCAAGAGTAGCAGTCCATCCAGATGCAATGGCAGCTGTTCTCCCCCAAAACATCTTGTGTTCCTGAGCACATTCTTTGCGCTCCATGATTTTCACTTGGCGTTCGATCAGCAGAGAGCATGCTACTTATTGCAATTCTCAGCACCTGACCTGAGCAAAACTGTAGCCAAAGTGCTACAGCTAATGTAAACAGAGAATTAGATTATTATAGCTGCATGTGGTGGTTATAATTAAAGAAGACAGCAACAAAGCCACTAGTGCATCGCATGCGCCATGGTGTCGCCAAATTTGCAGATGTTCAGCCTTACGTTTATTAAGCACGACAATGCTCAGCAGGGTTTATTTATTTATTTTTCTGATTCTGCTCAACTGAAGAAGAATAGCAAAAGGCAAGATAATTGAAAATAGATGACTTAACAAAGGCTGTGTCTACGATTCCTTTTTCAAGGGCTTTGAAATAGTTCAGATTTCTTTGCTGGCTGATATGTATAAGGAACCAAAAGGATGTCTTGAATCCAACATATGCCTTCAGTCTGTTTAATGAAAAAAAAAAAAAAAAAACATAGCTCAGGACCACCATGAATTGATCTCTAAGTGGTGGCTTGTCAGAGGATTTCTAATTTTTATATCTCCCCTATGTATTAGGATAAAAATGACTGCTACCTTTTGGTTATACATCTGGGAAGAATATTTCACTCAACTCCAATATGTTTTCTCCCTGGAATTAAAAAAAACTAGAAAGCACTTGATGGTATCCACCTCATGTGTGATTTTAATTTTAGAAAAGGGCTCCATAAAAATTGCCACCACCCAGATACACAAACTGAACTATTCTCTGACTTCAAATTATGTGGTTTCTCAAGTGACTGGATGAATAAATTAAGACAGATGTGTTTGTGTTCTAAATGATAGCCATTTAAGACTGGTAGTGGCCACAAACACAAACACATATGAAAGTAATCCGTGGAAGCTGTCCATGAATAAATTAAGGCTGAAGATGAGGCAGAGACGCTTTCTCCCGCTTCATTCCTACATATCAGAGAACCATATCCTGTTCTGTTCTTCTAGTAGGCTCAACCAATCAGAGTAGACCTGGAAAGGGGCCTTGAAGGCTGTCTAGTCCAACCCCCTGCTCAAGCAGGAGATGGTTTACCATTTCAGATAGATGATCGTCCAGTCTTTTCTTAGAAACATCCAGTGATGGAGTCCGTACAACTGTTGAAGGCAAGTTGTTCCACTGGTTAATTGTCCTCACTGTTAGGAAATTTCTCCTTAATTCCAGATTCCTTCTCTCCTTGATTAGTTTCCATCCATTGTTTCTTGTCTTGCCTTCTGGTGCTTTGGAGAATAGGTTGACTCCCTCTTCTTTGTGGCAGCCTCTCAAATACTGGAATATTGCTATCATGTCAGCCCTGGTCCTTTTTTCTCTCTAGACTGTCCATATCCAATTCTTGCAACTGTTCTTCATACGTTTTAGTCTCCAGGCCCTTAATCATCTTAGTTGTTCTTATTTGCACTTTTTTTCAAAGTCTCAACATCTTTTTTGTAATGTGGTGACCAAAACTGGTTGCTCAGTGTAATCTTACATTATAGCCTCTTACAATAGCCTTTTGCATATTGAACTTAATACATGAAGAATGATGAGCAGGGTATAAAAAAAGGGATGAGAAAAAGGGGGGAAAGATAGAAAGGGAAAGAACTTATGAGTGACAAAAACAGGAAATAAAGAAAAAGGGGAAACGCACTCGGATTAAAGGTATTTGCTCAGCTAGAAAACACAGAGACAATGGTTAAATTAAGTTAAAAGTGAGGATTCTGCAAAGGTACAAAAGATAGTGTTGTGACAGTAGAATATTGTAATCAGTTAGAAATGAAATAAGTAAATAATCTATGAGATAAAACTGTATTGTTATGTAATGGTATGTTTATTTATAATTAATGCAGTAATAAAGAAGGGAGGGAAACATTGTAATTGTTTCTAAAGATTGATAAAATATTGAAAAGAAATGTGAAAGATATATAAGGAAATTTATACCAGTTATTAGAATGAATTTGAATAATTATTTTGCTTATTAATAGTAAATAATTTATAAAATAAAACTGTATGACTATCCAATGGTATGCTTATTAATAATTAACATAATAATGAAGAAGGGAGGGAAACATTTCAATTGTTCTCAAAGATTGATAAATGTTGAAAAGAAACGTGAAAGATTTACAACGCTCATACCAGTACTAGAATGAATTTGAACAACTATTTTGTTTACTAATGTTTATATATATATATATATATATATATATATATATATATATATATATATATATATATATATATATATATATGTATATATATGTTATATATATTTTTTGTTTGTTTTTAGAATTTTTCTTTTTACATTTTCAAGGGGAAGTACCAAGCAGAGTCTGAATGATGAGATTTACATAATATAAAATAGATATTAGAAATTTGAATGTTATAATTTTTGAATGCACAAATTTAATGTTTAATGAGAGTTCATATGATAATAACAATAAGACTTAAAGGTGTTGCACTCCAATTGGCAATCATAGAGAGAATTTTGCTTTTTAAGAATGTTGGAAGAGAATATATGAAATTGCAAACAAGACAGACGAAAGTATAATGAATAAAAAGATATAGAAATTTAGGTAAAAGAAATGCAATTGAATAAGAAGAAAATGAGATAACCATAAAAGAAAATTAAGAGAAGTAAAGAGAGAAATAGTGAGAAGTTGGAAAAAGAGTAATAAGATATGAAGATGAATACATAAGATGAATATGCATATGAAATTGTGTCTGTATGGAAATGAGATAACCCGGAACCATGCTGCATTCAAATAAGATGTTTTATTTGTTTTGTTAAAACTCAATAAAACTTTATTTTTTAAAAAAAAGATCAATGCATGCCTGTTGCACTCTATTGGTTGCTGGATATGCAAGAACAGAGAGAAAAGAGTCATGATCATTTACCTCAAGTAAATGCATTGCAAACAAAGTTATATTTTCCTTATGCCTGAGAATCAATACTACTGGGGTGCGGGAATAGCACATGTCAACCAGCACGACAATATTTTTCTGGAATCCACACCAAAGCCCTACAGCAGATTATTTTGCAATATGCTTCCAGTTCATAAATTAAGAAGAAATCTGATTAATATAATATATCCTTGTTTTCTTTTTCTAGAGACAGATGTGGGATTTATTGGTAGCATTTTCACCAGTTCTGAAATATTGCAGGGAGAGAAGGACCCTATCAGTGGGAGATAGGAAAGGGAGGTTGAGAAGATGGGGTCAAGATTTTCCATCAGAGGGAACCCTTGTCTTGTATCATCTGCCTTTTGAGTTCTAGAAACTAAAACAGGTACAAGAGCTTTGGGGATATGCTGCCTGGTTCCAGGAAAGCAACAAATAATTTTGACAAGTTTTTTTGTCAGGTTCTCTTTCCTCAGTACTAACCTGGGCATTTTACAGGTTGTGAGCCACATTCAGTCCTTTGACTGTTCCCATCTGGCTGGTGGTGTTGGCAGCTATGGGGCAATGGGGGACGGTGGCAGCAGGGGGAGGCAATGGTGGCAGAGCTCTCAACAATCCCAGTTTCTCATATAGCCCCTTGGGAAAATTAATTGCCCACCCCTGCCTCAGTACCAATGCCAATGTAAAGCTCCAGATGTTTTCTTTCACTTTTCCTTCTGTATAGTGTAGAGCTGAGAGAATCCTTCCTTCCTTCCCTCCCTTTCTTCCCCCTCCTTTCCTTCTTTTCTTCATCCCTTCCTTTTTTCCTCCCTCCCTTCCTCTCTCCCTCCCTTCCTCTCTCCCTCCCTTCCTCCCTTCCTTCCTTCCTTCCTTCCTCCCTCCCTTCCTTCCTTCCTTCCTTCCTTCCTTCCTTCCTTCCTTCCTTCCTCTGCAGGGTGTTCCATCTACTCACTTCATGCAGTCTTTCTCCACCTGTGTCCTTACCATTTCAAGCTGCACCTGAAGTTTGGGGGGTGGGAGAATAGAGACATTTTGATGGGGGTGTGGAAGTGCTTTAAGGTTAAACCAAACCTGACTCTTGTTCAGCATGACTGAAAGGTAAAAAAAAAAAAAAAGAATGAAAGTTTTACATAAAGAGAGAAAAAAAGTATTTTATGGTATAGCTCTTTTTCTTTTTGCTGCCTGGGGGCAAAGATGCACTTTGGTTGGTAATTTAAGTGCATAATATGCATTACTACAACTTATTTACATTTTCTTTGTACTTAAGCTGTGTTACTTATGGTCGTATTTCTTCACATTTTAAAATTTACATGATGTGACACACAGCACTGGAGTTTTCTCAATACTAGTACATCATACATATGGCAGCATAAATTCTAGTGACATATAAAGTCTAGACTTCTTTTCCTCCGTCCTCTCCTCTTGTCCCCCTCTTCTTCTTTTCTCTGCCTTTTCCATCCTCCTCCTCCTCCTCCTCCTCCTCCTCCTCCTCCTCCTCCTCCTCCTCCTCCTCCTCCTCCTCCTCCTCCTCCTCCTCCTCCTCCTCCTTCTCCTTCTCCTCCTTTTCCAAAGCCACCAGCTATAATATCTAAACTATTGAAAAAATGCCTCCCTATGTTAGTTTCAGCATCTTGTGGTCAAATTTAAAAAAATGGTAAAGAACCAGAAGTGACCAAAATTCCGAGGAATATAGCAAGCAAGACACAGACAATGATACAGACAATGGTTGGTAGCATATGCAATCAACCCGCACTTTGATAATGTTGCCATTCTATGGCACCGATGTGTACTATTACTACTACTTTCACGCATCCATGCATACTGTTTTTTGTATCTATTGTTTGCCCGTGTATTATTGTGGTTGAAGCTGAAGAAGTCATTGACAGGTAGGATGTTGTAGCAGACAATTTTGTGTACTAAGCTTACGTCAGACCATAGGCAGTGTAGTTCTAAATTGTCCAGGTCCAAAATTTCAAGCCTGGTAACAAGGTATTCTATTGCGAGCTGAGGAGTGGAGTATTCTTCTCGTGAAATACCTCTGGACTTGTTCAATTATATTAATGTCTGTTATACAGTGTGGATTCCAGGCAGATGAGCTGTATTCAAGTATTGGTCTGGCAAAGGTTTTGTATGCCCTGGTTTGCAGTTCAATGTTACCGGAGAAGAAGCTTCACAAAATTAGGTTAACAACTCTTAATGCCTTTTTGGCATTGCTGTTACAGTGAGCTCTGGGACTTAGATCTTTTGAAATGAGTATTCCTAGATCCTTGTCAGAGTGAGGTTTGTCTAAAAGGTCATGTAGTGTTGAGTCAAACTAAGGGAACTAGGGACCTCTCTTTCATTTAGCCTGTCACTGTGTATCATAAAGGAATTCAGTTGGGTTTTTAGTTTCCATGAAATCTTTCTTTATTGCTTCAAGGAAGAGTGCCTAAAATCTGTTTCATACTAGGAAGTAGGTCTCCTTGGTGCTGTCAAGATAAATCCACTGTTTGATATGTAATTTCTCTCTGTGTTTATTATCTGTGGGCCTAACAGTATTCTCAGTAGTTTGAAAAAATCCTTAGCTTGTTTTGGTTCAACTATGGTATCTTCTCTTTTAAATTTAATATTTAGATATTTCTCACTCTTAAGAGAAGGGGGTGGCAGAGATGGTTAGATAGAGACATCAATACTATGAACATGGATTTGGGCAAATTCAGAGAGATAGCAGAAGATGAAGGAGCCTGGACTGTTATGGTCCATGGGGTCACAAAGAGTCAGTCATGACTTCCCAATTGAACAACAAAAATTTCTCACTCTTAACCTTTCACAACAGGAATAGTTACAACCCATCAGTTAAGATGGTTATAAAGATTATAAATATAAGAGGAAATGGTTTATGATTTACAAAGAAAATGTGATTATTGTAATATTGGCTAAAACATATTAATTATGAATATTAGTACAAGATATATGTATCTAGTCGACACACTGTATGAATGAAAGATGGAATTATTGTAATGATTTAAATAAATAAATAAATAAATAAATAAATAAATAAATAAATAAATAAATAAATAAGTTACAGCCTATAGCTTATTTTAGCTTTATTTTTTATTTTTTTGACAAACCTATGTCAACTTTACTCATTTTGGACCTATTGTCAGGGGTCCAATGGATACCCTAGTTATGAATGCCACCTATCTTATGAATGTTTTATGTCATTATACCAGCACTGTCCAGGACTAACTAATATTTTTCCCTATAATCAAAACCTCATTGCCTTTCAACCAGCTTCATTAAATGTATTTTTTTTCTACGTTCTGTACTATTCTAGTTCAAAATAATTTTTATGAACAAAATCATATGTGGTTGATATCATTCTTACAGGACAAGAGTGGAGTCCAAGAGGGTAATGTTATTTTATATGTTTTAATTCTTAAAAGCTTCATTGATTTTATGTTCATTAGGATTTTATGCATTTCGATGCAGAATCCTACTCCTTTGCTGCTTCCATTTCCATTTGTTTTCATCCCTTATTTTCTGTTCAATTCAGTGAATATGTCATAATTCACCATCATGCAAAAGTGTGACTTGTCAGATTGCAGATAAATTCCATAATGGTGTTTTTATTTTTAGTTGGCTAGTTCTTAAGTTCCATTTTTCCGAAGAGAGAATTGCAAAGTACCTTCTCATTGTCTCAATCTAAAATAGTAAGAATGCTTCCAAACATATTGGGAACAAGTTTAACTCAAGAAAAGTAAAAGTAAAACAGAAATAACAATCTGGAATTGTATTACAACTTTCAAAGAACAAAGGTTCTTGGAAACAAAATGAAATTTTGTGCTAATTTACCCCCCTACATATTTCTTAAGGGAATGTGGGATTGATTAAATAAATGGATACTAAATAGATTGAAGAAAATTTGGCTAGGAATGTTCTCCCTTCTCTCTTTGCCTGAGCTCCAAACTTGATGCACTCTTGTAATGCAAACCAAGAGAACTAAGTGAGGGTGCATAATTGCTAATGGTCTGTGTGCTGCTTCTGTCCATGGTGCTTAGCTCGTGATAAAAAACCAGAGCCATAAAAACAATCTCCATCTGTTGAGTCTTCCTGTTGGTCCAGAAATGAAAGTGCTCGCCTATAACAGATCCAAGATTGACAGGTGGTGTGGATTTCATTTATCAGTGGTGTCATCTGGCTCCTGGCTGGTTATTCCTGCTGTTGTGATGGTTGCAGCTGATCCACATAAGTACTCTCAGCTCTTTGACTGCTCAGGAGTTTTGATCCTTTTAGGAACTTGGTCCTGATGGCATTGGTTTAGATAGCATTGGAATGTGTATCTAAGATGTCATTTAGTAATCTAATATTATCCAAGGCTTTTTATTTATTAGTTGAATTTATATTGCCGCCTATTGGCCCATGGCGACTCGAGGTGGCTTATGGAATGTAAAAACATATTTAAAATAAAAATAATAAAAAACAATAAAAACCAACAAAAAGAATCAAATAAATTAATAAAGTACAATAGAACAAAATCTGGAAAAAAATAAAATAAAAAACCACTCCCAACTTCCACCCCCCCTGCCCCAACGACAGCTGATCACATGAACCATTTGATGGGCTCCATCCCCCAGGCCTGCTGGCAGAACCAGGTCTTCAGTGCCTTCTGGAAGAATGCTAGAGTGGGGGCCATTCTAATCTCTGGGGGAATGATAGTCCAGAGAGAGGGAGCCACCATGGAGAAGGCCCTTCTTCTGGGTCCTACCAAATATATCTCCCTCAGGGATGGAACCCGCAACATTCCCTGCCTCCCTGCTCTAATGGGTAGGGTAGGCCATGGCACGAGAGATAGCTCGATAACTTTAAAAACCTTATAAAATCAGCATGTCAATTGTAAAAAGCCCAGTGTAATTACATTTTGACATCAACATTTAAGAAGAAAAACCCAGTATTACATTACACAACCTACAAAAGTTTATCCAGTTTTCAAAGTCACAGTAATATAAGCTTCACGGAAGAAAAAAAAAGTTGAAAAAAAAGTTGAAAAAGGTTAACAAAATCATCATCATTCATGATTAATTCTTAAGTAATCTTTGACTCAGAATTACAAGTTAAATTTCAGAAATAAATTTTTATATGAATGACTTTTAAGATCAGAATCATAGTATGATTTTCACTGAGGATCCTTAATAGTAAAAATAATAAAACTTGTTGCTGTTTCACTTAAGAAACCAACAACACATTGCTTTTTCTTGTTTTTTTTCCAATGTCTCATAAATATTCTCATAAATATTCTTCATCAAGCACATAGAGGAAATTAAGTTCCAATGTAGCTAACGTTAAATCATTATTTACTTCTGGAATGGCTTTTCTTCCAGATATATTTAAAGATTATTTGACTTTATTTTTCAAATGTTTTTCAAATGTCCTTTTAAGTTTTTGATTCTTCTTTTTTTCATGAAATGTAAGCAATAACACAACCATGACTGTTTCCTTTAAAAATACCCCAGACCACCATTGAATTCATAGTCTATTTATTTATATCAAAAAATCTTCACAATATGGTTCCATATGTTTTCTAAAATATGGATTTATTAAGAATGATGTTCTTTTATACTTTTATATATCATTTTATAATGATGTTCTATCTTTAAAAACTAGGAATTTTTTTTTCTTATAGTAATTGCTCATTTCCCTTTATATTTTAAAATAGTTGATTGATTTTCTGTTTACCCATGTTATGTTATATCTACTTAAAACCACATCAACGAAGTCCAAAAGAAAATCCTTAAAATATAAGGAAGGGATCTCTGAAAGATTGCATATGGGCTAGAAAATCTACCCTCAATCTCTTATTGTTTTCATATATTTCATAGTTTATGTATCATACTGATGTAATTCAAGAATCTTGGCTAAAGGAATATAAATGTGAGGGTCATATTTGTCACATGATTAGCTTTAATAAGTATGGATTGTAGAAGAACTCCATGGCCAATAAACCACTACTGGCTGATATTGCATAAGCTAGAATTTTCTGAAAATAATCTTTTCTCTTTATTCTCTGCCCATTTTTTTTTTATAAAAAACCTCCTTTCTTTTGCTAAAGAATAGAGATGAGGCTGTTTTAGGTCAGGAAATAAGAGAGCTTGGTCAAGAATTTCAGGAGCCTGGACTTTTATCTTGTAGGGTTTATGAAACAGCAGACAAATATTATAAAGGGAGATAAAAATAACAATTGTCCCTATGTGATTTAAAAGCCTTCTGTGCAGTCTTATGGGGAAAACATTTCAGTATCATTCACAGGGAGGAAAACTATAACACTTGACATTTTATAAGTAATAAAGTTTATAGGAATCATCTATGGTTTAAAATGAAATAATTATTTTAGGAGCTACTTGGAATAAGGACTGTGCGGCACCCTTAATTCTATTTTTTCTGGAATTGTTGTTGAGTCAGGCATTTGTGTGTGAAAAAGACCTGGGAGAAGCATCAAAGTGGCCCCAACTTGGGCTGTCAGGAGGAGCTCTATTCTGCTCAAAATTTGCAAGCTGCCATCCCTATAAGGTAGACTAGACTAAGGCTAAAAAAAAACAATGCTATGTAGATCAGGGCTACTTTTACTGCAACAGAGTTTTGCAAGTTCTAATGTGCTTTCCCCTCCCTCCCTTTATTTTCATGTAAATTAGGGAGAGCCGGTCGGAAATGTTTTCTCAAGTTTTTGGTCCAGGCCAGGCCCAACCTCTCTGCCCGCTATGGTGGTGCAGTGGTTAGAATGCAGCATTGCAGGCTAACTCTGCTGACTGCCAGCAGTTCAGAGTGGTATTCAGCAGGTTCTGACCAGTTCTGGAGAACCAGTAGCAGAAATTTTGAGTAGTTCGGAGAACCAGCAAATACCACCTCTGACTGGCCCCACCCCATCTATTCTCTGCCTCCTGAGTCCCAGCTGATCGGCTGGGTCTTCTTTTGTTGCCCTGCACAGGAGAACGGAGCTGGAAAACAGGTCAGTGGGATGGGGAGAGAATGGAGATTTTATAGTATCCTTCCCTTGCCATGCCCACCAAGCCACACCCACCAAGCCACACCCACAACCACAGAACTGGTAGTAAAAATTTTTGAATCCCACCGCTGTAGTAGTTCAATCCTGACTGGCTCAATATTGATTCAACCTTCCATCCTTCCGAGGTCAGTAAAATGAGGACACAGATTACTGAGGGCAATACACCGAATCTGTGCTATTGCTACATAACCTGAGTTCTCCAATCAGTGATTTGTACAGCAGTAGCAGAAAGAAGCTGACAATTTTTTTTTAAAAAAAGTACATTATGTTCAACTTTCATAGATAAAACAACACTGATCTCACAGAATAATGGGATGATTGATGGTGGAGGGAATGATGAGAAATGACTCTCGTATATATGGATATTAAAAAAGTAGTTCACATTTTTCTGGGATAAGTTTCAGTGTGAAATTGTGTTATACAAACATCCCGATTTATTGTCTGGAGAGTTACTGCTTTGCTGATGAGAGAGAGTGCCACTTGGTTCTTTAGAAGAAAAGAACCAATGGGAAATAGCTTCATAGTTCATTTTTCTTATATTATATTCGCCTCCAGCCATTGTATCTGGTTATTTTCTCCACATCATGTGCAGAAATGTGTGGAGAGATATATCTCCCAAGTAAATGAATCATGAAGAATGATAATGATGTTAAATGTTCTAAATCATATTTCATATGTTAGCCTGGAAAGAGAAAATCATTAGACAGGGCCTTCTCATTTTGGAATTTCTTCTTCCCTAGTGATATGGTCCTGTCATCTTATTCACCTTCTTGTTTTCAGTTATTTTTTCTTTTGTGATTTCTGTGGTTTTCCTTGTCCAAGTGAAAGAAAAAAATAAAAAAAATCAATTGCTCATGGTACCATGCTTTTTTTAAAAAAAAAGGCTAGTTCATTCCATTAATTTGCAATGGCCTTTTTCCTTCTAAGGGAGTTCCTACAGGTTCAGCTTTAGATTATGACCTGAGTCTACCAAGAATTGCAAGTGTTTAATAATAAATAAGAATGAATCTACAGCCCATGGTAGCAATATTCAGATTAGTGGCATATCCTGCCTGTTGATTTAGTGTCTATGAAAATACAAATTCACTTATGGCAATGAAAGATGTCCCCTGGGTTTTGAAGTGATTCATGAAACTATTCTTCTTCAAACAGAAGCAGTTACTAAAAGTATTGTACACTACTTCTCAGTACAAATAATCCCAAAGCAGGAAGGAAAGGAGATTGAGTTTGAAATCAGCTCCAGATCTCCCATAATACAAGCAATGTATCATTTCTTTGTGATTTATTTCTATTCAGTTGTAATGTAGTGGAAACTTCTTGGAAGCTTTTTTTTTTTAAAAAAACCAGTGATTCTGTTTTCCTATTGTATTTCTCTTTCTGCAGAGGATCAAAGTTTTCCTTCTCCTTCTCCTTCTCCTCCTTCTCCTCCTCCTCCTTGTACCCTATGACTATTATTAAGTGTTGTACCTTATAATTCTTGACTTTTGATGAATGTATCTTTTCTTTTATGTATACTGAAAGCATTTGAACCAACACAAATTCCTTGTGTGTCCAATCACAGTTGGCCAATAAAGAATTCTATTCTATTCTATTCTATTCTATTCTATTCTATTCTATTCTATTCTATTCTATTCTATTCTATTCTATTCTGTTCTGTTCTGTTCTGTTCTGTTCTGTTCTGTTCTATTCTATTCTATTCTATTCTATTCTACTCTACTCTCCTTCTTCCTCTCCTTCTCCTTCTTCTCTTCCCCTCCTCCTCCTCCTCCTCCCCCCTTCCAATGGGCTTTACATGCCACTAGAGTTTATGAAAGAAGGAAGAAGGGGAAGACCAGTGGAAGAGGAGGAGGAGGAGGACTGACAAAACTTTGGTTAGTACTACTTTCTTGTGTTATATTGTATGGGGTTAGGGTCACAGGATTTGCAGAAGCTTTTCTGGAAGCTGCAACAGAATGGAGAACTGTAACCTGATCTGCCTTTCTGTCATGAGACATACAGTCTATAATTACTTATACAGTACCTAATAATCTGAGTTTGGGGGAAAATAGGGAGAAAGCAGGTAAGGTTTTCTCCCCTCACCTGTGGAGTTCATGAGGGGAGAGGAAGTTGAAGTGGACAAAGGAGCTGGCAGGAAAAGAATTATTGATGGACTCCAGAAAGGATGAGGAAATGGTTAGGAAGCAAAAATGGTATTAGACATTTTCAGGCATCTGAAGAGATGCAAGTCCTAGGACGATTCAAGATAGAATCAGTATAGAGGCTGTTAGAAAGAGAGAGACATCACTTGGTGTTGAGAGAACAGTTTGCTTGGCACAGATGCTCAAAGAAAGGACAATCCAAAAACCAAAGAAGATCAAAAGGCAGCCAGCCATGAGAGGTTCCTGGTTAAGTTGTTATTGAAACTTTGATTAACTCTTTGAACAATTTAGTTACAGTTACATGCATAGCAACATTTCACATACTATTAGCATTGCTGGAACCAGTACCATTCCAGGCATGGAGATAGTTAATCTCAGAATGGTAAACCTTAAATTTAAGAAGCTAAAATCAATTTGTTACATTCTCTTTCTCTTCTGAAGTTAGTACCAGCTGAGTGTCATTTGTATACTTAGTCCTGCATGGTTGAAAAAGAAGCCTTTTCTATCTTTGAACTGTTATAAAGAAAGAAAACATTTAAACTGATTTGGCAGAAGCTCTTTGTGTGCTGTGCTTTTCCTGTTTGATCCTTACAGAAACCTCCTCACAGAGACAGTTCTCAGCATTTCAAGTGGCAGACATATAAACAATCAAAGGCCATCTTCAAAATGCTTCTGAGACTTTAGAGCAGGGGTGTCCAACCTTGGCAACTTTAAGACTTGTGGATTTCAACTCCCAGAATTCCTCAGCCAGCTTTGCTGGCTGAGGAATTCTGGGAGTTGAAGTCCACAAGTCTTAAAGTTGCCAAGGTTGGACACCCCTGCTTTAGAGAGTACAAACAGTGGGTGGTATGGAGATGCCCTAAGAATAAAGTTTACAAAATAGCAAGACCTTATTATTGTGGATTATAAAAGTGTGAGCTTCTATCCCTGGTCACCAGCAACTGAAGTTTTTTTCCTCCCCTGCATTGCATTCCCCTGGTGTTGCGAAGTGATCCTTTTACAGAATCTGAGAATTAAATAGGAAATATGCATTTAATTATCAGTGGGACTGAAATGAAGAAAAGAAGTTTTATATACTGATTTAGTTTTTATCACGAAAGTTAGTGAGCCACCTCATCACCACATTATACGTTATGTATGCTGCTAAAAATATTCATTGAAAATAGTAAGATAATAATGATAGGCATGCATTTTTGTTTCACTTTTTTCTGTTGCAATTCTGCTATATCAGATCTAAAGAAAAGGAAGACAGGCAGATTTTATAGGATGGTACTCTGATGTTTTATTACACAGTGAAGAAACTATTTTTTGCAAAGTTGAATTAAAACAAGATATGTTTTAATATGTCTGTAATGAATGGGGATTTATTCCAAGATGGTCAAACATGAAAGCGTTAAATAAAAATGTAAATTAACTCTTAACTTTTAAATCAAAGTGGTGGATAGAGAAATAGGAAATAGGGCTGATAAAACCCTCAGCAGCCCATTAGGAGTGAGGAACGAGGGTGGGATTTTATGAAGAGGAAGTGACCAGTTCATTTTTTATTGTGTGTTTTGCTGTTATTGTGTCATATCTCATCTCAGAGGCTAACTAGGTGCTAGTTAAAAAGAAAACCCCACCCATGAAAAACCTTAAACCATTATAATAACTTATAAAAGCTAGATGTAAATTAGATTAGAATTTGATGGTTTTTTTCATGAGGTATGGAGTGAAATTCATACATGAGTTTGTTCTGACTTCATTTTGTACAGATGTGTACATTTGTGTTGTGATGAGATGTATCAAATTCAGTGCAATACCTGCTCAATTCTTCATTTTTCCACACTTTTGCTCCTAGTTCTTTAATCTTGAAATATCAATTAAAGGGTTGAATTCTTAATGAATCAATAACTCTCATTAACTCTCTAGGTATGGAATATTGTATCTGATTAGACCACCAGGCAACAAGATTATCTGTGGGAAAAGGAATTTCTTTGGAGTGAAAATAAATTTATTTGAAACACAATGGCAGAAGTATTTCTGAATTAACGTTCTGTAGAAACTATGGAAAGCTGTAGAGTAGTAGGTGAGTTTAGGGATCGTCTTCATGGGACTAGAAAGTTCAACCCACCACTTCCTATGCATGAATGCCTTCTTATAATAGATAAGTATTTAATAGACATGTTTGAAATTCTCTAAATACCATCCAGAGTGAGACTGGGGCAACAATGTTATGAAATAGAGGGATCTAGTCAGTGGTGGGATTCAAAAATTTTTACTACCAGTTCTGTGGGCGTTGCTTGGTGGGCATGGCAGGGAAAGGATACTGTAAAATCTCTTTTCCCACCCCATTCCTGGGAGAAGGTTACTGCAAAATGCCCTTCCCTCCCCACCCCACCAACCTGCTTTCCAGCTCCGTTCTCCTGTGCAGGGCAACAAAAGAAGACCCAGCCGATCAGCTGGGACTTGGGAGGCAGAGAATAGATGGGGGCAGGGCCAGTCAAAGGTGGTATTTGCCGGTTCTCTGAACTACTCAAAATTTCCACTACCAGTTATCCAAAACTGGTCAGAACCTGCTGAATACCACCTCTGGATCTAGTCTTCCTACCCTGAAACTGATATTAGCTAGCTCCAGAAACAAATGGAATAATCCTTCCTGGGGAATAGTCATGGGGGAGTACAGTCAGACAAAGAGATTTAATTTCCCTACTCTCCCATCATGCATTGTGATTTCAGTCCTGGTCCCTACATTACTAACATTTGAACAATAAAATGCATGCACTCTCCATATACACTAACTTCTTGTATACTTTAGTGATACACATTCTGCATTTTCATTCCAGATTAGTTAAATGTATCATTTATATATTTAATGTTATATTACTGTACGTATGATTAAATTAGCCAACAATTCATAAAAAATTTAAAAAGGATACAAAAACCACAAAACCAGCCAAGAACTGAAACCTAACACTAAAAATTTAAACTGATGTCAGTAGGAAAGTCAACAGATGGAATCAAAATCCTTCCTAAAGAGACATTTTGTCAGTCGGCAAAACTGAAGTCTCATCCTGATATTCTTCCAACATCCAAGAATTTCATATCAAGGATACAATTGGTACCATTCATGTTTTGCCCACTGATGGAACTTCAAGCAGAAGCAGAAGCCCGCTAACTAACTTAGAGGCAAGACAGTATAGTCTGCAGAAATTTTGATTTGTCCAACGGTAATGTCGGGCTTCAAAGACCCTACCGGTTTATCTCCTGGAGTGAAGCCCAACACATTATCTTGGTTGGGGAACGAACATCCGATCCTGCTGTTTCCAATATGTTGACTTGGTCATGGAACGTTTCCCATTTTTGCAGATCCTATCCTGGTCCAACTCATCTATCCCATATCGGCACGAACATGTGACAAGGATGGGGGTGGGAGGAGATTTATCGCTCTGACTCCTCTCATTTCCTGAAACGAAACACAAAGACTCATTGGGGAAGTTAAGTCACAGCCCGAGAATTAAAACCACATTCTGTTTGGTGATTAGTTGTGTTTAGAATTGAGGGGTGGAGGCGTGTAGGACTAATGGGGAGGGCGGAAGTTAGTTAGCTGCATGGGTTGGGGCTGAATGATAAATTGTGCTGAGAGGCAAATGCTCTCAGCGCTGACTTTATCCGGTATAACTATTGTGGCCATGTTTGAAGGAAATGAGCAAAAATAAACATACCTATTTACAACAAATCCTGTGAGTAATATAGTTTATTGCTATAATTCCTACAAGTTCAAATGAAGGCTTACAGAAAGTCAGCGCTCTCCTTTAATTTCAAAAACCTAGTTTACTGTGAATAATGGCAGAGGGCACAGATCCGGAATGGACAGTGGAAGAAGGCATAGAAGTGGCTGAAGACGATGGTGGAGAAAGCAATGAAAAACGGACTGTGAGAATGGAGAGAGAGGAAGTCCCATTGTCAGTACCACCTGTGGTAAAGCCTAAAACAACTAAGGTGCGATTAAGTGACCCAGACCATGGCTTAAAGGAGGAAAAGGGGAAAGAATATAGTCAAAAGGAGAGTCCAATGGATTGGAAAGTGAAACATTGGCCTGGGTCCGATGAAAGTCAGTGGGCAGTTCCAGGAAGTGACAAGTTAGAAATGTTAAGGATACAATTCGGAGAGGTGACTTTAAAAGAAAGAAAGGAGAGGGGGACCTCGATTCGGAAACAAGTATTACACCCTGAAAAGGACCCTTTATATGCACCCAGTCCATTAGGGTTTCAGGAGTCTGAAGTTGGGAGAGGATTGGAAAGATCGGACTTACGTTCTAGGAGAATGGAGGATAGAAACATAGAGGAAGATAGATATTCCATCAGACCTCGATCAGTAGACCCACGGGACCTGGATTATGGAGCCTGTTGGGGAGGTCCAGTACCAGGGAGCTGGGGGCCCCCTCCTCTAACAACCATGTTTGATGGGAATACAAATGAAGTGGCTATTTTCTTAAGCCAAGTATTAAACCATTTTGATTTATACTCCCATTGTTACCACTCAAATTGGTCCATGGTAGTGGCTGTTACCAGCATGTTAGTGGGAGAAGCATACGAATGGGCATCTGATCTATATCGCCATAGGGCGGAGGAGTTGGGGGATATAGGACGATTTTTGGATGCATTAAGAAATTGGTTTGAAGATACATCAGCAGACAAGAAAACAGAAGAGGATTTGTTAGTCATAAAACAAAAAGGGAAAACAGCACGGGAATATGTAAATGATTTCCGATGAGTGGCTAGTAAACTCCCTTCATTACCGGAGAGTTTATTAATTCATATATTTAAAGAAGGGATGGACCCTAAACTACATCAGGCTTGTTTATATAGAGGTTCGTATGCTACATTGACTCATTGGTATCATCTGGCAATAGAATTAGATGATGGTTTATGTCGTTTGAAACCGAGGCTGGAAGGATTTATATAACCACAAAAGTTTATAAGTGCAAGCACAAAACCACAACCCAGAATAATGTCAACACAAAATAATAGGAGAACATTTAAATGTTTTCACTGTGATAGACCAGGGCATCAGGCTATGGATTGTCCAATTCAACCTATGACAGTGAAAGATCCCCAGTCTGGTTCAGAATTGAATAAGACTAAACCAAGTAGATGAGATTGCCATGACCAAGACAAGGCGAGGGGAGTAATAGTTAATTCGCCAGATATTCCAGTGGAAGATGAAAGATCTATTATGCAATCTACTATGTTGGGAGATACTGATATGGATAATGAGATGCCAGATGACCCAATGGTAAGTAAACCCATTCATCCTTTTATTTTCCCTGTGGATTTATGGAATAAATGGACTGATCAGGGAATTAAGGTGGGGGCATTGATAGATTCAGGATGCACAAGATGTTTAATAACTCAAGCAGTGGTTGATAAATTAAATTTGAGAGTTATTAAATTAGGTGTTCCTATTAAATTTGATGGATGGGTCTATATTGGGTGGAGCTCCAGCAACTCATAGAACTGAATATATTAAAATGGTGATGGGGGAGCACTGGGAGTGGATTTCTTTTGTGGTGGTTCCTCACATGAGCAAGACATTAATTCTGGGACTAGCTTGGCTTGATAAATGGGAACCCACTATACACTGGGGAGGGGGTTATTGTAAATTATGTCCAGCCATGGGTCCTAATCCACCATGCCATGATGATGACTCGCCTCACCCTTCCGATAATACAAAGGAAGTAAGAGAGGGAACACTTACCGAAAAGGCCTATCCGATTGAGTATGAAGACTTAGCAGATGTATTTAAGGAAGATGGTACTGATTGTTTACCACCCCATTGACCTATGGATTGTGCCATCGAATTGATCCCAGGAGTGGCATTACCCAAACCACAAATGTACTCAATGACCCAAAAGAAATTGGAAGAAATGAGAAAATACATCGATAAAAATTTAAAAAGAGGATTTATCACTCCAGGAAGGTCTCATATGGCAGCACCAGTGTTATTCCAGGAAAAAAAAGATGGAGGATTATTGAGGGTTAAATGTCATATGTGTAGAGCCATGGTATCCATTACCATTAATGAAGGACTTACTAGCTACACTAGCCAAAGGACGTATATTTACAAAACTTGATTTGAGAGAAGCCTATTATAGAGTAAGAATTCGAGAAGGAGTTGAATGGAAAACAATGTTTAATTGCCCTCTTGGTAGTTACTACTATAATGTTATGCTATTTGGGTTACAAGGAGCTCCAGCAGTATTCATGCAATTGATAAATGAAGTGCTACATGAACATTTGTATAGAGGTGTTTTAGTTTATTTAGATGATATTTTAATTTATCCTGATTCTAAGCAAGAACACATTAAATTAGTCAGACAGGTGCTTAAAAAATTATTGGATGCCCAACTTTTTGTAAAATTATCAAAATGTGAATTTCACACTAAACAATTAGATTATTTGGGGTATTGTATTTCGGAACGAGGAGTGGAAATGGACCCCCAAAATGTGGAAAATGGCAAGCTCCAAAAACCAGGAAACAGCTGCAAAGTTTCTTGGGGTTTGCAATTTTTTATAGATAATTTATTTCATGTTTTGCTGATGTCACTATGCCACTAATGGATCTATTACGAACTAAATCTATTGGTGTTAAAAATCCAAAACCAAGTGCTATGTTAAAATGGACTGACCAATGTCAAACAGCGTTTAATAACCTAAAAAATCTGTTTGCACAAGAGCCAATATTGAAACACCCAGATGCAACTCTACCATTTATCATTCAAGCGGATGCCAGCGATGTAGCAGTAGGAGCTGTTTTGTTGCAAAGGAATAAAGAAGGTAATTTACAATCATATGTGTTAGGGTTTGAGGATTAACCCCTAGAAGAGTATTGCAGCAGTAGTCAAGCCAGGAAGCCAAACGAGAGTGGAAGGGCCCCAGAGTATACACACACTGAACACAAACACTGTTTGTAGTTTAAATAGTTTTTAATCCAGTTAGAGTTTAAGCATTGTCATTCAGTCCATTAAGTCATTCACAGTATTTCCATCCAGTAAGACTCACTAGTATAGTCCAAGTTAAGAGTCTTGCAATATCTTTATCAGCCGATAAAGATATCTTCTCCTCCTCCGGTTTCACTCTCCAGAGAAACAAACGCTGGATATTCAGCAAACAGTAGCAAACAAAAACAGTTCAGTCACAGGCACTCACAGTCAGTAATCACAGTTAGTCGCAGCAACACACAGTAAGTCGCAGCAGCACACAGTAACAGTTACAGACAGTCAATCAGTAAGCTTTCCAGCTTCTAATGCTTCCTTATATTGTAACTTCTAACCGCACCCTTAATCGGCTAATTGCCTGCTGCATTGTGCTTAAAGTGATAAGCACTTAAACCATGATATCTAAGTTTTATATATTTATTCACCCAAACTATATTTGGTATCAATGTTATACCTAACATACTCCCTTTTGGGTGAAATAAATATATAATACCTTTACAATCTAATCCCATATTTTTCACAACACTCCTGGTGCTTACTGGCACCTTGGGCTTTAGTAAAATTATCAGCTAAATTGTCCTCCGACATACAGTACTCTAGCTGAATCATCTTACTTCTTACAGATTGTCTCACGTTTAGGTATCTTAGATCTGTATGCTTGCTCCTTGTTTTTACTCCAATATTTGTGGCCATTTGAATTGCTGCCTGATTATCTTCATGTATAATTATAGGATAATCTACAGTTATACCTATATCAATTAACATTTGTTTATACATTATTAATTCTGTACATAACAATGATAAACAGGAGAATTCTGCCTCCATAGTAGACAAACTTATATGCTGTTGTCTTATTGACTTCCAGCCTATTAATGTCTTACCCAGCATTATGGCTGTTCCTGAAGTCGACTTTCTAGTGTCTCTTTCTGATGCAAAACTAGCATCTGCATATGCACACAGAATTAAATCACCCTTTGGTTCTAAATACAATGAATAATTCATTGTCTTTTAAGATATCTTAATATCCTCTTAGCTGCAATCCAGTGTCTTTCACATGGTGCAGAATTGAATCTAGCCAACTGATTCACGCAGTACGATATATCTGGTCTAGACCAATTACTAATATAACTCAAACTACCAATTAAAGATTGATAAATCACCTTATCAAACTCAGGGCTTTGTACATCATTGTTGCTAAACTCCTGACTCATTGGAGTCTTAGCCGGCTTACAAAGCTCCATCTTGTAATCTTTTAGTAATTTGCTTATCTTATCTTCCTGAGATATCTTAAAACCTTTCCGTGTTTTCTTTATATTCAAACCGAGATACTTCTTTATCTCCCCTAATTGCTTGATCTTTATTCTCTTTCCTAATGATGCTATTATTTTATTTGCTTCATCATTAGTTTCAGTTATCAAAAATATCATCTGTGAATAGTAATAATAATGATACTTTCCCATTTGTCTCCTCTTAAACAGACATGGATCGGCTAAACCAGCTTTAAATCCTATATTGTCTAGTTCCTTTACAATATACTGGTTCCATTCATAGCCTGATTGTTTAAGACCATAGAGACTTTTCTTTAACAACCAACAATCATTATTATCCTTATTTTCACTTTTAATACCAACAGGTTTATTCATATAAATAATATGTTTTAATGGGGCGTGCAAGTAAGCAGTTTCCACATCTAGATGGTTAACTATATAGTTTTTACTAGCTGCCCACACTAAAGCTGCCCTCAAGGTTGCTGCCTTAAGACTAGGTGCAAACACCTCATCATAGTCATTAGCATTCTGCCTAAAACCTTGGGCTACTAACCTTGCCTTATGGATTAAATTACCATCTTTATCTATTTTTACCTTAAATATCCATTTGCAGCCAATGGATTTCTTTCCTACAGGTAATTTGGCATTTTCATACACCTTCATATCACTTAATGAATTCAGTTCCTTATTCATTGCTGCATACCATTTTTCTTTTTCCTTATTAGGATACTTTTTAATTTCTTCTACAGAATTAGGAACTTGATTAATCTGGCACACTGTGTTAGCCTGGTACCTATCAGGCGGTCTAGATACACGTGTAGTTCTTCTGGGAATTACAGGGCTTACAGGAGGACTTTGTTGAATTACTACCTGTTCATCTTCCTCATCCTGATCAGCTATTGAATCTGTTTCTTCCTTTATGGGCACTATTTCATCCTGTATTTTTCTCTTTACTTTATTTTTAAAGTTACAGGGATAACTAATGGGATTTCTATAGGATTCAATAATTACATCTTTATTGGCATCCTTTTCTAATTTCTCCCATCCTTCATGTTCTAGAAATTGGGCACTAGCACTACATAACACTTTAGATGTGCCTTTCTCCCAAAATCTATATGCCCTATGGTTTGCCTGATAACCAACGAAGAAAAATCTTTTAGCTCTATGTTGCCCTTTTTTTCTGAGTTGTGCAGGAATATGCACCCATGCTGGTGCACCAAATGTGTGCAGGTAACTTAGATCAGGTTTCCTGCCATGCCATCTGGTGAATGGTATTTCACCTGTTGTTGTATTAACAACGTTGTTCAATATGTTATTAGCACACATTGTAGCCTCCCCACAAAGAATCAGGTAACCCAGAATCATTTAACATTGTTCTAACCATTGCCTGTAGTGTTTGGCCTCTTCTTTCAATAAAAGCGTTATGTTCTGGCCTGTATGGAGCAGACTTCTTATGCTCTATTCCAGCTACCTTAAGTCTGTTCTGGAATTTGTTATTAACAAATTCCGTGCCATTATCTGTCACCAGGGTTTTCAGTTGACGTTAGACTTTCTTTCAGCAAACCTAAGCCAATTGAAAAAATGTTGATATGTTTCAGTTTTGCTTTTCATTAAATAGCAAAACCCATATCTAGAATAATGGTCCATAATGCTCAGTATATATCTAGCACCCCCATACTGGGTTTCTTTGGACCTATGATGTCTGCAAATACTACTTCTAAAGGTTCTTTTGTTTTGAAACCATTTAGCCTATTTGCAGGCAATACCTTGCTCTTATCTTCACAGCAAACATTACAACGCAAATATTTATCACAAGATTTTAACCTTATTCCTTCAGATAACTCAACTGTACGTTTAGCATTTTAAAATTTACATGCCCCAAACGCCTATGCAATAAATGGATACATTCATCATGAGGCTTTATATTATTAAATACAGTTTGAGCCTCCCCTTTCTTACTATTATCTAATACATATAATGTTCCATTTAAAGCTGCAGTTACCCTTTTGTTATCTTTTTCAATTATGCAATTATTATCCTTAAAAGTAATTACATAACCTAATTTATCTAATACCTTACTGAAAGCAAATTAAACTTTAGTTGCGGTACATACAACATTTTTATATCCTGGTTTATGTACGGACAACGTGCAAAACCTTGACCTTTCGCTTTCAGGTTCCAGCCGTTTGCAAGAGATATATGTTGAGAACTTGTAGACATTTTTATAAATTTTGTCTTATCTCTTGTGATGCAGTGGGATGCGCCACTGTCAACCACCCATAGATTATTCTTCACATCAGAGTTGCTAAACGTGGCTAGTTCAAATGCTTTCTTTGGCTTTTTACATTCTGGCTTTTTCTCTTTTTGCAGAACCTTGCCAAATGTCTCTGCCTCCACAATTAAAACACTTTTTAATTGTGTATGCCGTCGAAGATAAATTCTCTTCTTCCAGGTGCTTTACTTTGCTTTGCTTGTTTCTTTCAAGCTTTGAAGATAATTTCTCTTCTTTCTTATCTTCTCTCAGCTCGTCACGCTCACGCCTTCTTCTGGCTTCTTCCAGTAGCCTGCCTGTTATGTCGGTTAATGAGAGGCTTTCTTTTGGCAATACCTCTAACGAAGTCACATAGTCATCATAGCTTTGATCTAATGAAGATAATATTATGTAGACTTGTTGCAGTTCATTAAATATAAGCTCTTTTTTTTTTGCAAATCTTGAAAAATGCTCTTCATACAGTTTAAATGAACTAACATATCTCCATTCCTCTGAAGATGTGTTCGAAAAAGCTTCCGTGTAAGATTTATATGTGCTCCTACACTGTCCCAACATAAATCTTCCTGAGGTTCTCCCAGCAGTTTGCAGCATTTTCTTCTCCACGAATATGGACAAGCTGCTGATCACAGAGAGTCAGTCCTATGATGCATAAAGCCTGCTCATTCTTCAGTTTAAAGTCTTGTAACTTTTCTTTATCATCATCATTAGCAGGATCCCAGCTACTCACATCTGGTGGGTTTACTATAATGTCCCACAATCCTTCTCTGCGTAGAAGTAAACTACATTTCATTGACCATGAAACATAGTTTGTTCCATCCAGCCTGGATATCATGGACAGTTGTGACAAATTTACTTGTGTCATTACTCTTCAGATATTTTAACTATTTTAAACTAATTAAAACAGTTTGTTTTTACAGTAATGTGCAACTCACACCAACTCTCTCTGCTATATCCTGGTTAGTTAGACTATGCTGCTGGGCCCATAACCAATGTTAGGGTTTGAGGATTAACCCTAGAAGAGTATTGCAGCAGTAGTCAAGCCAGGAAGCCAAACGAGAGTGGAAGGGCCCCAGAGTATACACACACTGAACACAAACACTGTTTGTAGTTTAAATAGTTTTTAATCCAGTTAGAGTTTAAGCATTGTCATTCAGTCCATTAAGTCATTCACAGTATTTCCATCCAGTAAGACTCACTAGTATAGTCCAAGTTAAGAGTCCTTGCAATATCTTTATCAGCCGATAAAGATATCTTCTCCTCCTCCGGTTTCACTCTCCAGAGAAACAAACGCTGGATATTCAGCAAACAGTAGCAAACAAAAACAGTTCAGTCACAGGCACTCACAGTCAGTAATCACAGTTAGTTGCAGCAACACACAGTAAGTCGCAGCAGCACACAGTAACAGTTACAGACAGTCAATCAGTAAGCTTTCCAGCTTCTAATGCTTCCTTATATTGTAACTTCTAACCGCACCCTTAATCGGCTAATTGCCTGCTGCATTGTGCTTAAAGTGATAAGCACTTAAACCATGATATCTAAGTTTTATATATTTATTCACCCAAACTATATTTGGTATCAATGTTATACCTAACAATATGCATATACATCTAGGAAATTTAGTCCAGCTGAACGTAATTGGGCAATTTGGGAGAAGGAAGCTTTTGCTGTTCACTGGTCATTACTGACCTGGAGACATTTACTAGAAGGAAGTTCACAACTGTTTGAGGTGTGGACCGATCATAAAAATTTAGAAGCACTCCAAAATCCACATCGGTTGTCGCCAAAGCAAGTTCGCTGGGCAATATTTTTTAAAAGATTTACCCATATAAGCTTTTGCCCTGAAAACAGCCTCCAAGTGGGGGGCTCGAGGACCACCCCACGGTTGGGCACCGGAGGGAGGCTGGGGGCGGGGGGGGGGTGTACGGGCAACCTTCCCTTCCTTCCTAGGGGGGAGGAGAGGATTCGAAGATCCTCACGTGCGGCGTACTTTTCTTTTCTTTTTTTCTTTTTGCACGCAGGTTTTGCATGCGGGCGGCTGTAGGTTAAGGATGGGGAGCCCCGGTGGGTTATCAGGTTTCGGGTGCTTCCAACATGTGCGAACGGTGGGAGAGCGGAGAAGAGAGCAAGCGAGCGCCCCGCTGTGTGAAATCCTGCCGTCAAAGCAACACTGGGGGAGGCAGGGTATAAATTTACCAGGTTAATGTAGCAATGGTGATTAATGCCCAGAACATTGTTTGCGGGTATTGGGGTGTGTGTGTGTGTGGTGGTGGTGAGGAGAGGTTGTCCTTTGAATGCGGAAAAGTAGGTGTGACCTTGTGTAGGAAAATAAAGAGATCCTTTTTAGCGTGTTTGGCTTCTTTGCCTCCCCTCGTTCGTTTTGACGTGGAGATAATGGCCTTCGGGCGGGAGGGGAAAAGCGTAGCTGGATCATTTCAAATTTCACTTACTCTCCTGCCTCACTTCAATATGTCTGAGCGACTCCAGATACTGGAAGACTTTTTGAATGAAAGTGTTACCTCCATATTTTTTTAAAGAGGGCCACTTGGGGAAAAAAAAAGATTCTAAGGAATTCCTTGTTTCTTGATTAAAGAGAAGGCATTGAATATACTGTTCCTTGGCAGCCTTTTCAGTGTCCGGGTTTTTGGTGTGTGTGTGTGTGTGAGAGAGAGAGAGAGAGAGAGAGATCAGCTGTATTGAGAAGAGAATGTTTCCTGTGTTCTCATTTTATTTACAACATATTTTACGCTTAATGGTAAGCAATGAAAAATATTTTTAAAACTCATTTCTAAACTCCATAGCTATTTGCATATTCTTGGTTCAAAATTGGATTAGCTCATTTCAAAATTGTCCAAAGCAGAAAAGTGCGTCAAAAAAAAAAAAAAAAAAGTGCAAAAGTGGAAGGTGTGTGGAAGAGGGGGTAGTCTTATACGGCGAGTATATAACAAACTCTATATTTTGAGTGGAAATGTTGGGGGTCGTCTTATACGCCCAGTCGTCTTATACGCCGGCAAATACGGTAACTTCACGTTAAAATATGCCCCATCAGGGAAAAACTTTATGGCAGATGCTTTGTCAAGACTTCCTCAGTATAATAGTGTGCGAGAGAATGTAATCCAACCATTGATACCAGCTACTAATAGGATAGAATCTTTATGATCCACAATACTTACAACAGACTTACCTACAATATTAGCGGAAGATGAATGGTTAATAAATAATAAAAATCAAATAGAAATGAAAAATGGGATTGCATGGTGAGGAACTAAAATATATGTGCCGAACGTGTTAAGATCAGTAGTATTAAAAATATGTCATGACGTTAAACAGGCAGGACATTATGGGTTCCTAAAAACATTACATTTAGCAAAATGACACTTTTGGTGGCCAGGTATGAGATTACATATAGAGAATTATGTGAAATACTGTCCTGTCTGTGTAATAAATAAAACTAAAATTGGAAAGCCAGCAGGATTATTACAAACAGTGTCTAAACCGATGAAACCCTGGCAAGACATTGGAATGGACTTTATAGTTGTTCTACCGGATAGCCATGGCTACACAGTGATATGGACGGTTATTGATCTGTTCTCCAAACAAGCACATTTTATCCCATGTAAAGGAATACCATCCACTAAGAAATTAGCCAAATTGTTTATACAACATATATATCGCTTACATGGGGTGCCTCGAAGAATAATATCCGATAGGCGAGTACAGTTCACCTCAAAATTCTGGCGGGAGTTTATACATCTGATTGGTTCAACACAAGGACTAAGTACAGCGTATCACCCAGCTACCAATGGAGCAGCTGAAAGAACAAGTGCCACCATCGAACAATACCTTCGTTGTTATGTTAATTATCAACAAAGTAATTGGGCAGATCTGATACCGTATGCTGAAATAGCGTATAATAATACGATACATAGCAGTACTGGTCATTCTCCCTTCCAAATAGTAAGTGGTGTGGAATTTGTACCCATACCCGAATGGTCCCATAATGAACAAGAACACAATGTAGAGACTACAAATAACTGGGCAGATAAAGTACGTAAGCAATGGGACTCAGTTCGAATCATTTTGAAAAAAGCGCAAGAAGCATATAAAATCCAAGCAGATAAAAAAAGATCCGCACAAACACAATATGATTGGGTAAATCTATCACTAAAACCTGCAAATATGACACGACAAGAGCCTAGATTGCATACCTCAGGACTGGTCCATGATGACCATTACGAAATCAATGAAATACTCTATTCACATCATAGACGTGGAGTATTGCAATATTTAGTTTGGTGGACAGGTTACCTATTAGCTGATGCATCATGGATACACCATACAGATGTATCTGCGTCTCGTCTGAGATGACAATTCCATATAAAAAACCTGACCAAAGTGGGTGGAAGGGATGAAGTATGATATATACATGTAACTAATAATAACTTTTCTGTTACAGAAGGAACAATCGTAGTGGGGGCCACCTGTTGGGCTTCAAAGAGCTTACTGGTTTATCTCCTGGAGTGAAGCCTGACACATTATCTTGGTTGGGGAATGAACGTCCGATCCTGCCATTTCCAACATGTTGACTTGGTCGGGGAACATTTCCCATTTTTGCAGATCCCATCCTGGTCCGACTCATCTATCCCATATCGGCACGAACATGTGACAAGGATGGGGATGGGAGGAGATTTATCGCTCTGACTCCTCTCATTTCCTGAAACGAAACGCAAAGATTCATTGAGGAAGTTAAGTCACGGCCTGAGAATTAAAACCACATTCTGTTTGGTGATTAGTTGCGTTTAGAATTGCGGGGTGGAGGTGCATAGGACTAATGGGGATGGCAGATGTTAGTTAGCTGCATGGGGTGGGGCTGCAGGATAAATTGCACTGAGAGGCGAATGCTCTCATCGCTGACTTTATCCGGTATAACCGTTGTGGCCGTGTTTGAAGGAAATGAGCGAAAATAAAGGTACCTATTCACAACAAATCCTGTGAGTAATATAGTTTATTGCTAGAATTTCTACAAGTTCAAATGAAGGCTTACAGGTAATTTGTAAACACACCTGTCAAAATATTTTCCCCCAACCCAAATTAGATTGATAGATTGGTAGACAATAAATGATACACAATGCATGATAACCAATACAGGATGATAGATAGATAGATAGATGATAGATAGATAGATAGATAGATAGATAGATAGATAGATAGATAGATAGATAGATAGATAGATAGATGGGTGGATGGATAGCTAAGATAAATTATACTGTAGATACCAATAGCAATAGCACTTAGATTTATATTATAACCCCCTTCTAAGCAGTTTACAGAGTCAGTGCATTGCCCCCAACAATCTGGGACCTCATTTTACTGACCTTGAATACAGGTGAAACTCGAAAAATTAGAATATCATGCAAAAGTTCATTTATTTCAGTAATGCAACTTAAAAGGTGAAACTATATGTGGATTTGGGGTTTGCATGAGCTGTAAGCCATAATCATCTCAATTATGTCAAATCACGGCTTGAACTATCTTGCTTTGCATGTAATGAGTCTATCTCATATATTAGGTTCACCTGTTAAGTTGCATTACTGAAATCAATGAACTTTTGCATGATATTCTAATTTTTTGAGTTTCACCTGTAGATGGAAGGCTGAGTCAACCGTGAGTCGGTCAGGATCGAACTGCTGGCAGTTGGCAAAGTTAGATTGCAATACTGCATTCCACCTACCTCATCACTACAGCTCTCTATTATCTGTCTATATAGACCAGAGGTCTTCAAACTTGATAACTTTAAGACTTGTGGACTTCAACTTCCAGAATTTCTCCTCCAGTCATGTTAGCTCGGAAATTCTGGGAGTTGAAGTCCACAAGTCTTAAACTTGCCAAGATTGAAGACCCTTGATATAGATCAATAATAGATGGAACATTATTTAGAGTTCACTGTGAGTTTGGGAGAGAATGCACATTGCAGCTTTAATATTTATGGGCATATTTATGTTTGATTTAACCTTTTTAAAAGATGGTTGACAATGATCTCATCTTTCTATGACTACTCTGGTTAATCTATTATGGAAAAGAAATGCTTTTATGATGAAGTTGTAACAGACTCCTCAAATCACAAGTGATGTATTTGTTATACTGTAGGTTTTGTTTTATTGGCCAGCCCGTGCTAATCTGAATTAGAATCTTTAATAGCAAGTTCATTGCAGAAGTAATAATACTTAGCCAGCTTTCAAAAATACTTAGCCAGCTTTCTTAAATATATTCTTTCAGGGGTGTGCTCAAAACTGATTTACCAATTGCTAACCATTCAGTAGACATCATTTTATATTTGTCTTGTGTGAAAGAACCCAAAAGTTATTTTTACTCCATTTGTTTCTTTTTTTTTAGCTAATTGTAGAAGCATATACACTGTATTATTCTTCACTCAATGTATGCATAATATATGGTGGTGTTTCTTTTCATGGTTGCAAGCAACAACTACAACAATATAATGACATTTCCTTCCGCTGGTCTTCCACGCATATCCATTTATTACATCACATACATTCTTCGTCTAGCATATGGACAACATATAACCAGGAAATAGACCATAATTTAGCTAGTCTTATTTGTTAGCCTCATTATATTTCTTTCATGGTGATCCAGCCTTTTCCAAACTAAAAAGTATCTTGTCAATAAATGCATAAAGGATCAAAACATTGGCATTAATATGAAAAAACAATTTTCCTTGACCAAGACTTTCTCCATAATTCAGAAAATGAATCATCCAGTATTGCTTTGCATACTTTATTACTGCCAAAATTAACACTCCTGACATCTTTAAAAAAAAAAAAAAACATCTCATAGACTTCAAAGGGTGTTTTCTTCACCCTGCTCATGTACACCATGTACAAAGAATATATTACATAGAGAATTGGCACCTGTGCATATTTCCTTCCTTCATCCTAAATAAAAATGACTTTAGCTGTGAGCACTTTGCAACAATTATGACCCAAATAGAATTGAGACCCGCACAGAATTTGTAACATTACTTTGATTCTTGCTTCCATGTGTACATAAAACTTCCTTCTCCTTGGCATGCTATAACTTTTAATGGGGCCAGGCCTGCTATTAGAGAGAATGTAAAGTGACCACAACATATGGAAAATGCTGGAAAGTAGGAATGACAAAATTATGAACTGACCATTTCTTTCTTTACTTATATAAGTGACTCTAAATACATATAGACTGGGTGAAACCAGGCTTAATAGCAGTAACTGTGAGAGAGATCTTGGACTCTTAGTGGACAATCACTTAAATATGAGCCTGCAGTGTGCAGCGGCAGCCAAAAAAGCCAATGCAATCCTAAATTGCATTAACAGGGGGATACAATCAAGATCAAGTGAGGTACTAATACCACTCTATAAAGCCTTAGTAAGATCACACCTAGAGTACTGCATCCAGTTTTGGTCACCACATTATAAAAAAGATGTTGAGACTCTAGAAAAAGTGCAGAGAAGAGCTTCCAAGATGATTAGGGGACTGGAGGTTAAAACATACATGAACAGTTTCAGGAACTGGGCATGGCTAGTCTAGTGAAAAGAAGGACCAGGGGAGACATGATAGCAGTGTTCCAGGAATTTGAGGGGCTGCCACAGAGAGGAAGGGCTCAAGCTATTTTCCAAGGAACCCGAAGGCCAGACAAGGAATAATGGATGGAAACTGATCAAGGAGAGATTCAACCTAGAAATAAAGATAAATTTTCTGACAGTGAGAGCAATCAACCAATGGAACAGCTTGCCTTCGGAAGTTATGGGAGTTTCATCCCTGGAGGCTTTCAAGAAGAGATTGGACTGCCATTTTTCAAAAATGGTGTTTGAAGATAGCTTTACAGACTTGTGGACTTCAACTCCCAGAATTCCTCCTCCAGTCATGTTAGCTGAGGAATTCTGGGAGTTGAAGTCCACAAGTCTTAAACTTGCCAAGTTTGAAGACCCTTGGACTAGATGATCTACAAGGTTAATCCAACTCCATTAATCTGTTAAGTAATGAACAAAGTTAAAATAAAACCAATTACAACGATCTAAAATTAAAATACATAGCAGCCAAGACAATACTGTGTTTTATAATCACTAACATAGTCAAGAAACAGATCCCACCTTCAGAGTCCCGAGGCCTCCAAAGGATTTTACAAAAATAAAAATAAAATAGCACTATCCGGGCTATCCTGATCTCCAGACGGAGGCCAATGCAGCAGAAAAGGCACAGCTTCTAGGATCTGCATTCCTTAGCTGACAGGACCCAGAATATCTCCATCCTGCTTGACCAGATCCGATGTATAGAAACAAGCTAGGAGAGATAGTCCCTTAAGTTTGATCCCAAGCCATGAAGGGTTTTAAAGCGGTGGTATGCTATCGGTTCGGACTGGTTCAGCTGAACCGGTAGTAAAACAGGTAGGATCCCACTGCTGCTTTAAAGGTGACAATCAGCCCCTTAAATTTCACCCTGGAAGCACATCAACAATCAGTGCAGTCATGGAATATTGATGTTACATGCACTTAATAGTGAAGCTTCCAAATGCTCTTCAAAGGCAGCCTCAAGTAAAGTACCTTGCAGTAGACCAGATGGGAGGTCATGAGGACACGAGGGACAGTGCTTACTTATTCCCCATCCTTGCTGCCAAGTTGGGAAACGAACCTACATTATCTTGTTACGGTTATGATAGTCTGTTTCAAGTACTAAAATAGAATTTCTGGTCCAATCATTTTTGTAGATGGACAGAGTTCGAGTGTTCTGCCTATGAAAAGAAAGATCTTGCCAAATATTTTATTGGAGGTTCAGCTTTCGGCTTTCTTAGCTTCACGTTTTTGTAGATAGGTTTTCACTAGTTTAAATGTGTGAAACTTTCACATGAAAAACTGTGGGGAAGCAATGATCTATGTACTTCTAAAGGGCGCATTAAAATTAATTCAGTTCCAATTGACATGATCGTTCATGTTATCATGAGCTGAGAAGGTGTTCTAATGTAAACAAAGACAAAAAAACCCTGCAATCCAAGAGAACAAATTAAGTTTCGAAATCCAGCCTGAAAAATGAAATCCTTTTAGCCTCAACACTAAGGCTAGTATTTAACTTTTCTCCCCTCAACTTCATTATTCGTACATATGTAGGTTCTTTATATGGCAGAAATTACATCTTTGAGAATTCTATTCCCTTCCTTGGCTGACACAACTATTATTTCCATTATCTGTGAAACTGACATTGAAATAACTAACCATTGCGTACCTGTGTCTCACAGCTGCCTCTAATTATTTCCACATCCTCTTCTGCTTTTTAAAACTTTTTGAATGAAGCTACCTTGAAAAGATGTTGGTTATGTTATATACAATCATGCTGTCTTTTTATAAAAACATATATATATATGAACTGAGTTTATAACAGTATATGTAGCATCACCAAAAGCATGTCAATTAATAACTAGCATCACCAAAAGCATGTCAATTAATAACTATTTGGGGCCTGCTTCATTGCAGGATGGCAGCCTACCCTGAATAGCTTATGGTGAAATAGCAACTAGCCTGGCTCTACAGAGAGTCCTTGACTTTCAGCCATTTATTTAGTGACCGTTCAAAGTTACAACAGCAGTGAAAAAAGTGAGTTATGACATTTTTCACACTTATGACCATTGCAGCATCCCCGTGTTGTGTGTTCAACACTTGGCAATTGGGTCATATTTATGATGGTTGCCGTGCCCCAGAATCATGTTTGTGATCTTCTGACAAGCAAAGTCAATAAGGAAGACAGATTCAACCAAGTTGCTAACTTAACAACCGTAGTGATTCATGTAACAACTGTGGAATGAAATAGCAATAGTACTTAGACTCATATAGCACTTCACAGTGCTTCACCTCCCCCTCTAAGTGGTTTACAGAGACACTTGGAAGGATGGAAGGCTGAGTCACCCTTGAGCCGGTCAGAATCAAACTCCTGGAGTGAGCAGTGAATTGGACCTGCAGTACTGCATTCTAACCACGGTGGCACCACGGCTTGTCAAAGATCTTAAATGGGCAAAACTCACTTAATTGCCTCGCTTAATAATGGAAATGTTGGACTCAGTTGTGGTCATAAAACAAAGAATTACCTGTCTGTCTCTTTTCTCAGGTCTTGGATTACATTGAGTGGTTGATCCTGTATGTACGTATGATTCTTTCAGCGTTGGGTTTTTTTCTTCTGATGTTTGAAGATGTATGGAGTAGAGTTAGGGTTAGGGTCAGGGTGGGCTTCTGACAAAAAGCTGCTTGAAGAGACTTAGAAGCATTTGAAATGTGGATTTACAGACGGCTGTTATGTTTAAGCTGGGTTGACAAAATCAGAAATGAGGTGATAAGCCGCCTTGGGAAAGCCAAGGGAAATCATCAAAACCATTAAAAAGCAAAAGTTAGAATATTTCAGACATGTGATGCAACACTGGGAAAAATATGGCACACTTCACTTAATCCTCTAGGGAAAGACTTTTTTTAAAAAAATGTTTTTCTTATTTTTACATACAATAAATCCATTCCATTTCAATCGTGTGTTGATTAGGTACATATTTCATGTGCTCACAATTAATAAGAAATCTTATTAGTATAACAATCTAACAATAATCACATTCCCACATAGGAAATATAAGTAATATCCATATATCTATTTCACAGGCTTCTCTTTTTGCTTTATAAATACATCTAATCCATAATGGGTTTATTTTCTAACCATTGATAAAACAAATCCCATTCCATGTAATATTCAGATTCTTCTTTAATTTCTAATGTTAATCTTTTCATTTCTGCACATTCAAATATTTTTTCAATTACTTTTTCCCCTATCAATATTTTATCACTTTTCCAATTCTGAGCAAATACAATCCTAGCTGCTGTTAAGACATGTATAATTAAATACGTTTTTTTCTTTACTGTAACCTTCAGGTACCATTCCTAATAAAAATATTTCAGATTTCAAATCTATATGTTGTTTAATCATTTTTTTCCAACCATGTGTTTATTTTAGTCCAATATCTTTTAGCTTCTATACAAGTCCACCACATATGGTAATGTGTCCCTGGTGTTTGATGAGACTTCCAACATTTGGTTGATTTATCTTTGAAAAATTTCTCTAGTTTTGCTGGTGCAAATGCCACCTATAAAACATCTAATACAAGTTTTCTTTATATGATGTCGATATTGTTAATTTATAATTCATATCCCATAGCTTCTGCAATTTATCTAATTCTATTTCTAATTCTATAGCATATCCAAAAAAATTTGAATCCTCCAGGGAAAGATTGAAGGCAAACGAGGTCCAGGTAGAAGAAGAATATCATGGCTTCAAAATCTAAAAGACTGGTTTGGACAAAACTCAGCAGCACTTTTTCATGCGGCTGTTGATAAAAATAGGATTGCCAACATGATCACCAACATCTGATGATAGATATGACACAAGAAGAAGAAGATGTTTGAACTCTTGAATTGTATTTTAGTATTGCTCTGATTGTCTGATTGTACACTGCATAGAATTGGGTGGCTGTATACATTTCTAAAAATATTAAAATGAGACAAAATAGGTTTTCTTTCAGGGTTTAAAATGTAAATTAATGCATCTGTCTGCTAGGCTCATTTTGAAAAGATAGGGAGGAGGAGATTCTTAATGGAGGGCTAAGAATATTGGCTGAGAATGATGGAAATTGAAGTTGTTAACAGATGTGGAAAGGATTTGATTGCAGCTGGTTTTGCTAATAAAATGCCTAATGTTGATGTTGGATGAACATCTTACTGAAGTCAACAACAACAACAAAGGGATTGGTTTAAGTAATATATTACTAAAGAAGTTATTTTCTTAACTGAAATATATCTCCTAAATGTATGAATGATATAGAGCAGTGGTAGTCAACCTGGTCCCTACCGCCCACTAGTGGGCATTCCAGCTTTCATGGTGGGAGGTAGGGGTTTTGTCCCCTACTTTATAAATTACCATTACTGTGGAACCGGTGGGCGGTTAGAGAAAATGTTAGTACTAACAGAGATACAAAAGTGGGCGGTAGGTATAAAAAGGTTGATTACCCCGATATAGAGCATTTGCAAGAGAATAAGTTTTTGATTTTCATATTGGTTTAGGCATTGCCACATACTAACAATGCATTATTGCATTGCCTTTTGCATATAGAAAAATACTTTTAACCCCAAAGATGAGCAATCACAAAGTAGCTGATAAATTGGCTTGCATGATTTTTATTCTGTGAAAGCCCATAATGGATTATTTAAAGATGCAAGAATTCACGCAAGTGGGAAGAACTGCATTTTCTGAGTATTATTTCGGAAGGTTGTTTTCTTTTTCCTATTCCTCACATTCTCTTTAGATTGAAAATAAAAGAAAAAGAGTGTAATATCATTTTGGGTTTGGCCACTGATCTTCAGTGGAGCAATTTCAGGAATATTTCGGCTGACAAAAGTTGGCAGGAAAGCTGCTTGTCCAAAGACGAACTGCTTCATTATATGCTTGCAGAAACCTGTAGAGGTTTCAATGCTCCATGACATTAGTAAGTGAATGGCTCTTGGACTGCTATTGTAAGAAGGTTCTCTGCTAAAGCTTCATAAAGGACTTAAGGATGATCTGGATGGGTTTTGACCTTCAGGGAACTTCTTCTAATGGTCAACTGCAAAGCCTTGATGATTACTTTGAAGTAACAGTGGGAGATGTACCATAGAAGCTATGCCTAAAAAATATACCTTGAGGATGTCTAGTGCGAATGTTTTTTATGGAAAGGTGGTGGGTGGTAGAGGTTCACATGAACATGATCAGCACTGGGGGAAAAACCCAGTCAATTGCAAAAGGCCAATTTACTTGGAACAGCTTACATCCTATGATGATAGAATACCTTATGCCACCAGGCTTGAAATTTGGGACCTAGACAATTCAGAACTACGCTGTCTACAGTCTGATCTAAGTTTAGTACACAAAATTGTCTGCTACAACGTCCTACCTGTCAATGATCACTTCAGCTTTGACCACAATAATACATGGGCAAACAATAGATACAAACTCAAAGTAAACTGCTCCAAACTCAATCGCAGAAAAAACGACCTCAGCAACAGAGTGGTCAATGCCTGGAACTCACTACCTAACTCTGTTGTCACATCCTCAAGCCCCAAAAACTTTAATTTTAAACTGTCTACGTGAATCTCACTCCATTCCTAAGAGGTCTGTAAAGGGGTGTGCATAAGCGCACCAGCGTGCCTTTCCTACTGTTCCCATTTATCCATTTATTCGTACTCATTTATTATGTATATAGTTATACCTGTTTATACTTATATGTTTATATGTTATGTTCATATTTATACTTTTTTTCTCATACATGCTTGACAAACTAAACTAAATAAAATAAAATAGATACCTTTAAGGCCATCAAACATCTGCATATTCCAAATCTTTGGGAAGGACTCGACAGCTGGATAAAAATGCCAAATCTAGCCTAGATATCTGGCTGATTGTTCAACTAATCATAATCATACATACATTTTTATGTCAATTAACCAATGTCAATGTCAAATAATTTATGTCAATTAACTGCCAGGAACTCTGATTGGTTTAAAACAGTTGTTAAAAATACTTTTTAAAAGCAATAGCAAATGACTAAAGCCTAAAAAAAACCGACACCACATCAGTATCAATATCAATAGAAAGATGATTGATATAGATTAGATAGATAGATATAGATTAGATAGATAGATAGATAGATAGATAGATAGATAGATAGATAGATAGATAGATATGATACAGATACAGATACAGATACAGATACAGATACAGATACAGATACAGATACAGATAATCAGAGTTGGAAGGGACCTTGTAGGTCATCTAGTCCACCCCCCGCCCAAGCGGGAGACCCTACACCATTTCTGACAAATGGCAGTCCAATCTCTTCTTGAAAGTCTCAACTGATGGCGCTCCCACAACTTCCGAGGGCAAGAACAATGAAGAAGGAAGGAAGGAAGGAAGGAAGGAAGGAAGGAAGGAAGGAAGGAAGGAAGGAAGGAAGTCATATTTTGAAAGGCTTGGATGAATAGCCAAATCTTAGAGTAGAGGCCATTTGAACCTCGAGGGAATCTCATTCTAGAAGGCAAACTACAAAGAACGTACTCTTCCAGTGGCCAAACCAAAGGCATTGTTTAATTGATGGAACCCAGAGCAAACCAAACCCTCTAGATTAAACTGATACTATGGGGAATTAAGACATCTTGGGGATGAAGAACTTGTTTACCATATTCTGGCTTTTAATTTTTCATTTTTCACTTGCAGTTTTGTTAAGACATCAAAAACAGGAAAGACTTCCACAATTTACTGAGCTTATTTCTCTGGTTATACTAGCAATCGCTACAAAACCTGTGGTTCCAATATCCTATTTTTTCCCCCCTTCAGTCTAAATATGCATGGATTATAAGAATATTACTTTATTCATAGACCAAAGCAGCAAAGACATGCACAAGTAGTAGATTGCTCTTTGTGTTAGTTTTAGATATTTAACACCCATCTTTTTTTCTTTTTTCTGGCTAAATTAGAGCCCTGTTTGTTTGTGGGGAAAAAAACCCGGCTGGAGACCACAAATGTAATTATTACCCAAGATCAGGTCTCCTATTATTATCAAGAATAGTTTCATATGTGTGCCTAGCATATTGTTCAGGAGCTATCATGATTAAACAACCATTGTAGTAGATATCTCAATTCCTGATTTATTCTCACAATTTGGGCTTTTTAATTGTCAATATTTACGAACTGGGTTCTATGAGTTCTGATTCATTAAGACCAAAGGGTTGTTGCTGCTGGATTTCCTTGCTGTTGCTCTTTTTTTAAAAAACTTCTTTTTATGACATGCTAAATGGACTTTTCTTATTGTTCATGTTTTCTCTTGACTTGGGTTATTATTAATTACCATGACTGTGATGGGCTTTGATTCACTTAAATCAAAGCATGGCTATCTGGCTTTAGTTATTCTTAGCTTAACTTCGCCTAGATGTTCTTAGAAGTCTTCCTGATACAAAGCACATCTGGCTTTGATAAATGACAGCTGGGGATGCATGGCACCAGTCTGCTTGGAAAACATCCCCAGTTTAACATGCATCATTAGATGCATGCATATTTTGTCTATGGCACTAATAACACTGAGCTGATGAAGGGAATGAAAAAGGGCAAAGTACAGGAAACTTCCCACAGCCGAATGCTTCCAAAAGCCTTTTTAAAGTTCATAATATCAGAAAGAGGCCCAAAACAAGTCTGGAGCCAAGTTAAAGTTAGTGCTTTAAAGGGGCTTTTATATCCTTCCAACATTTAATTATTGGAAAGTTGAATCCAGCAGGAGCTTTTGGAGAGGCTACACTCCAGAACATAAGCAGAGTGCTGAAAACATTACTGAGTAATTAAGTTGTAGGATATCCCCTTTTTTTTAAAAAAAAAGTTCGTAATATAGTTGCTCCAAATGCAGAGTGCGAACTAGCTGTCAGTGAATGCTAACCGACATCCATTGTCTTTGAAGTAAGGCCTAGATTTCTTAAGAAACACAGAAAAGTAGAGATATCTTCCTTCTGTGATCCAAACTATATCCTGAAAAATATATCTCCATTCTCCAACATTAATAATCCCAATGTCAGGGTTCCAAATAATAGGCCCATAGCAAGCAAAACTCCCAGGCAGATGAATTCCTCAAAGAATAGCTTTATTGGAGATACCATATTGGCACAAATCTGGGGAAAACCGACTCTGAATTTTCCCCATGGTTTTCACCTAATTAAAAGAGAATATTTTCCTTCCACCCCAAACAAGCAGTCACCTGGTCCAATCAAGATGCTGTCTGATTGTCTGATGACCTTAGTCCTCCCTCCATAGTCCTGATGTGAGAATGTCATTGGTTCCCAAGAGAAAGTATTTTATTTTGGCTACAAAACCCCAGCTATCTCTCCCTATCCCTCAGCTCCAGTGTAGCAACACTGAAGCTCCAAGGTGGCTCCGGTCAGGTCAGCTTCAGGGCTGACACCTAAAACAGAATGTAAAAGAGTTATTAAAATTAACGGGACTTGATCTGTTGCAATTTGTACCCGATTACATTGCTGTTCTCATAAGACTAGGTGATAAGGAGCCTGTGCAGAGGTGGTATTCAGCAGGTTCTGACCAGTTCTGGAGCACTGGTAGTGGAAATTTTGAGCAGTTGGGAGAACTGGCAAATACCACCTCTGACTGGCCCCGCCCCCATCTATTCTCTGCCTCCTGAGTCCCAGCTGATTGGCTGGGTCTTCTTTGGTTGCCCTGCACAGGAGAATGGAGCTGGAAAGCAGTGGGGTGGGGAGGGAATGGGATTCTGCCATGCCCACAGAACCGGTAGTAAAAAAAAATTGAATCCCACCACTGAGCTTGTGGTCTCTCAGGTGCTGCTAACAACTCTATCGGCCCTAGACTTGCAACTGGAGCTATGTGTCAGTACCATTTGGAATGCAAGTTCCCCATTATTGTCTTAAGGGTCTTTGGGCTGTAGGGCTGGTATTTCCATAACTTCCCACAAATCTGATGCTACAGATACCTCTCAATTACATGCAGCCAATCAGGCTTTCCGTTAGTTACCAGTTCTATTCAGAGATGAGAGTATCACTTTACAATTCAGGATGTTTGATCTATGTTCTGCTACTGTCTCCGATAATGAGCAACTTCAGGGCAGTCTGTGCATACCGTCCCCCAACGTAAATGCTCCAATCATTGTAATCCATGAGATGATTAAAGCATTGGTCGGGATGATCAAACTCATTCCGACCAATGCTGGATAAGTGGCATTTCTAGGGGGGTTAGTGCCATGGGCATTGCACACATGTGCAAAAGAGGTGGGGTTTACATTACAAAATCATGTCCACTATCTTACCTTTTTTTTAAAAAAAATCCCCTTCCTCTTCATGGATTTATTGGGCATTTGCAATCCAGAATTTCTAGATTCTAACATGATATTATTGGCTAAATATCACCAAGTACCAGCTTTGACTAAATTGCTTACCTATTCTCCTATTGGTTTATCTTTTAAGCAGTCCCTGCTAGGTATGTTTGAAGTTTGCAGTTCTTTTAAGGTTCACTACCACATGTGCTGAGCTGCCTTTGCAATTAGCATTCATGGAAAAATCTAGCTGTATCTGGTGTCTTTTGGAATTTTCTCTGTGGTTTGGCTAAAGTGAAAGAGCAACCATTGCTGTCTTCACACCAACTCAAAATTTACATGCCATACTGTCCGATCAATGTCTGTACAGTTTATTCATTTGGATCCTATGTGATCCTAGGTTTAAGGATGATAGCAAGAGATATTGGTTATGATGATGTAACTTCTAACATGTGTCAATGTGTCCATAGACAACCTAGGAAAAAAATTCAGGAAAGAAGGGGAAGGAGGAATGTGTGTGTGTGTGTGTGGTGTGTGTCTTTGTTCCTAATTTTCAGTTTATACCATTGCATCAAAATTATTGGGACAATTGCTGCTGGAGGATTTATTTGAGTTAATGATGTATTACTTAAAGGATTGACTATCATGCCAGTTTTCAGAAAGAGATTACATGGAAAACGGGTATTCTTGGGACTTAAAAAAATCAACATAGAAGAAACAGGCTTGAGAAACGGAACCTGAGATATGAAATGATATCATTAATGTACTGTATTATGTGGCTTGCTCAATTACAAAACTCTGGTTTCACTAGAGTTAAAAGATAACAAGGACATCATAAAATTCTGACAGCAGATTAAATGAACGAACGAATGAATGCATTTCTACTTTTCTTTTCTGATTTGATATTTCCAGCATTCCTTCCATTCCTCTTGCTCCCACTGTTGAAGAATTCATAAAAGATGCAAGAAGATAACTAGCCTGATTTGAATTATTATTATTATTATTATTATTATTATTATTATTATTATTATTATTATTATTATTATTATTATTATTATTATTATTATTATTATTATTATTATTATTATTATTTTAAAGGATTTGGTAGTTACTGAATAATAGCAAGGTAACCTTTGGAAAGGAAATCATGGGGGTGATTTATACTTTATAACAAAATAAGATTAAGTGTCCTGATTCCAGGAGTTTAATCTGTCTATTAGCTCAGTGCTGTATGGATTTAATGGGTAACCAAAATTTACTGTAAGTTGAAAGGTGAGTCAACCTGACAAGAAGAGGTCTTCCAAATGCAAAGTTCAAGCAATAACTTTCCTCCATCTAATAGAAGCGTCTCTTTAATCTTAGAAGGTGCAATAAACCCTCTGAACACAAGACAGCTCGAATCCCCTGAGTTATCTTCTGCAAATTCATAAAGCAAAAGTTCCGAGACGGGAATAAAACACTGGGTAGTACTTGCTGTTAATCATCCTATCCACTTTTAAGTTGGAGCCTTGGGTAATCAGTTGGTCAGATCGCTTCCTGAAAAAGGCTATTTTCAGGTTTTCCAGGATGTCTCTCTGTTTATTTTTTTCCTCCCTTGAGCTCACTAATTGGAGGTCAAATTGTTTTGTATACGAAAATAACCGCTTTCCAAACTGGATAGAAAGTTGCCGTTCTCAGCTCAGTGCAATGACCAGATGCAGGGCAGACCATTGAGTAATATGTTTATGGGAACGGAGTTACACGGTCGCAACGATCAGTTGATATAATTTGGTGATATATGTTCATTGTGGATTTACAGGTGGCTGTTATGTATATGCTGGGTTGACAAAATCAGAAATGAGGAGGTGATAAGCTGTCTGGGAAAGCCGAGGAAAATCATCAGAACCATTAAAAAGTGAAAATTATACAGCATACTTCACTTAATCCTCCAGGGAAAGATGGAAGACAAATGAGGTCCATGCAGAAGAAGAAAATCATGGCTTCAAAATCTAAGGCAGGGGCCTTCAACCTTGGCAACTTTAAGACTTGTGGACTTCAACTCCCAGAATTCTCTAGCCAGCAAAGCTACAAGGTGGTTTGCTTACATCCATATCTCAGTCTGCTTTTTTGTAGCCTTTAAAGTAGCCATGCAAAGGACTTGTGTAGTTGCTTCAAGATTGTTATGCCCAGGAGACCTAAAAGGGCTCTATTGCAGCTCCACAGAGTCTATGACAGGGGTCTCCAAACTTGGCAACTTTAAGACTTGTGGACTTCAACTCCCAGAATTCTCTAGCCAGCCAAGCTGGCTGAGAAACTCTGGGAGTTGAAGTCCACAAGTCTTAAAGTTGCCAAGGTTGGAGACCCCCTGATCTAAAAGACTGTTTTGGATAAAACTCAGCAGGAAGTTTTGTGTGCGACTGTTGATAAAAATAGAATCGCCAGTGTTAGGAATAACAAGATTACCTAACTTAGTTTGGGTAAAATAATATATATAAACTATGATTGTAAGTTAAAGTGTGTGTCACTTTAAACAGCAAAGCATGTAATTTTGGGTGCGGTGGTAAAACCGCCATAAGAGGGAGCAAGAGAACCTGCTAGCTTACTGGATTGCTGGCTTACTGGATTGCTTGCTGACGATGATGGATTGTTAACTGCATGTTCTCTTGCTGTTGCTGAAGGAAGAAAAGAAGTTTTACTTCTTCATATCTCTACTGCGAAGAGATATATTACTGGACTGATATTTGTAAGTTTAATGACCTCTTTTTCGACACTGGACTTTGCAACTGATTAATCCCCGGATGGACTGAACTAGTGTATGATATATGGACTGTTTGACTATGCTATAACTATTACTGGAATAAACTATTTAACTAGCACATTGTATCTGTTTTACTGAGTGTAAGCTACAACAACGTTTATCTCACATATTTGCCTGCCTGCCTGACTGCCGTGCAGGTTCTGCTAGGGTGTATATCCCTAACACTCAACATGATTGCCAATGTCTAATGACAGATATGGCACAAGAAAAAAAAAAAAGAATGGCATCTGTTCCACTGTTTTAGACTGCTCACACAAGAGCTGAATCAAGCCACAATGATGCTAATACATGAATTTGGCTATTGCGTTCTGAATAGACTGAGCTGAAGTTCTCACTCTGGTCTGAGCATCCAGCGGGAACGTGGACCGTTCCTATTAGCTGACACCGTTTGACAGCTGACTATAAAAGTGAGCTGTCAAACAGCATCAGCTGTTGCCCACCAGCTGGCTGCCCTGTTAGCGCGGCAGTCACAGCAACCCTTTATTTTTACATAAAGTAACAGCTGAAGGTTGCTCTGTGTTGCCTCTGTCATTCCACCGCCAATACTACACTGGCGACGAGGGTGGGATGCGTCTAGAGGCAACTGAGCACGATTGCTGAGCAAGAGTCACTTAAAGAGCTGAAGCCACTACTGAGCTGAATGTCACTTTAAGAGCTGCTTGTTACTATTCGCGAGCGCGAATTTCAATTTCTTTCAGAAGAACCTGGCACTGCCTGAAGACGAGATTACTTCAACCCCAGCGTTCCTGCCTTTCAGACCGACAGCAGAGACATGGGAGTCTTACATAAATCATTTTGACTGCTTCCTAGACACCATTGACCTCGCTGAAATTTCAACCCACAAGACAAAAGCGTACTGTGTAAGTTTTTGCGAAGCCATGGTGTTTGACACTGCTACCGCATTGCTGGCACCACGATCAGTAAAAACTGTTCCATGGGAGGAATTGCAGGAAATGGGAGGAATTGCAGGAAATCCTATGTAACTAAGCCCTCTCGTATTGCCAGGCCCCTAAGCCCTCTCGTATTGCCAGGCATCACGCTTTTAGAAGATGTACCCAGGCTGAAGGAGAGACTATTAGCGGGTATATGGCAGCTTTACAAACAGCTGCCTGTGGGTTTAGAGATTACCTCGAGGACATGTTATTAGATCATCTAGTCTGTGGAGTCAAGGACCTAAGGTTACAAAGGCGCCTTCTGGCTAAAGGGGATTTGACCCTTAAAATAGCAATAGAGGAATCTCAAGCCGCTGAGCTGTCAGCGCTCTCAGTGGCAGAAATTCAAGGAAACCCTGTCAGCCAGAATAGCTCAGCCGTTCATTACAATGAAGCCTCTCCAGAGGAAAGCTCTGACAAAACCAGTGTCGTAAATTACCTCAGGCAACCCAAAACCGTTCAGAGGGGAAACAGGTCTGTCCCCAATCAGCCTTCACCAACTCAGCCCATCTGCACAAGCTGTGGAGGGAATCACCTCAAGGCATCCTGCAAGTTCAGGAATGCCATTTGTCTAAAATGCCAAAGAAAGGGTCATTTAGTCAGGAGCTGTCAGGCAGGAAAGACTTTTACCCAGCCACAGCAACATCAGACAACTCAGCATTTTCAAAAACAAGTTGAAGACTGTTTCACCTGCTACCAAGCTAAACCAATAGACAAAGGCTCTAACAAAATTAGTGTTATTGTTTCTCTAGAAGGAAAACCTTGTAAGATGGAGGTAGACACTGTCTCAGCACTCTCCATCATCTTGTGGAGCACCTTGAAGTGACTCCTGCCTCAGAAGGCAAAGAAGAGGCTTCAAGACTGCAATCTAACCCTACATGACTACCAAGGCAGTTCCATCCTAGTCATCGGAAAAGGCAAGTTTTTCATTCATTTTCAAAATTTTAAGGGTCACTTGCCTTTGGTTGTAGTGGATGGTGCCCTCCCAAGCCTGCTAGGGTTAAACTGGTTTCCTGCCCTTGGCCTTTATATAGAAGAATTCACTCTATTGCCAATTTAGAGGTGGATGCCTTGTTTAAAGACTATGCTGATGTATTCAGCAAAGGCCTAGGGTGTTATGTGGGAACCCCAATATCCTTCAATTTGGACCCTCTAGCACAGTGGTTCCCAAACTTTTTCAGTCCACTGCCCCCTTGGTGCTACAAATTCATCCTCTGTGCCCCCCATCCAGGGGTGGGATTCAAATTTCTGTGGGTGTGGTCTAATTTGAGGGTGGGCGGGCGTGGCTTCCTGATCACGTGACTGGGTGGGTGTGGCTTGCTGGTCACGTGACTGGCTGGGCATGGCTTGCTGGTTGGGTGTGGCTTGCTGGTCACGTGACTTGGTAGCTGTGGTTTGGTGGTCGTGTGATTGGGTGGGCATAGCCAGGTGACTGGCAAACCAAATACAGTGGTCCTCGCTTAATGGCCAGTTGTTTAGCAAGTGTTCTAATTTATGACTGGCCTTCCCAGAGCTACTTGACCTGTTTTTGGAGTTTTGACAGCCATGCACACACATACACGCACACTCCCTTCTAACCCTGCTGGAGCAGGTCATTGGACTAGAATCACCAAAGCACCTCTGATTAGATTCTAGCAGTGAATAGAATCTAATCAGAGATGCTTTGCCGATTCTTGTTGATTTGTTTTGTTTGTATTTCTTTATTTTATGTTGCTGAATTGCATTGACATGTGTGTCCCATCTTGTGCACAGCCCAGAAGCTTTTGTGATTCTTCGCAGCAAAAATTATCGACCTCTGGCTTTGCTCTACTTTTCAAACGTGCCGGCACTGCCGTGTTCTAGATGTCGGCCCTGCAAGTCCACCCCATTGAGCCCACTGCACCGGAGGGACCTGCCCAAGCAAGCCTGAGTGGAGTGGTGCACCAAGTCAATGGGGTGAACCTGAGAGAGGGAAAGAAAGAGAGATAAAAGAAAGAGAGAAAGAAGAAAAGAAAAAGGGAAAGAAAGAAAAAGGGACAAAGAAAGAGGGGGGATGGAAGGAAGGGACAGAAAGAAAAAGAAATAAAGAAGGAGGGAGGGAGGGAGGAGAAAGATAATGAGATATCTATTCTAGTCCAATCACCTGCTCCAGCAGGGTTAGAAGGGAGTGTGTGTGTATGAGTGTGTTCTCCTTGTAATTTACCAATACATTTTGGTTTTGCCTTCTTCAGAATTGGCACTGTAATACATTGGGGAAAAGTAATTTTTTAGGATGGAGGTCTGGTCCAATGGATCCAGTTTAAAGCCTCAACAAAATGTGAGAGCTTTTTGATAGTCTTGGCCATGTTTCATCCACAAGACCTTTAATAGAAGCCAAAGATGTTTCAATGTACTGGCAAAGATGCTGGCACAGATGTTTCAATGTGGAAAAGGGCCTCAAGTCTAAACTAGGCCTCATTTCAATCTGATGCATCAGCTTTCTCTCTCTCTCTCTCTCTCTCTCTCCCTCTTTCTTTGTTCCTTTTTCTTTCTTTCTTTCCCTTTTCTCTTTCTTTTCTTCCTTCTCTCTTTCTCTCTCTCTTTCTTTTCTCTCTCTCTCTTTCCCTCTCTCAGGCTCACCCCATTGGCTTGGTGCACTGCTCCGCTCGGACTTTCTGGGCAGGTCCCTCTGGTACAGCGGGTTCAATGGAGTAAACCTGTGGGACCGGCACCTAGAATGCAGCAGTGGTGACGCGTTTGAAAAATTGAGCAAAGCCAGACTGCCTTTGCTCTACTTTCCCTATGTGCCTGCGGGGCCAGCGCCCCCTTTCTCCCACATTTCTCCTTCCCTTTCCTTCCTTTACTCATTTCCTCACTTGCTTTTTTTATTTTTTATTTTACACCATGATAAAATAATAATAAAGAAATGATGAAGAAAAACCATTAGAAAAAGGACCCTTGTTATAGCAGCGCTTCCTATTCCACAGCTGAGATATGCAAATTTCTGAGAGAAAAAAGGTTCATCACGACTCCACTTCTATGTCTGCATTTTTATATTGGCAATTTTCCCGCAAAATGTTACTTTGTATATTTTTTTCTGATGAAAGTATTGATTATTGCGCTTTGAAATGATGGGCAGATGTTGAAATTGTCCAAGGAAAGGAGTGGAAAATGGAGGAGAAACAGCCTAACTTTGTTCTGGGATCTTCATCAGGGGCTATTTTGCAAGGAAAAGTGGGATCCCAAACCACAGAAAGAAAGGGGGAGATGCTTTCCCATTGGGGGCTGAGGGGGGATCGGAAGGGGCACTTCGAGAGAGATGCGGGTTTCAAGGATGGAAAACGCTGTTTTCTCCTGTAAAGCAGAGAGATCCCTATGGAGATCCCCCCATCAAGGGGCGAGAGCCTGGGGAGAGGATCTGGCCAGATTAGGGGGGATCCCTGCAGATCCTCTCTGTCTCTTCCTGCATGGACTGTCATCTCTTAGTGCCTCCTGCCAGCCCCCTTGCCTCTTAGTGCCCCCCTAAGGCATTCCACCGCCCCCCAGGGGGCGGTACCACCCACTTTGGGAACCACTGCTCTAGCAGTTTCAATCCGTTTGAAGCCTCGAAGAGTGCCTTTTGCAATCTGCCCTAAGCTGGACAAGGAACTGGATAAACTAATTAACCAGGGAATATTGGAACCTGTGGACTTTGCAAAATGGGAAACACCTATAGTGACATCCCTTAAAAAAGATGGCAGCTTGTGGATTTGCGCTGACTATAAATGTTCCATAAACAAAGATTTGCATATTAGCGCATATCCAGTCCCAGTTATCTAGCACCTGCTGCATTCTTTCGAGCCAGGGACCATTTTCATGAAACTAGATATGTCCCAAGCATATCAACAGCTCCCTGTTGATGACACAGCTGCTGAACTACAAACTATTGTCACTCACAGGGGCGCTTTCAGGTGTAAGCATCTCCAGTTTGGCCCCAGGAATTTTTCAGTCATTGATGGAGAGGTTGCTACAAGGGTTACCTGGAGTAATACCTTATTGCAATGACATATTAATTTCTGCCTCTGACAAACCTCAATTAATACAAAGAGTTCGAGATGTCCTCGAGTGTTTCAGGAGAGCTGGCCTCAAATTGAAGAAAGAGAAGTGCACTATTGCCACACGTAGAATTTCTGGGCTACAAAGTTGATGCCTCTGGCATTCACCCAATTGAATCCAAAGTACGCGCAATCCACAATGCACCCACACCATCTAACAAAACTGAACTTCAGTCTTTCTTGGGACTCCTTAATTTTTATGCCTCATTTTTGCCCCATAAAGCTTCCATTGCAGAATCTCTGCATAGACTTTTGCACAAACACTCCTCTTGGCATTGGGGACCTAAGGAAGCCTATGCTTTTAAAGCAGTCAAATAATTGCTTACATCTGATGCTATTCTGATTCAATTCAACAAAAATTTGCCTTTAGTCTTAGTTTCAGACAATACGCCTTTTGTCATAGGAGCCGTTTTAAGTCACAGACTGCCCAATGGTTCTGAGGCACCCATTGCCTTTTTCTCCAGAACTTTATCTCCAGCACAATGCAACTATAGTCAAATTGACAAGGAGGCTTTAGCTGCATTTACTTCAGTCAAAATTTTCATGAGTTTCTCTATGGTCACCACTTCGAGCTAATTATAGACCATAAGCCCCTTTTGGGTCTTCTATCCAGCAATAGACAAACACCTCAGATTTTGTCTCCAAGAATGACCAGGTGGACATTATTTCTGGCTGCATATTCTTATATGCTGGCACATCGAGCAGGCAAACATCTCAGCCATGCAGATGCTCTCAGTCGTTGTCCCCTGCCTACTCTGGTGGAGGATCCTGCACCAACCAATGCTGTGTTCCCGATCGAAGACCTCAAACTTCCCATCACCACTTCTGACATCGCTGCCCACTCTGCTAAGGACAAGGTAATATTCCAAGTCCTTGACTGGGTGGGAAGGGGGTGGCCTAAAGCCCCCTTTTCACCTGAATTCTTGCCTTTTAAAATCCGTCAGCAAGAATTGTCTTCCTTGCAAGGCTGCCCGCTATGGGGAACCAGGGTGGTTATTTCTCCCCAGTTACAAAGTCCCCAGTTACAGAGTCCAGTCTTGGAAGTTCTTCACGAGGGTCATCCTGGCATTGTCAGGATGAAGGCTTTAGCTCACAGTAATGTGTGGTGGTCTGGCATGGATGCTCAGATCACTAGCTGGGTAAATGCTTGCCAGCCATGCCAGGTCACCAGACCATCTCCACCCGCAGCCACTCCAGGAAGATTCAGGGTCCCCATGGTCCAAGCTACATATTGATTTGGCTGGCCCTTACCATGGGCGAACAGTTCTAGTAGTAGTTGACTCCTTTTCAAAATGGGTAGAGCTAGTCTTAATGCCCACTACAACTTCTGAAGCTGTAGCTAAGGCCCTGCTGCGAATGTTTGCTACCCATGGCCTTCCTGACACCATTGTGTCAGATAATGGCCCTCAATTCACATCTTATGAATTCGAGGTATTTTTGGCTAACCAAGGAATCAGGCACGCCCTAACAGCCCCTTTATACCCAGCCAGCAATGACCTGGCTGAGAGAGCTGTCAGATCTACCAAAGAGGCTCTGGAAAAGCTTGGGCCCACTGATTGGCACTTCAGACTTGCTAAGTACCTCCTAATCCAGCACACGACCCCCTGTGCTGCTACAAATAGGTCCCCAGCTGAACTCCTAATGGGTCGCCATCTGACGACCACCTTAGACAGACTCCATCCAAATTACGCCCCAGTCACGCCTGTGGGCTCCAATAGCCAGGCTAGGAGTTTCGCTGAAAATGATCAGGTTTATGCCAGGAACTATGTGGGTCACCCTTTATGGCTACCAGGTTGAATTGTGGCAGTAACCGGCCCTAAGTTATATAGGGTCCAGTTGCAAGACGGTCGCATTTGCCCCCGCCATGTTGATCAATTAAGGGGGCATTGGAGTACTTCTATGGGTGGCCCCTCCAGATGTCTTTGCCATGACCAGACCAACAGCGCCCAAAGAAAGCCATGGAATTCCACCCAGAATCTCATCCTGTAGTCTGTTTTTGCATTTGGAATCAATTTTTTTTTTTTTTTTTGCAATTTTTGCATTTGGGATCAAATAAAATTTGCCTCCCAAGGCATCAATTTTTTTTAACCACAGCATCACACATTTTCCTTCCCGGGCATCAAAAATGGTTCATTTTTTAAAACAGAAAGCAACACCATTTTTAAGTACCGAATTCAACTCAGAATCTCATCCTGGAGACCCTTTTTGCATTTGGGATCAGGTTTTTTTTGCTATTTTGCATTTGGGATAAAAAAAAAAATAGCTCCTGAGGCACCAATTCTTTCTGACTGCGGCATTACGCATTATCTTCTCCAGGCACCAAAAATGCTTGATTTTTAAAAACAGCAAGCAACAACATTTTTAAGTATGGAATTCCACTACGAATCGTGTCCTAGAATCCATGTTTTCCTTTGGGATGAAAAAAAATTTGCCTGCCAAGGCACCAGTTTTTCTGACCACAACATCACACGTTTTCTTCCCTGGGCACCAAAAATCCTTGATTTTTAAAAACAGCAAGCAACACCATTTTTAAATACAGAATTCAACCAAGAATCTCATCCTGGAGTCCGTTTTTACATTTGGGATCAAATATTTTTGCTATTTTTGCACTTGGGGTCAAATAAAATTTGCCTCCTGAGACACCAATTTTTTCCGACCGCGGCATCATGCGTTTTCTTCCTGGGCACCAAAAATGTTTGTTTTTTTAAAAAAGTAAGCAACACCATTTTTAAGTATGGAATTCCACCCATAATCTCATCCTGAAGTCCGTTTTTGCATTTGGGATCAATTTTTGTTTTGCTATTTTGCATTTGGAATCAAATAAAATTTGCCTCCCAAGGCACCAATTTTTTCTGACCGCAGCATCACGCGTTTTCTTCCCTGGGCACCAAAAATGCTGGATTTTTTTAAAAAGTAAGCAACACCATTTATAAGTATGGAATTCCACCCAGAATCTCATCCTGTTGTCTGTTTTTGCATTTGGTATGAATTTTTTTTCTATTTTTGCATTTGGGATTAAATAAAATTTTGCCTCCTGAGGCACAATTTTTTTCTGACTGCGGCATCACGCGTTTTCTTCCCCAGGCACTAAAAACGTTTGATTTTTTTAAAAAAGCAAGCAACACAATTTTTAAGTATGGAATTCCACCCCGAATCTCGTCCTGGCATCCATTTTTGCATTTGGGATAAAAAAAATTTTGCCTGCCCAGGCACCAGTTTTTATCACTGTGGCATCACGCGTTTTCTTAGCTGTGCACCAAAAGCACTTGATTTTTAAAAACAGCAAGCAAAACCATTTTTAAATACGGAATTCTACCCAGAATCTCTTCCTGGAGTCCGTTTTGGAATTTGGGATCAATTTTTTTTGCTATTTTTGCATTTGGGGTCAAATAAAATTTGCCTCCTGAGACACCAATTTTTTCCGACCACAGCATCATGCGTTTTCTTCCGGGCACCAAAAATGCTTGATTTTTCAAAATTTGCCTGCCCAGGCACCAGTTTTTATCACTGCAGCATCACACGTTTTCTTAGCTGTGCACCAAAAGCATTTGATTTTTAAAAACAGCAAGCAAAACCATTTTTAAATACGGAATTCTACCCAGAATCTCTTCCTGGAGTCCGTTTTGGAATTTGGGATCATATTTTTTTGCTATTCTTGCATTTGGGGTCAAATAAAATTTGCCTCCTGAGACACCAATTTTTTCCGACCGCAGCATCATGCGTTTTCTTCTTGGGCACCAAAAATGCTTGATTTTTCAAAACAGCAAGCAACACCATTTTTAAGTTTGGAATTCCACCCATAATCTCATCCTGAAGTCCGTTTTTGCATTTGGGATCAATTTTTTTTTTTTTTTTTTTGCTATTTTGCATTTGGAAGCAAATAAAATTTGCCTCCAGAGGTACCAATTTTTTTTGACCATGGCATTATGCGTTTTCTTCCCGGGCACCAAAAATGCTTATTTTTTAAAAAAGCAAGCAACACCTTTTTTAAGTATGGAATTACACCCAGAATCTTTTCCTGGTATCCGTTTTTGTATTTGGGATCAACATTTTTTTGTCTGCCCAGGAAACTGTTTTTCTGACCACGGCATCACACGTTTTCTTCCTGGGGCAACAAAATGCTTGGTTTTTTAAAAAAAGCAAGCAACACAATTTTTAAGTATGGAATTCCACCCCGAATCTCATCCTGGAGTCCGTTTTTGCATTTGGAATCAATTTTTTTTTGCCATTTTTGCATTTGGGATCAAATAAAATTTGTCTCCCAAGGTACCATATTTTTCTGACCACGGCATCATGTGTTTTCTTCCCCGGGCACAAAAAACGCTTGATTTTTTTAAAAAGCAAGGAACACAATTTTTAAGTATGGAATTCCACCCCGAATCTCGTCCTGGGATCAGTTTTTGCATTTGGGATAAAAAAAAATTTTGTATGCCCAGGCACCAGTTTTTCTGACCACGGCATCATGAGTTTTCTTCCCCGGGCACCAAAAACACTTGATTTTTAAAAACAGCAAGCAACACTATTTTTAAGTATGGAATTCCACCCAAAATCTCATCCTAGAATCCGTTTTTGTACCAATTTTTTTTTTTTTTGCTATTTTTCATTTGTGATCAAATAAAATTTGCCTCACGAGGCACCAATTTTTTCTGACCACGGCATCATGCATTTTCTTCCCCACGTATCAAAAATGCGTGATTTTTAAAAAGAGCAAGCAACACCATTTTTAAGTATGGAATTCCACCCAGAATGTCCTCCTGGAGTCCGTTTTTGCTTTGGGGATCAAATAAAATTTTCCTCCTGAGGCATCAGTTTTTCTGACAGTTTTTTTCACGTGTTTTCTTCCCTGGGCACCAAAAACACTTCATTTTTAAAAGCAGAGATGGAACACCATTTTTCAGTTTGGAATTTTACCCTGAATTTCTTATTAGTTTACATGGAATAGATTTTATTGGTGGTTAGTGGTAAGAGTTAGAAATTAGATGAAGAACGATTATTGCTATGTATGAATTAAATACAAAGGTTTTTTTTATCATGATATATATGTCAATATGACCAACAGAATTACAATCAAGCTAATATAAAAAATCTATTTAAAACTATTATTTTACAGTTTTATTATTGTTATTAATATATATGTAAATTTTTTCTTTCTTTCTTTCTTTTCTGTAAATGATATGCCCTGACAATACACAGCATTCAAAATATTTGTGAATAATGATAATGAATGCCAATATCCCCAGTTAAAAGTTTCTCTCATAGGCTGACAAGTCCATCCGGCCAAAAGGTGAATAGTTGTCTGCCACACCTATTCATCTCCACCCCCTGCCTTTTATCTCCAGTGGGGCCTTGTTAGCAGCGGTGGCTCTTCCTTCCCCAGGATTGGCCCATGGCTTTCCACTGCTCTCCTCATCTCTTCCTTCTGTGCAGCCGTACATCAGGCATAGGACCCAGCTGTTCCTCCTCTTCTTCATCAACCTCCTCCAGACCTGGGAGCTGTTGACTCTCCATCTGAGGGCTGACGGATGGCCCAGGCTCCACCTCTCTCTCTCTCTCTCTTTCTGCCAGCTCCATTTCCTTTTCCCCTCAGAGCTCCCAGGTTGCCCTGATGCTGATCCCGACTCCCATGCCTCCTCCTTCTCCTCTGATTCGGCTGCTGGAGAATCTTGTTTTTGCTTCTGATTAGCTGGCTCAGTAGCCATTAGCCATAAAGCAGTATATTCATAGGAATTTGTATGTATTTTGTAGTTTTCAAAATGATACAGCAGAATTCTGAATTCCAGCAGCCATCATTTCAATCAAAACTCAGTCTTAAGATTTTTATATCTAGAACCCACTTTGATTTTCTCTTTAAATACTGGTAATCTTACCTTGATTCTAATCAAAATGGGTTAGTCTTAAATACGTTTAATAACTAGACAATTCCCATGTAGCATTCTGCATTTTCTATATTCTATAATTTTAGAATTGGATGCAAGCCACCTAAAATGCATAATAATTTTACATGGAAATGGACAATAGGAAATTTGTTGTTAGTATAGGAGTTGAACAAGAATTGATTTCATTCCTTTGATCTGAAAGTGTAGTTTATAAAGAAAATAAAAATTTACTTTGCTCGTTTGCTCATACATACTAACATAGATAAGTTCTTTGGCTTACATTATCTATAATATAGTCCAACATTTTGACATTAAATACTATTTATATACTCCTTATCAGGCCTATGCTTATGATAAAGCAACTTAATGGAAGCTTTAGGACCTATAATTTCTCAGGATACCAAAACATTTGGTAGACAATTATAATTATCAATTCTCTGAAGGAGACAGTCTTGAAGACCAAGGGACTGAAATATGTAGTAGCTAAACTGCTTAAATATAGACCTCAGCCACTCATTCATGGTTGATCCCTTACAATATATGACATTAGTTTTATTACTTTCATTTCTTTCTATTTATTTACTACACTGCTTGAATTTCTAGAGAGACCACTCATTCAGTAAATTCTCTAAGGGCTAAACATATGTTGTGTAGATATTATGGCAAACATGATTTTAGTTGTACCACAATTATTTCTTCCCGTTTAATTTGGTGTGGTCTCATGGCTCTTGGCTGCTTAAAACACTAGATTTTGTGGCATGCCTGAAGGAGGCAGGAATGTTTTATTGGCCAAAGGTCTTGGTTTTCAACAGTCCGAGACAATGAATGAAATCTTGAAGAAAATCTGGCATCTGAAACATTATTTTTTTTCCTTGGGTCATGTACCAGATAAAATGGAAACTATAAATAATAATAGTAAGATAAGAACATTCTAATATGACTGTGCAGATCTTGGAATTCGAAAGCAAAAATCATGTTTTGGAGTATATAGGAACGTATTTGTTAAGTTTGAGGCATGGGTATAATGAACGGAGACCAGACTGTCAACCTTGAACTTCAGCTCTTTATTCACAAGCATAACAGAGACAAAAAAACCTGCTATCCGGATAACCAATGGATATTGTTATAGTGTTTGAATCTTGGCGCGGCCTGCCAACAGCCAGTCAGATTGCTCGGAATGAACCAATCGTAACTTGCCATTATATGGGCCAATAGGACGTGCAGGATTACGATCCTGCTAGGCAAATGAATCTTTATTAATTATATTTCTTTAGTTCACAACACCCCTCCCCCTTGGGTTTCGTTTGACGGCCGTGGTGACGTAATCACGCAGGTATGCAGATCGTTTACCTGCCTATTTGATTTTCGCTGTTCCACCGGTTTTTGTTTAAAGTTCGGTTCCGGTGGAACGCAAGGCTCGTCTTCGCCCAGGGTTGATTTCGGCACTATCAGGGTCCCTTAAGTCCATTCCTGGATCGGGCGGGCACGTTTCCACTACAGTGTTCCTCTGCGGGGAGGATGCCCCCGATCCCGGACCTTCTTCAGGTGGTTGTGAGTACTTGGTTTAGCGGCCGTCTGTCCTCGATTATGTCGTCATCTATACGGCCTTCGTCCCCCTCGGTATTCCCTCCCCCTTGAGTTTGGAAGTCAGAGGGGTCGCGGATATTGGTTGTAAGCGAGATCGGAGTTGATCTATGTGGCGTTTCCATATCTTGCCGTCTGTCGCCTTAAGGCGGTAAGATCTAGGGCCAGTGAGGTAGACTACGGTGGCTGGGACCCACAACGGTTCGCCGGCAAGGTTTTTTGCGTAGACCAAGTCGCCTACCTTGAATTGGCGATACGTTCCGCTGGATCCACAAGGTTTCTCTGACGAGTAAGTCGGGTGTAGTCGGTCAAGGTGGGAGTGAAGCTTCCACCCCATTAAAAGTTTGGCTGGGGTCTTGTTGGTGACACTGTGGGGGGTAATGTGTTGTAGTAAGAGTATTTTGTTCAATCTAGCATCGATGTCCCCCGGATCCATTTTTTGGAGTGTCTTTTTAAGGAATTGGACCATCCGTTCCGCCCTACCATTTGCCGCAGGGTGAGCCGGTGAAGTTAAGGCATGGTGGATGCCCCGGTCCGCCAAGTATTGTTCGAAGGTGAGAGCAGTAAACTGGGGTCCGTTGTCAGAAACTAGAACGTCCGGGAAACCGTGTGTTGCAAATAATCTATCTAGTTTTTTAATAACAGAGTCAGTAGTTGTGCTTTTCATCTTGTGGATTTCAAGCCAGTTGGAGTAAGCATCCACAGTTAGGAGAAAAGTGTGTCCTTTCGTGGGTCCTGCGAAATCAATGTGGATGCGGGACCACGGGCCTCGAGGAGTTTCCCATTCGGTGGGAATTGCTCTCGGTGGGGCATTGCTGACTTCTTGACAGTTTCTACACGTGGTAACCCAGGCTTCAATTTGTTTATCGATGCCTGGCCACCACGCGTAGCTTCGAGCGAGAGCCTTCATGCGGATGATGCCCGGATGTCCTTTGTGCAGGGTTTGCAACACGAGTCGCTGTAGTCTCTCTGGCACGACGACTCTATCTCCCCATAGGATGCAGCCCTTCTGGGAGAATAGTTCCGTTTGCCGGTTCTTGAACGGCGCAAAAATGGTGGGGGTTTCTTCGACTGGCCACCCGTGTTCGACCCAACTAAGAACTTTTGCGAGGATAGAGTCTCGTTTTGTGCCGGCAGCGATATCTCTTGCCGTTAGTGGCGGCGAGTTGAGGGTTTCAATTTGCAACGTGGTGAGGGTTGGAGCTGGGTCGCTGACGGTTTCCGGAAGTGGGGAACGGCTCAAAGCGTCAGCATGGGGAATGGCTTTCCCCGGGCGATGCTGCAGTACGTAGTTGTAGGCTGCTAGGAATTCTGACCAACGAGTCATTCTAGGCGATAATATATACGGGTTGGTTTATCACCTGCTAAAATGCCAAGTAAAGGCTTGTGGTCTGTAATTAGAGTAAAGGGCTGCCCGTACACATATTTGTGGAATCGCTTCACGGCCGATACAATAGCAAGAGCCTCTTTGTCAAGTTGGCTATAGTTTCGTTCAGCCTTCGATAATGTCCGCAAAAAGTACGCAATGGGGACTTCATGCCCGTTTGGTAACACGTGACTCAAAATGGCTCCAACCCCAAATGGTGATGCGTCGCACGTAATATTTAATGGCAAAGTCTCGTTGTACTGCATGAGAACAGCATCGGATGTTAATAAGTCTTTCACTTTTTGAAAAGAGTGTTCTTCTCGATGTCCCCAGACCCAGGTGGCTTTCTTGTTGAGAAGTCTATGTAGGGGCTCAGCTACGGTCGCCTTCTGGGGCAAGAAGATGTTGTAAAAGTTAATAAGTCCCAGGAAAGCCTGGAGATCAGTCTTATTTTTAGGTCTTGGGGCGTTCTTGATTGCCCTGAGTTTGTTTTCGGTAGGGTGAATACCGTGTTTATCGAGGAGGTATCCGAGAAACTCTACCCTTTCAGTGCATAGTTGACATTTATTTTTTTTAACCTTGAGACCGGCATCATTAAATCTATGTAAGACCAATCTGAGACGCCTTTCAAGCTCTTCTCTATTTGGGTCAGCAATTAACACGTCATCGAAGTATGGTACAACCCCTTTTATTCCCTGTAAAAGTCTCTCCATTAGACTCTGAAATATCCCGGGAGCTACACTCACTCCGAAGTGGAGTCTGTTGCATTTAAAGGCACCTCAGTGTGTAACGATAGTCTGTGCCTCTGCGGTTTCCGCATCAATGGGTAGTTGTTGATACACTTGCGCTAAGTCTAACTTTGCGAATATCTTCCCGCCGCCCAGGGAGTGGAGAAGATGTTGAACCACCGGCACCGGATAAGTGCTCTGTTGGAGTGCGTGGTTCAGAGTGGCACGGTAGTCTCCACAAATTCTGATCGACCCATCCGGTTTGATGGGGGTTACGATTGGGGTTTCCCAACGGGCGTGGTCAATAGGCTCCAACACCCCTTGGGCTATTAACTTATCAAGTTGCTCATCAATCTTGGGTTTAAGGGCGAACGGAACCCGACGAGGCTTAAGGCGGATAGGGGCTACTTCTGGATTGAGGCTAAATGATATAGGGGTCCCCTTGTACTTGCCTAAGTTGTCCGAAAACATGTCGTGGAATTCCTGGATGATGCTTTCTTCCCAATCGTCGCTTCCGGCCTGGTGAATGCCAGCCACCTCGATCCCGAGTGGGGCGAACCATTGTAGGCCTAGTAAGCTGGGCCGGTCACCATCGACAACAGTTAATGGGAGTGACACGGCGCGATCTTTAAAAGATACTTGGACTTGACTCACTCCGACGACTGGGATCGTGTTCCCCTGGTAATCTCTGAGGATGATTTTCTGTGTTCTGAGGTCTTGCCGACGGATGGCAGGGATCAGCTGTTTAAGGGTCTTCCAGGAAACCATCGAGAGGGACGATCCGGAGTCGACTTCCATCAGGCAAGGTTTGTTCTCGATCACCACTTCCACTCGGATCTTTTGTTTGTCTAATGACGAAGCGTGGCCGATAATAATAGTCTGGTGTGTCTCTTCTCATCGTGCTGGAAGAGCAGATGTTTTGCTGCTGTAGGCATGGTTGTTCCATTGGTTATTCAAACGATCCCGATTTGCAGGGAGGTTCCCTGTGGTTTGGCGGAGGTTGTTCTCCTTTCTATTTGTGTTGAATTCCCTCTTACTTCTGCAGACCCGTGCGATGTGGCCTCTCTTCCCACAGGAACGGCAGATTGCATCGAGGAATTTGCAACCGGATCGCGGGTGGTTTCCCCCACAACCCGCACATGGGCGCTGAAGTTTTAGAGTTTGTTGATCTCGTTCGGCCCGAAGTCTGTTAACCTCTTCTTCATCACTCTCGGATTGGGACTCGAGGTCCTCATGGTGCGCTGTTGCTGAGTGTCTTTCTAGTTGAGGCGAGGCTTCGTGGGTGAATTGACGGAGCGGCGCGTTGGTGCAGCGCATTCGAGCGGCCAACTTCTTGGTTGCCTCTGCTGCAGTAGCGTCAGCAATGGCATCTGCAAGATCGATGTCCCCTTTTGCCATGATATTGCTCTGTACTATGTGGTCATCTAATCCCAGAACTATGCGGTCTCGCATAGCTTCTTCTAGGTCTGAAAAACCACAGAGGCCTCCCAGGTTTCTAAGGTCAGCGATGAAGTCTGCAATACTTTCACCCTTCCGCTGATCCCGTTGATAAAATTCGTGTCTCCGGACCAACGTTGGTACGGTGGGGGCATAGTGAGCCCATAGGATAGGTTCGAGGTTGTCCCAATCCATTGATTTCACCTCAGCCGGTTTCGCGAGCGCCTTCGCCATCCTAAAAACAGCTGGTCCACAATGGGTCAAGAACACCGCCCGCTTCTTTCCAGGTGTTGAGTCTTTCAAATTGTTGGTTTCTAGAAACATTTGAAACCGATCCATATACGACTCCCAGTCTTCCTTTTCCGGATCAAAAGGAGCGGGTGGTATAGTGCCACCTGACATCCTGCCGATCTAGATGCGCTCTCAGCCACGTGCTTCGGTTGGTGCTCTGTAGGGTTTAGTCAGCTCTTTTGTCTCCGTATCCCACCTTCGTCGCCAGTGTTAAGTTTGAGGCATGGGTATAATGAACGGAGACCAGACTGTCAACCTTGAACTTCAGCTCTTTATTCACAAGCATAACAGAGACAAAAAAACCCTGGCTAGCAGTCACTCTTTTATAGCGTAAGCTGCTATCCGGATAACCAATGGATATTGTTATAGCATTTGAATCTTGGCGCGGCCTGCCAACAGCCAGTCAGATTGCTCGGAATGAACCAATCGTAACTTGCCATTATATGGGCCAATAGGACATGCAGGATTACGATCCTGCTAGGCAAATGAATCTTTATTAATTATATTTCTTTAGTTCACAACAGTATTGGCAAGCACCAACCTTCAACACTTTAACCATATCTGTCTTTTCCTGGAATTACACTGCATTTATAGAAGGCTGTTGTGCAATTCTGGAAAAGGTGCAGCTGTTTTCAATGGTTGAAAGTGTACACTCTGTACAGAAGTGGTATTCAGCAGGTTCTGACCAGTTCTGGAGAACCGGTAGCAGAAACTTTGAGTAGTTCGGAGAACCAGTAGCAGAAATTTTGAGTAGTTTGGAATATCACCTCTGACTGGTCCCAGCCCTATCTATTCTCTGCCTCCCAAGTCCCATCTGATCGGCTAGGTATTCTTTTGTTGCCCTGCACAGGAGAACGGAGCTGGAAAGCAGGTTAGTGGGGTGGGTAGGGAATGGAATTTTGCAGTAACCTTCCCCTGCTATGCCTACCAAGCCACGCCCACAGAACCGGTAGTACATTTTTTTGAATCCCACCACTGACTCTGTAGTACTTTTTTATTTTTTATTTTGGAGCACTCCACATGTTAATTCTTTATTTTATTGTTTTTTTTTTATTAATCTGCATTTTCTTTTAAAAAAAAAAGACATTTTAGGATAAATCAATCCTCCTTGGAATAGGTTTTTAATGTCAGTAAAAGAACAATATGCAAAACCAACAAAAGAACCTTAACATATTGAAATCATTGCAGCATCCTTTCATAACTTCCCCCCTTGGGACTTGGACTGTCATTTGTCAAAAATGGTGTAGGATCTCCTGCTTGGGTTGGAATAGATAACCTACAAGGTCCCTTCCAACTCTGTTAATCTGTTAAATCTGTAACAATAGGGACTGTTATAGGACACTATAGTAGATCCTACCATAAGTTTACATCCAGATCCAGAGTTGCTAAGTATATGTATGAGAGAGGTGGTTGTCTCTTTTTTGTTTTTGTTTTTTTAAACAAATTTTATTAATTTTAAAGACAAACAAACCATCATTAACCATTAAATACATAAACCTCTTTCCATTAAAAATTTTACAAGTTAAAAAACATTATTTTATACAACATAATTCTATTTTAGACCATTTCCATATGAACATACAAATATTCTCTTATCAAATTTCTCCTTATTTCTCTTTACTCTCATTCAATTTCATTATTATTATTATTTTTCTCTATATTTATCCAATTTATAATTATCATCTATTTCTCTCTGACTTGGTTACCATTATTCTCATCCTACATTCCTACAAGGTTTTATTAATTCTCCCACATACATAAACACACAAAACACAAAAATATAAGACATCTTTTAGGAAAGTAACTTGGCCCCAGATACCTCTCTCTATATGGACTTCAATTAAATTCATGCTCATCTTACATGCCATTACCTATTTTATTTACCATTCTATATCTTCTATATTAGCTTCTCCACCCATTTCACTCTTCTTAATTCTATCTTATTTAATTCATTTTAATTTAAGTCATTATATTTGTATCTTTTGTCCATTCTTTATTATCCATTTGTCTCATTCCCTATAGTAAAAAGAAAAAAGAATTTCTCCTGAAATCACTAATCAGAGTATGATGCCTTTCTATCATCCCCCTAAATTAACATTCAAAATAACACCCAATACCCAATCTGATTCTGCTTGGTACATTCTATCTACTAACTTTTAAAAAGAAAAATAATAAATCCAAAATGATTAAATACATAGTTAAATAATAAATCTAAATATTGAATCTTATAACATTCCAATTATCTTTTCCAAAAACTTAGACTCTTTAATTAAACTCAATATTCTAAACATTCCCTTTAATATTTTATTAGGTTTTAAAATCAATCATTACTAAACATTTCAATATTTTAATCTCTTATTAATTCTTATTGTTAAGCCTGGATTCCCCAACGGGTGTTAAGGAAAACAAACTAAACAGAACGTGCAGCGAAGTCAGATAGGAAGACAGGTAAATGTGTGAGATAAGTTTTCCAGTTAACACACAGTAAAAATACAGATACGCTTGTGCTATCAAAAGTATAGTTTATTCCATTTAAGAAGTATAGCATAGTCATATAAACGGTCCATTAGTCATATATCAATTTCAGTCAAGTCTTGTCGGGGATACTCTATTTGCAAAGTCCGTGTTGAATAGCCAATTTCAGTTCACTTACAATAAATCAATCCAATCTTATCTTCTCTCCGTTGAGAAAATATCAACACACTTCTTCACTCCCCGTTTCAGCAAGAACGCAGTCATCAATCATCCAGTAATTAGGGATCTTCTAGCCAGAGAGAGAGCGAGCTGCAAATGCCTCGCTTCTAATATAGTGCTTTTACAACCACACCCTTAATTACTTTCTTACTGTTAAAGTTACAGACACTTTAACTAAACAAACCATGATACCATATTTATTATTTTTACCCAAACCAGTTAGGGTAAACAATGTTATCCCTAACATTCTCCCCTTTTGGGTAATAATAATAATATTACAATAATATAACCATTTACACCTTTAAATCATAATTGTCACAACTCTCTTTAAATTTTACAACACCTTGTGCTTTTGTAAACTGGTCTGCAATGTTTTCTTCTGTCATGCAGTACTCAAGTTTAATTAGACCATTTTTTACAGATTCTCTAACATTTAAGTATCTTAGATCAGTATGTTTTGATCTAGTCTTTACAGCAATATTAGTAGCTAATTGTATAGCTGCCTGGTTGTCCTCGTACACAATAATGGAATCTTTAACAGTTATACCCATGTCTAATAATAACTGTTTGTACAGAATTAAGTCAGTGCATAGTAATGACAGACATGAAAATTCTGCTTCCATCGTTGACAAGCTAATATGCTGTTGTCTGATTGACCTCCACCCTATTAAAGTCTTACCAAATAATATAGCCATCCCAGATGTTGATTTTCTAGTGTTTATGTCAGTTGCAAAACTTGCATCTGCATAGGCACTAAGATTCAAATCACCTTTTGGCTCTAGATACAATGCATGGTGCATTGTTCCTTTAAGATATCTTAAAATTCTCTTTAATGCTTGCCAATGACATTGAAGTGGATCATTATTATATCGTGCCAGCTGATTAACACTATAAGCTATATCTGGCCTTGACCAATTGCTTATATATGATAAGCTACCAATCAAAGATTGATATATGGTCTTATCAAATTTGGGACTTTGAGCATCAATTTTGCAAATTTCCTGACTCATTGGAGTCTTTGCAGGCTTACAAAGTTCCATTTTATATAATTTAATTAATTGGCAAATTTTATCCTCTTGAGATATCTTAAATCCTTTTGTGGTTTTGTTAATTGTCAATCCTAGATACTTTTTAATTTCACCTAAATGCTTTAATTTTATCTTTTTGGCTAATAATGAAATAATCTCAGTAGCTTCATTATTGGTCTTAGTAATCAAAGCAATATCATCTGTAAATAATAACAATAATGACACCGTTCCATTATATTCTCTTTTAAACATACATGGATCTGCTAAACCAGATTTAAACCCTATATTGTTTAATTCTTTCACAATATATTGGTTCCATTCATAGCCAGATTGTTTCAATCCATATAAACTCTTCTTGAATTTCCAACAATCATTGCTATTTACTTTATTATCTTTTATACCAACTGGTTTTTTCAAATATATTGTATGCTGCAATGGTGCATGCAGATATGCAGTTTCTATGTCTAAATGGTTAACTATATAATTATTCTTAGCTGCCCATACTAAAGCTGCTCTTAAAGTTGTAGCCTTAAGATTTTGTTTAAATACCTCATCATAATCAAATACATTTTGGTTAAATACTTGTGCTACTAACCTAGCTTTATAAGTTACTTTCCCATTATTTCCAGTCTTTACTTTAAATATCCATTTGCACCCAATGGATTTTTCTCCTGGAGGTAATTTGGTTTCTTCATAAACCTTCATTTCCCTTAATGAATTTAACTCTTTTTCCATTGCCTTTTGCCAATTCTCCTGATCCTTAGCAGGATACATCTTAAGTTCATCTATGCTAGTAGGACCTTTATTTACTTGGCAAACAATACTTGCCTGATATCTATCAGGTGGTCTGGTTATACGCGTTGTGGTCTAGGTATAACAGGACTTACAGGTGGATTTTCCTTTATTTCCTGTTCTTGACTATCTATCTCTTCTTGATCAATTATTTCCTCTTGATCTGGTTCTATTTGCTCTTCATGGACTTCTTCTTTAATTGGACTTTTCTTATAACTAGTCTTTTCCTTCTGCCTCTTATAGGGTTCTATAATAACATCATTATCTGAATCTTGCTCTATTCTATTCCATCCTATATGTTCTAGGAATTGTGCACTAGCACTGCAGTATACTCTAGATGTACCTGGTTCCCAGAATCTATAAGATCTATGGTTTGCTTGATATCCAACAAAAATTAATCTTTTAGCTCTATGTTGTCCTTTGTGCCTGAGTTGTGTAGGGATATGCACCCATGCTGGTGCACCAAATGTGTGAATATAACTCAAATCAGGTTTCCTACCATGCCACAGAGTGAATGGTAATTCACCTGTTGTTGAATTAACAACATTGTTTAATATGTGATTCCCACACATTATAGCTTCTCCCCACAAATTGTCAGGTAATCCAGAATCAGATAACATTGTCCTTCCCATTGATTGCAGTGTTTGGCCTCTTCTCTCTATAAATGCATTATGTTGAGGCCTATATGGTGCAGACTTTTTATGTTGAATACCTGCCATTCTAAGTCTACTCTGGAATTTATTATTTGTAAATTCCGCACCATTATCTGTTATAAGAGTTACTAATTTCCTTTTAGTTTTCCTCTCTGCAAATTTTAACCAGTTAAAGAAATTTGTATACGTTTCAGTTTTCTCTTCATTAAAAACAGAAACCATACCTAGAATAGTGGTCCATTATGCTTAATATGTATCTAGCACCACCTACACTTGGTTTTTTAGGACCTATTATATCGGCAAATACTACCTCTAAATGCTCTTTGGTAGTAAATCCATCAACTCTATTTGCCGGTATAACTTTGCTTTTGTTTTGATTACAAGCAGAACATTGCAAATACTTATTACAAGGTTTCAAACTTATTCCTTTAGATAGTTGAACAGTTCTCTTAATCATTTTAAAATTTAAATGACCTAACCGTCGGTGTAAGAAGTGAATACATTCATCATGAGGTTTCTTATTATCATAAATTGTGTTAGCCACCTCTAAACCATTATCATTTAACACATATAAGTCACCTCTTAACGTTGCAGTAATTTTCTTACCTTCTTTTTCAATTAAACAAGTATCTCCCCTAAAGGTAACTATGTATCCTAATCTAACCAACATTCTAACTGAAAGCAAATTAAATTTAAGTTGAGGTACATATAACATTTTTATGTTCTCCTTTATACTAGAACAATAAGCTATACCTTCACCTTTTGCCTTCATGTTCCATCCGTTTGCCAGTGAGATATGCTGTGAACTCATGGACATTTTTACAAATTTTTTGTTATCATTTGTAATACAGTGGGACGCACCACTGTCAACCACCCATAAATTATTTTTTACAACTCCATTACTATACATTGCTAACTCATAATTCTTATTTCTTCTTTGTTGGCTTACAGCATTCTGGCTTGCATTCTGGCGTTTTGGTTTCTTACAAAATCTTGCAAAATGTCCTCTCCCCCCACAATTAAAACACTTTTTAATTGCGAATGCAGTAGGAGATTCATTATTTTCCTTTTGAGGTTGCTCCCTCCTTAACTGATCTCTTTCAAGCCTTCTTCTGGCCTCTTCAATCAATCTGCCAGTGATATCAGTTAAAGTTAGGCTTTCTTTAGGCAATATTTCAAGGGAAGTTACGTAGTCATCAAAACTTTCGTCTAATGAAGATAGAATTATGTAGACCTGGTGTAGCTCAGAGAAAATTAACTCCTTCTCATGAAGTTCTTGAAAAATGCTTTTCATAGTATTCAAATGACTCAGCATATCACCATTCTTTTGGAGATATGTCCGGAAAAGCTTCCGTGTTAGATTTATGTGAGCACCAACGTTATCTCGAACATAAATCCTCCTCAGTTTTTGCCAACACCCAACAGCTGTTTGCTCTTCACGTATATGAATAAGCTGCTGATCAGTTAATGTTAGTCCTATGATGCAAAGTGATTGTTCATTTTTCTGTTTAAATTCTTCTATCTTTTGACTATCTTCCTCGTCTTCAGTATCCCATTCTTCTACGTTTGGTGGATTTTCAATTATGTTCCACAGACCTTCTCTTCGTAGAAGTAGACTACATTTCATAGACCATGAAACATAGTTTGTTCCATCCAGCTTGGATATAAGGGACAAACTTTGTAGACTGACTTGTGCCATGTTTCACTATATGGATATAAAACTATAATTGATAAAACACAGCTGTCTGTTTACTGTAACGTGTAACAACACAAAATCTCACTTTTTACATAAACCTGTTTTTATCCTAGTTAAACTGACTTTGCAGTCTCTCTGGGCCCATAACCAGTGTAAAGCCTGGATTCCCCAACGGGTGTTAAGGAAAACAAACTAAACAGAGCGTGCAGCGAAGTCAGATAGGAAGAAAGGTAAATGTGTGAGATAAGTTTTCCAGTTAACACACAGTAAAAATACAGATACGCTTGTGCTATCAAAGTATAGTTTATTCCATTTAAGAAGTATAGCATAGTCATATAAGCGGTCCATTAGTCATATATCAATTTCAGTCAAGTCTTGTCGGGGATACTCTATTTGCAAAGTCCGTGTTGAATAGCCAATGTCAGTTCACTTACAATAAATCAATCCAATCTTATCTTCTCTCCGTTGAGAAAATATCAACACACTTCTTCACTCCCGTTTCAGCAAGAAGCAGTCATCAATCATCCAGTAATTAGGGATCTTCTAGCCAGAGAGAGAGCGAGCTGCAAATGCCTCGCTTCTAATATAGTGCTTTTACAACCGCACCCTTAATTACTTTCTTACTGTTAAAGTTACAGACACTTTAACTAAACAAACCATGATACCATATTTATTATTTTTACCCAAACCAGTTAGGGTAAACAATGTTATCCCTAACACTTATAACATTCTAATTTTCTATTTCTAATACAAATGCTACAGTACCATCTTATGTACCTTGCAGAATCTTTTTTAAAGAAATTATACATTACCCTTTGTCCCTAAAAAAATTTCCTCTTTTCCCATCTTGTTTCAAAGCTTTATGGCTTTTTTCCGCCTTTTCCCTTCCTTTCTTCTCCCACCAGGCCTTCTTACAACCCCCCTCTCCTAGCCTCTGCCTTGCTAGCTTCCCTTCTCTGTTGTATTCCTTTTTTCTTTTGTTTTCTAATATTATATTGATTTTGCATCTTATTTTTCTCTTTCTTGGGTGTTTTTTTAAGTCTTAAGTCCTTCATTTTCCTTTCTCCTTTCTTTCTTAATTAAATTTTGAGATTCATTAAAGATGGCATCTTCTTCTTCTTCTGCTGCCTCCATCTGTTGTTGTGTTTGTTGATAGATAGCAAGCGCCATTTCTAAAAAGAGAAAAGCTTCTTTCACAGCGTCCTTGCCATCTTTTTTTATTTTTTCATATTCTTTTCTCAGTTCATCAACAGATAAAGCCATTATAAATCTTTTCTTTTCTTTTTTTCCTCTTTCTTCTTAAAACAACCAAGATGTTTCAAAAGTTAGAACAGTCCCAAAGTCCCAAAGTCATCAATCAATCCAAGCCAAAACAAAGTTCTCGCTTTCTCTTCCTGGGGTAATATCAATCAAGAAAAAAAGAAAAACCAAATCTGTATTTTAAAGCCTTATTTCAATAAATTTCAGTCTTCAAATCCTTAAGGCATCTCCTCCAACAAGATCTTATATATATATATATATATATTTGTCCTCTCCCTTCCCACTTATCACAAAAAGCAAGTTTTTACCTTCTATAAAAAGACAGGTTTCTCAATATCCATTTGTTGATTCCATAGGGAAGGAGAGTAAACTTTCCTTTTCAGCACCTCAAAATTGCCGCTTATAATTCTCTTCTGGAAAGTATCACTCAAAAAGCCATAATTTTCAGGATGTTAAATGTGTCTTAAAGTCCTGGGTCAGCCAAGAAAAACTTTCACTTTAAAAACTTTCTCCTCTTCCTCCTGCACATTCTTACCCAGCTGCCGGCTTCTTTGTGGCGGCCATTACAGTTCCGCCGCTGCACGTCTTGAGAAAGGGGTTTTGCCGGCTGGGGAGGGGTCTGCAACACCCCAAACCCCTCTCCAGATCCCCACTATCTTCAGCCGCCCCTGCAGGGCAGCCTTAGCCTCCAAACCCATCCGGATCGGAGGCACCAAAACGGCTAGCGCCGCAGGGATCGCGCAGTATCGCAAATCCCTGCCGCTAGCGAAGCTGACAAACTGGAAGTTCCCGGCTGTCTCTTTTTTGGAAGGCAACTGGACTTTCTTGATTTTTCTTTTGAAAATGTTTTGCTTTCCATCCCAAAAGCTTGGTTGTTGAAGCACTTGAACTTCCAAGTGCTTCAATGGCCCTCTAAAAGGATGCAAATGACCAGCTGTCTGCAAGGGATATAAATCCTTCCTCACTATCCTGTCAGAGGTGAAGAAGCTTCTTGGATGAGAAGCGAAATGTCTTCAAAAAAAAAAAAAAAAGTCCAGTTGCCTCCTGAA